>NW_017728949.1:31839051-31841901 GCF_001723895.1 Crocodylus porosus | reverse complement strand
GGAGGAGGTCCGCCAACCTAGAAGAGAACACACGCTTACCTTTAGGGGAAAGGTGGAGCCCGTCCCATCCCAGCATGTCTCTCATTGTGATGTGCCGGTTGTGGCTGAGGAAGCCAAAGCCCTCCTCAAAGCACCATTCCTGCAGCTGCCAGTTGGTCTCCGCGATGCACTTTTCATGCCATTTGCCTCGTCCACTCACTGGCAGGATAGAAGAGAAAACCACGTGTGCGCCCATCTCCTTCAGCACGCACCCCAGAGTGTGGTAGTCCTCCATCAGGTGATCATGCTGTGGCTTCTCTCAGAAGGTAAAGTTGTACAGACATTCACTCTTCAAGAGAAACTCTCCTGAGAGTGATTTATCCTTGGTTTTTCCCAGGCTATTTTTCTCCTGGAGTGGCCATTTTTGGTCTGGGAGAAAAACTCTGAACTCCTATATAGCTGTGGCTTCTCCTGGGAGAAAAAGTGACTCTCCCTAGAGAAAATGAACATCTGTAGGTGTCTCTCTATGTAGAAAATGAAACATTCAAGTAGTTTTTTAAAGAATTCAAGGAGAAGAAAGTATAGAATTTGTGACTGAGCTAGCTCTCAGGAGACAATCTTTTAATTTTGGGAGGCTAACTGAGTTTGAGTAGCAATCAGATTGTGATTAGGATTGCAGACAAAAAACATTCAGCAAAAGGCTAATGCCAGATGTAGAATAAGCTCTTGAGAAAGCAATTAGAATTGGTCAAACAAAGGAAGTCAGATAGTCTGACATGAAACTTTTTGGAAGGTGGACATTAGGGCCATGAGAAATTTCGCTGAGTGTTTCATTTTGAAGCTGTTTCAATGCATTTTGAGCTTGAAACAGTGAAATCAAAATGAAACAAAAAGCATCAAAACAGCCTTGAAACAAAATGAGGGCACTTGAAACATTTTGAGAAAGCAGCCTGGTGGTGGGAGGCAGGGGAGAGCCAAGGCTGAGCTCTGAGTGGCTCTGCACCCCATGTAACTCAGCCTGGTGGGGAGTGCGGCCCTGGCTCTCCCTGTCTGCCACTGTTGGGCTGTGCTCCATGGGGCTGGCAGAGCTGTTTGGAGTGCAGCACCAGCTCTGCCCACCTCCCACTGCCCGGCTGTGGCCTGATTGGCTCCTCCAGCCTCATGGAGCTCAGCCCAGCATCAGGAGGTGGAGCACAGCCCCAGCTCTGTCCATCTCCCACCACCCAGCTGCACTCTGATTGGCTTTGCTACCCTATAGAGCTTAGCCTGGTGGAAGGTGGGCAAAGCCAGGACTGCACTCCACCTCCCAATACTGGGCTGAGCTCCATGGAGCTGCAGAGCCACTTGGAGCACAGCCTGGCAGTGGGAAGTGGGTAAAGCCAGTGCTGTGCTCTGCCTCCCACCACTGGGCTGGGCTCCATGGGGCTGCAGAGTCACTCGGAGCTCAGCCCGGTGGTGGGAGGCAGAGCACAGCCCCGGCTCTGCCTACCTCCTACCATCAAGCTGAGCTTCATGGAGCCTGGCACTGGGCATGGGCTGCACTCAGCACCTGTCCCAAGCGGCAGTGGCAGCCTCCTGTCATCTGGTGCAGATCCAGGGGTCTGCACCCCCAGGAGGGTGCCACAGCCCCGCAGCACTCCTGGGTGTGTGGGCCCCTGCATCTGTGCCCAGATGACAGGAAGCTGCTGCTGCTGCCTGGGGCCAGTTTCAGCATCTGTTTTCCCCAGCACTGGGTACAGGCTATGCCCAGTGACGGTCCCAGGTGGCAGCAGCAGCCTCCTGTCATCCAGCACAGATCTGGGGGCCTGCACCCCCGGGAGGAGTCTGGCACAGTCTCGCAGCCTTCCTGGGGGTGTGAGCCCCTGGATCTGCGTGCTGGGTGACAGGAGACTGCCACTGCCAACAAATTTTGCTTTCAAAACTTTGAGGTGCAATTTCTCAGAAACCACTGCAGCTATCTCCTTGATACTTAGAAGTCTTCATGCCCTCAGAAGGGGCTACCTTTCCTGCATTTTTCATCTGAATCGGGTAATAAATGACAACTTTTTAGGTATTTTCATGATTCCCCATTATAGTTTATGTCAAAATGTCAAAATGAGTCAAAACAGTGAAACAATTTTGATGAAACAAAACAGGATAGTGCGTCAGAATGAAATTAAATCATGAAACAAAAAACTGTCCCTTCAAAATGGTGAAATGGACATCAAAATGAAATGATGGTGTTTCGCACAGCCCTAGTGGACATCGCTCCAATGCTGTAGGCATGGAAGAGTAAGCAGCACACTTAGAGGAAGAAAAAAAACAGAGCCCAAAGTAAATTCCAACCAAAACAATACACAGTGTAGGCTGTGACTACCGACAGACAAACTATATCCAGAAAATAGATAGAGATGCAGGTAGATTAGATTATATCATTTTGCAAGAGGTTGAAAACATGGAGTATGCAGAGCAGAAACAGAAGAGAATAAAATGTTGCCATTAGTCTGTTGTAGCAGAAGATTGGGGAGGCGCACCTAGGCCAAGGGTCAGGGAGGATCTAGTCAGAGAACTTCTAGAGGGACTAGATGTATTTAAATCAGCTGGTCCAGACGATCTCTACCCCAGAGTGCTGAGGGAATTAGCTGAGGTCATTGCGGGACCCCTGGCACAGCTTTATGAGCACTTGTGGTGCTCTAGTGTGGTGCCAGAGGACTGGAAGAGGGCCAATGTGGTTCCTACCTTCAAAAAAGGGAGGAAGGAGGACCTGGGAAACTATAGGCCAGTTAGTCTTACCTCAATCCTGGGTAAGCTTTTTGAGAGAATTATTCTGGCACATGTCCACGAGGGGCCAGCAGGGGAGGTTATGCTTAGGGGCAACCATCACGGGTTCAT
>NW_017728949.1:31830818-31838300 GCF_001723895.1 Crocodylus porosus | reverse complement strand
GGGACCTGGTGACAGTCTATAAACTCACTAGGGGGCAGCAGGGCAGGCCCTACGAGGAGAGGCTACGGGACCTGAACCTGTTCAGCCTCCACAAGAAAAGGCTGAGGGGGGACCTAGTGGCCTGGTACAAACTAGTCAGAGGGGACCAGCAGGCATTGGGGGAGTCCCTGTCCCCCGAGCACTACCAGGAGTGACTAGAAATAACGGTCACAAGCTGGCAGAGGATAAATTCAGATTACATCAGAGGCGCTACTTCACGGTCAGGGTGGCTAGGATCTGAAACCAACTTCGAAGCAAAGTGGCGCTGGCTCCCACCCTGGAGATCTTTAAGACAAGGCTAGACAATCACCTTGCTGGGGTTGTTTGACCCCAGTACTCTTTCCTGCCATGGCAGGGGGTTGGACTCGATGATCTGCTCAGGTCCCTTCTGACCGTACTAACTATGAAACTATAACTTAGTATAGTGAGTGAGAGTGATGGAGTAACACTACAGATAATGAATTTTTAATCATTTGAAATAACTTTGCCAAATTTTTGAGAATTTTCAAGGAACTTTTAAAAGAATGAACCACCGACAGATTGTTTCTTTTCTTTTTTTTCTTTTTTTAATAAGCTCTGATTAGCTCATAGGACATAGTTCCTTTCCATCAACCCACACTCTAACCAAGAAAATTACAGGACAGTAGCTTGTCACAAATGTTTACGGAGAAGGCATTATCTCTTAAAGAGAACAAAATAACAAACTAAAAAGGAAAATGAATATATTAGGAAACTCCAAATAGACCTGAAGCTTAAATCATTATGGTTACACTGGGGAAAAGAAAAGAGAAAAAAAGGCTGATAGAGAGAAAACTAAAAATGAAATTTAAAAATCTTAAGTTTCACTAAAAACCACTTTAAAAGCTTTTTATAAAATGTTTAAATTTATGGCCTGTTTATAGAAAATGTTTTGAATAGAAGAATATGACTAGTTCTACATATAGCTTATTCTTACTATGCAGCATTTTCTAGGGATTTGGACATTATCTCATTTGATAAACAAATAACGGTGTTAAAAGTGGGCATTTTTCTGTTTATCTTATTTACTATACTTCTATATTTGTACTATAGTACCTAATAATAATAGTGGAAGTTATGTTTTAATATGATTTTCTTCCTGTTTCATTTAGAGCCTGACTTTGGCCTGCACTTCCGAAACTCCCTCAGTTGGAGATTTAGCATGTGGAACGTTATCTTACCCTAAGAGTGGAATGAACAAATGGCAATTTTGTGTACGAAGGGCAGGAGTTTTCATCTCAGAGTGGCATTGGTGTTTTTCTGCCAGCCTTCTCAATCAGGCACTAGGTGGTTTCATCTGGATGAGGCCTGGCAAATGTCAAAGGCTCACATACCTAAGTCTTGCACAGGTAAGCAAGCTTGAAAAATTCACCAGATTAGCTTTCTGTTAATAAGTTTTCATTCTGCAAAATTTTCATATATTGTCAGTTGTTAGACTTATACTTGAATCACACAGACAGTATGAAGATACAATTTCTAATTATCATCTGAGCTGAAAAAAGATTGTTTTGATTTTTTACCTTCAGCTGGAGTATGTCGTCTTTCAGGTCCAAATTCTGATGTCATTTATACTCAATTACATCTAAGTCAATAGAGCTACACTCCTGCAATTCCTGAATAACTGGCCTGAGAAATTATTCCAAGTCATTGGTTTATGTCTACTTACATATAAAACTATTTTTATTGACAGGATTCTTGAAGACTCAAACATACCCATTTGCCTGGTCCCCTTGAACCTTAGGGATCTGGAGCAGGGATTTATAAAATCCCAGATCTGTAGCCACTCAACTCAACAAAGCTTCAGATCCTGTTCTGACCTGCTACAATACCAGCCCTCAGACCAAACAATAAAATACCTCTGGTTGTCACCTACAGCCTCCAGCTTGAACATACCATTCATGCTTCAAACCCATCCTAGAAAAACAATGACTGTCTCAGGGTAACAGCTGGGGGGACAAACCTGTCCTGGCTTACAGACAGCCCCCCCACTGTCTAACAAGCACTATTAGGCAACTGTATTTACTTGAATCGAAGAAGAGGTTCCCCATTCAACATTCCCAGCCCATGCTGTTCCCCCACTTCTGCTTACCTTCTCATTGTGGCTCTGGCCGGGGTTCTGGCTGAAGCCCTGCTCTGGTCTAAAGCATGAAGTCCATGCTGCCTCTGGCCTATGCCTGGCCGTTCTGCATGGCCAACTGGAGGCTGCAGAGGGCATGTGCTTTTCTCTCTGTGCTCTATGTCCCAGGCCAGTACAAGGCCCCAGCCAGAGCTGGAGCTGGAGCTGGAACCACTATGAGAAGCAGGCAGCAGCAATGTAGGAGGCACGATGGAGGGAAAAGGGCACAGGTAAAGGGGATCGGCACTGTGGGGATAGTGAGGGAATGAGACAGGTGCTGGAGTGTTCAGGAATCAGGGGGCAAAGGTGGGAGAGGGGACCAAGCAGGGGTTGGGGGGAGACAGGTGTCAGGGGGTGCATGCATTGGGGGCAGGATGGCACTTGCAGCAGGTACCAGGGTGTGTAGGCATCAAGGGGGAGGGCAGGTATGGGGTAATGCAGGGAGCAGGGGTCAGGCTGCTTGACTCCCCTCCTGCCTTCCCCTCCCTCCCCACTGCCTGCCTCCCTGCTGCTGCTTGCCCTGCCCTAGTAGTGGGTGGTGGGGAGCGACTTTCAAAACTTAGATTCCAGACATGGAAAATTATAAGAAATGTATAGATTTTCTCTGTATAGAATCCAATTATTGGGGGTAATTTTAAATTCAGTCTCATATTGGATACAGATAAATATAATAACTATATCAGGCCTTGCCGCAGATCCAGATGCCAGCTGTGCTTCCTTATCAATACAGGCTGTGCCATCCCTGGACCAAATAACATGGATTAAACATCCAAGGATTGAAACATTCACCTGTATCTCTACCAACATCATCTGCTTATAGTGCCCATCTGCAATCTATGTTGGGCAGAACCCTACCTGTAAGAATGAATGAATACTGATCTGATACAGAAAGACACACAAACCTGTGGCAAAAAACTTTAACTTTTACTAGATATTCTGTCATTTTATTCCTTAACTATTTTTAGACTGAAACACTTTTACAAATGAACTTGAATGCAGAATTGCAGAACAAAAACTCATCCACAGACAGGATTCTCTTAAATATAGTATAAACAAGGACTGTGGAGCCTGGTTGCATTACCTGGCTTAGCTTTTGTAAACCCTTTATCTCTATAGCTTTAATACTTGTTTGCCTCCCCCAGCACTACCTACAGCACTTTCGTTGGTTTTTATGATCTCAGACTCATAAAATCTCATGCATCCCTGATTTAGTCTGCAAGGTACATTTCTACCCTGGCTCCTGCCTGACTTCAGATTACCATGGCTAATTATCTCCCTGTATATGGGGGAAGGCCATGCTGGAACAGCTGTTTTGATAAGTTTCCATATGTATATGAGCATTTGTGGATGAATGGTATTCAGGCCAGTTTGTATTGAAAACTTTGGGAACTGATTTGAGAAATATTTTACATGCTGAGAGAGAATATGGTTCACTAAATAGAGTTATGGAGGATTCCAAGGGGGCAAGAAAAAGAAAAAGTGTTTGACTTAGCGCAAATGCACAATGGAGGCAGAAATGTCATTGATCAGTTCTTTTGCCGGTGCTCCCTTATGAAGCACTGTACTGAGTACAGAAGGTGCCAGGGCTACAGAATAAGGGAAGTAGTGTAAGATTTTTGGAAAAAGCATATCCAAACTTTATCACCTGTGTCGTTTAGAGCCTAGAGACTGCCTGAAGCCTATTTTGGAGTGCTTGCTGGACTGGTGGGTCCAGCTTATGGATTTGTGTTTGTGTGTAGAGGGAGGGGGAGAATGGGTCTAAAGTATCTTGTTAGGGCCTGGAGATATAAGAGGCAATTAATTAATCTGATCTGCAGATAGATTAATTTTGGCTGTCAAAATTAAACTTTACTATGTAATGATACATAGTTGTTGGTTGGGTAGGACAATGTTATACCCTATTGCAAGTCTGTTGTAAATACTTGCAGATTAAGAAAGTTTGGCTAATTTCCTTTCAAAAGCTCAAGACAAGCAAGATCCATTCTGTTGAATAGACCCCTCTGTCATCACTAAGCCTATGATTTGTTACCAGGAGTGGCAGCATGCTACTTAGGCTCTACAGTTGTCTGCGTAACCCGGGCTCACCTGACTATGTGCTCCCCACTCCAAATAGAAGAGATAGCTGGCTAGGCAGAGGTGCTGTGAGAGGGATCTGTAAAATACTGGCCAGTTCCTTTTATGCCCTGTTGAGTCAGGCCAGGACCAGGAATAGCTTAACTATATACAAATGTATTCATGTTTACAGGGAACCTTAAAAAGATAGCTGTTAATATACAACTGATACAGATATTTACAGATTTATAAGAAAGTAGTGGTGAGTATGTGCAACTACAACAGGTAAATATAGCTAGGCAGATAAACACAGGTATCAGGGAAGAACAATAACAACAATTAGATTCAAATAAACCTCAACTTGCTGACATAACCCAAGTCACACTGGAGGATAACATATATGCATCTCTCTTTCTCTCTATATACATATAACTATTTACAAAATGGGAGACATAAGTCTTCCCACCCACCCATGTGACCAAGACTATTGGGCATTCTCCTAGGGTGCCAAACTCTGGCAACCCGCCTAGGGGAGGGGGGTCTTAGTACCTCATCAGCCCCAGATGAGCCCACCTGGTCCCTGATCCCTCAGGACCCACCTTTCAGGGCTTCCTCCTCTGTGGGGACCCGTTCTCTGGGTACTCACGGATCTGGGGAGCTGGGAAGGCTCCTGGAGCTGCAGGTGCCTTGGTGGGGCCTTCTGTTATTTATTGGGGCTAGGGCCACCTTGTGCAGGTCCTGACACCCAGACCTTGCCTTCTGCCTTCCGTTGGGGCTTGGGCCACCTCATTTGGGTCCTGACAACTAGGCTTTGCCTTCTGCATTCTGTTGGGGCTTGGGTTGCCTTGTGCAGGCCCTGAAACCTGGACTGCCAGGCTTCTGGCACACCCCACTGGTGCCTCCTGGGTGCCTGGCCTCATGCTGGGGAGGGGTTGGAAACCTGAGCGGCCTGGAGCCGCTCCCAGGGTTTGGGACACTGTGCACTGAGTCCTCAGCCGCACGCCAAGGGTAGCAGACCTGAACCACCACATGTGGCTCCTAAGGTCTGGGGCCTCCATGCACCACCATGTGCACCAGGTGTCCAGGAACCTGAACTTCCTCCTGCAGCTCCCAGGCACTGTACTGTGCACCACTGGGGCTATAGCCAAAGCTACCTGCTGCTCTTTTCCTGACAAGGTGGGATCTTCCAGGGCTCTTCTGGGCTACTGCTTCCATCTATCTATAGGCAGCTCTCCCTATCTCCTCTTAGCCCTGCCTGCTTCTTTGTTCCTCAACACATTTGCTGCATACTGGGCATGCAGCTCCCTTTATTCACTCCAGAGGTTCTGCCTCGGAAGGCTTGCCAGACCTGCAGAATGCTGGCTTCCATCAGATCCAGGAGGCTCTTTGCACTCCCTCCATGTGACGGGTGGGGTTGGCCCCACCCAGCCCTTGCCTGATTGGTGGATGGGCTCTACAAATCGAAGAGATTTTCTGAGCCCGTTCAAGCCGGGCTGTGTCAGCAAGTCCACCACGACTGTGAGAATATATGAGATAATCAGGGTTATGCTGGCTTATTTCACAGCTAACCTTCCCTGAAGCTCATTCCACTATCTGTGACCTGTGAACACACTGGGTAGCAGTACAGCTTTACCACCAGTCAGAGGACTGCTGAGGATCAAGCAGTGGCAGCACCATCATGAGGTGGTGGGGACAGCAGACGGCAATGCTTCCCTCCTGAAAAGCCACATATATTCTTTAGTGAGGCAGTGACATGGCAAGTACAGGTTGCCATTATAATAAATCTATCTAACCCCAGCCATGGGTCTACAAGTCCTCAATGGCAGAGCAAGAAGAAGAATATATTAGAATCTCAATGGTTGTGAAGGCTGAAGAAGGCTGCAGCGGAATGAGCTTTCCAATTGTCTTAGCTTCCTAACCCTTGGATCAAGGTCTTATTCTGTCAAGAAATGTGTGGAAGTTGATGTGCAGCAGCTTCTCCGTGTTAAAAAAATTCAGGCACGGACATCTTCCATGAAAATGGCTTTTCCTACACATTTTCCAGGCTCTTTGGTGATCAGTTAGTGATGATGGTAGCAGGAATGTCATTATCTAGAAGCTCCTATTCATGAAGTGGCATGAAGGGGGCAGTTACAAGAAGCACTTGGATAAGGCAGGAATGCGATTCAGCAATGATAACTGCAACTGAGCAACCGTCTTCAGGATCCACTCTGCTCATCTCACATGGGGAAGGAGCTAGAAAACTTGCCTACTAAACATTGTTTGCCTACCTTTTTCCTGACTGGATACTTGTGTTCAGTAGGATCATCTTTACTGTGGTTGAAAGAAACAAAGACATACAATCAGTTTTGGGACCTGGAACATAAGGACTCTCATGGATCATTCTAATAGTGAATGCCCAGAACATCACACCACAGCTGTTGCTTGTGAGCTCAGGTGACATAATATTGACATTGCTGCACTGAGTAAGACCCAGTGGTCAGGAGATAGGCAGCTCAGAAAACAAGGAGGTGGCTGTGTCCTCCTCTGGTAGGCTAAACAGGAAGGAGAATACAGACTTCATGGAGTTGGCTATGTCATTAAGAATGAACTCATAAACCAACTCAATAAATTCCCTATCAGAATTAATGGGAGCCTCATGACTCTGTCTTAAATTTGCAGGGAGTCAATATGCCACTGTCATTAGTACATATGCCCCACTTCTTAATACTGCTGCTGAAACCAAGGAGGAATTCTATGCTAACCTTGACCAAGTCATCTCTGATGTTCCAGAAGGAGACAGATTTATTTTTCTTGATTTCAGTGCCAGAATCAGAAGGTGATTGAACCTTTGGAATGAAACCATCAATAAAGAAGTGGAAAAGTTGATCTCTGATGGCATCCTCCTCTTGATCAAATGCACAGAACATGGACTAACACCCTGTTTTGCCAGAAAAACAGGCACAAGACAACATTAAGACATGATTAGTGTTCTGCGTTTTCAGTTTTTATTAAAAAAAAATCTGAATTTTTCAGGGTTTATTTTCCAAACATAAAAACCAGGTTGAAATCGGGAAAAAAGGAAGAAAAGGGAAAAAAAAAAAATCAGTTTAAATCGGAGAAAAGAATAATATGTTCCCATGGTGGGGACGGAGGGAGGGAGTAATTTTGGGACTAGAGAAGGGGTGTGGGGGGGATGGGTGTGGAGCAGCCCATTGGCTGGTCCCAGGGCTGCAGCAGAAAGCAAAGCGGAGGGAACTGTCAGTGGGTGCGGGGGT
>NW_017728949.1:31784082-31830718 GCF_001723895.1 Crocodylus porosus | reverse complement strand
GTTGGGGGTGGGGGGGGCAGAGTGCAGCTCTTGCTGCTATGTTCATCCCGGGAAGGCTGGGGGACTGTGCTGGGCTATTCCCAGGGGGTGCGTGTCCCTTGATCTGTGTGCAGGATGGGAGCAGGCTGCTGCTGCAGGGTCAGGCTGGTAGTGGTACTGGGCTCTGCCTAGTGCTCTACCTAGTGCTCTTGTCTGGCGCACAGATTCAAGGGCATGTGCCCCCCTGGAATAGCCTAGTGCAATTCCCCCAGTCCTCCCAGAGTGCATGTAGGAGCAAGAACCATGACTCTTTGCCCCATGCCCCATACCCACTGACTTACCATTCCCTCTGCAGCTGGTGACAGCCATTCCCAGGGCTGTTGCAGGAGGGGCTGGAGTGAGTGAGAATAAGCGGAGTCCTAGGGGGCACGGGGCATGGTGCAGCTTGTCCCTGCTCACCCCAGCCCCTGCCGCAGTGGCCCCAGGAGTGACTGATGCCAGCTGCCTGCAGCTGCTGGGCAGTGTTGCACCTTGAATTCCTCCAGAGTTTCACTTGTCCCACTAACCCCAACCCCTGCTGCAGCAGCCCTGGGAGCAGCTGACACCACCTGCCTGCACCACGGCATGGCGCAGCTCAGGGGCCGGAGGGAGTGGCGCATGGTGGGATGTGGCAGGGGGAACCTGATCCTGACCCCGGCACCAGCATCTTCTGCCCCATCTGGGGTCAGAGCCAGGAGCCCTGCACCCTGGGGCAGTGGCTGTAGCCCTGTGGGCCTGTGCCAAATGGCTAGGTGTAATGCCTACCACAGGGAGTGGTTCCAGGTGCTCTCGCCTACCCCCTCAGTAGGGCTCGCAGCTCCTAGCATCCAGGACAGAGCTGCAGCTGGAGCTGCTGGGGTGCAGTTGGGACATGCCCACCCTGGGAGTGATTCCCACAGCCCTCCCCGCCCCACCTGGGGTCAGAGCCGGGAGCTACTTGCCTACAGGCAGTGGCTCCAGCCACCCTCATCCGGCCCCCATGTGGCCACTGTCTTCCTCTCTGCATGCGGCCACTGCCACATCCACCCCCCACATGTCCTGCCAGAAATCTGTGCCTCAGGTAACTGGCACTTTTAACTTACTGGTACCCCCCCAGCCATTCCCCACTTGTGCTGGTTAACAGGGATCTTACTGTACCCAGTAAAATTGAGTGAACTGAAAAATGGGTATAAATCAGTAAAAATGAGTGTAAATTAGTAAAAACCAAGTAACTTAAAAAAATCAGGGAATTTATCTTTGAAAATCAGTAAAAACTAAAAACTCAGAACACTAGCCATGATCTAAGCACTAGCACTTGATTGACTGCCATTGTTCGTGCCTAGGATTGTAAAGATGTCTGCATCACCAGACTTATGCTAGGAGCTGATGATTGCTGGACTGATCACTGACTCATCCACCTAGTTATATCACTCAAGCTGGCTCTCAAATGATGGCTGCAGTAGAAGAAATGCCAACAAGAGATCAATGTCAAAGGACTCAAGGATCTAATCAAGTGAGACATCTTTCACCAGTGCCTCTATGAAAAATTGGCTTCCAATCAATAACAATGGGAGAATGTCAGTAGTGCTTGTGGTGCCTTCAAGTCCAGCATCATCAGTGTCTGTGAAGAGACACTTGGATTATCTACCAGGAAACAGCCAGATTAGTTTGATGAAAATGATTGGGAGATCCAAGAGTTGATCAACTACAAGCACAAGGCCTTTTGTGCTTTGCAAAATGACATCAATTCAAATCAAAAAAATTTGAAGCACCAACAAGCCAAGGCAGAGGTCCAAAGGAGGACTCACCATATGAAGAACAAATAGTGGGAAGGCAAGGTGAAGTAGATTCTACATCCAAAATATGCACAGTTCTTTCAGTGCCATAAAAGCTATCTATGGACGCTTAGGTACCAACCCCCTTGAGACCGAAGGATGAAGACCTGATCAAAGAAAAGAGAGCCATCAATGCTCATCGGAAGAAGCATTTTGAAGACCTTCTCAATTAAGACTCTGTTGTTGACAATAGCGCTCTCAATTCCATCCTGCTGTTATTAGAGACAATTTCAGAATCCCTCCACCCTTGATAAGGTGAGGAAAGCCATCAAGAAGATGAAGAACAACAAACATCTTGAGCTGATGGAATCTTCAAGTAGGGGAGAAAGAGCTCACATCTCAGCTCCATGCCCTCTTCTTAAGGATCTAAAATGATGAGGGATGACCAGATGACCTTAGGGATGTCATGATCATGATGACAATCTTCAAGAAGGAAGACAGGTCTGACTGTGGAAATTAAAGAGGGATCGCCTTTCTGTCCACCACAGGAAAGATCACTTTCCACTTACTGAAGAGCTCCTTCTGGAATCTCTGTGTAAGTTTAGGGTATCGAGAGGCACAACTGATATGATCTTTATTGCTTGTCAGCTGATGAAAAATGCTGAGACGAAAATAAATCCCTCTACATGGCCTTCTTTGACTTCACAAAAGCCTTTGACTCTAGACTGAAAAGCACTGAAGTAGAGATCCTTATGAAGTATAGCTGCCCACTGAAATTCATCACCATTCTTTGCCTGCTCCATGATGGTATGCAAGCAGTGGTTCTCAGTATCAGTGGTATCACAGATCCCTCTGAGGCTAAGACAGGAGTTAAGCAAGGCCTGAGGAAACAAGTGCTCAAATATCATGACATAAGATCCAAAACCAAGTTCATGGTTTATCAAGCAATCATGATCACCACCTTACTATACGAAAATGAGGCATAGACAACTTACAGGAAACACCTCAAATTGCTGGAGAAGTACTATCAACACTGCCTGCAGAAGACCCTTACAATCCAGACATCATAATATTAGTGTCCTCTCACAAGCAAACACCATAGGCATTGAGGTGATGATCATCCAATATCAACTTTGCTGGGCCAGCCACATCATCCAGATGTTCGACTCTGGGTTCCTGAAAAAAGTTTTATTCTCCCAGCTCAGCCAAGGCATACACTCAAAAGTAATGCAGAGAAAGTGCTTCAAGGATGCCCTTAAGTCCAACTTGAAAAAATGTAACATTGACATAGGAGTCTAACACCCAGAATTGCCCCAAACAAAGGCAGAATCTGCTGCAAGGGTCTCTGGACTTCAAAACTTCAAAAACGTACAATGACAACAGGAGGTAGGGAAGTGAGCATGGCAGAAACAGTGTGTCATGGACCAAAACAAGACTCCATAGCCACCTACCACACATGGAAACATGAGCCTGAATTGCAACAGAGTCTGTCAATCTCAGATTAGCCTCATCAGCCATCTTCAAACTCACAGATAAAGCAGTCATGGAAGGCAATCATCCTTGACTGTGAAGTATTGCCGATCTGAAACATGACAACTACAATTATTCTGCTATTCTTCATTTCAAGTATTGAGCTATGTTTTAGGTCTCTTTTGATAGCTCTTTTACACTGCTCTCTTTTAAGTTAAAGTTATTAATGCAAGTGATTTTTTTTTTTGCCTAACATGACATTAATTTCAGTTAAATGAAAATGTGGCATTCCTGTTGTGCATCATATCCTTTTTTGTCTTTAACTAACTCTGTATTATCTATATTTTACCAGTCAGGCATCAAAGTGGTTCCAGAAGAGGAGATTCACTGCAGTGAAGGAGATTGCAATGATCATGCTGTGAAAAGACACATCTTAGAGACTGTGGACCAAATTGTAGCCAAAGACCCTTCTGTTTTTCCTTAGTGTACCTTACAGCCAAATACCTGTAGCAGTTACAGAACATCAAAACTTTCTGTTCACTGTGAGCCTGGAAACAACCAAAAAGGTAGTACTTGTCTCTCTGGAATACTGTTAATTTCACTCTAATAGGACTGGACATTCCCCTATTGCCCTTCCCTCCCCCGGTATGTTTTTAATATACTTGCAGTTTCTTTTCCTCTGTGGCAATTCATTTGTAATTATATGCAACATGAAATAAACCATAACTTTAAGATATATAGATAGATACATAACCTAGCAATGTGCACCGTTAACTTCCATTATCCAAGATGGAAATGAGATATGATATGACTGATTTGAAGTAAGTCTTCCTTATTCACAAAAGTCATATATTTTAAACTTTAACAGATTTATTACAGTCTATTATATATAAACAATGTTAGCTGGCTTTCCAAAGGTTCTTTGAGATTATCATGATTTTAAGGAAGCATGTAACAATTTAAAATAGAATCTATGGGGAAGTTATTGTAAAGTCAGATATCACCTGATTTCAAAGTATATCAGCTGAAATGTCAGGTGGAAGATAGAGCAGGGTGGAACCTGATAAATTAGAAATGTCAAAATAATTTGACTCCATTGGCCGGATCCAGATCCTGGGCTTCTCACAGGCCAGATTCAGACTGAGCTCTAGCAGTGGAGCAAGCAGTGGTGGTGTTAACCCTCATGGCTGCCTGAACCATTGGGTTGACTCAGACAGCTGCAGAGGGGTTAACACAGAGATGGGCAAAATGGCAGACCCACTGGTGGCTGGACTCCATTTCCCAGCAGCCCCTGCCCACATTGCTGCAGTGGGGTATGTGGGCAGTGAATTACAGCTCTGCCCTGTCTCCAGCTCACACTGTCACTGCTGAAAAATCCCATCCCTGGCCCCAGAGCAGCTCCCCACCCTGCCACACACTTTGCCAGTACTCCTCGGGTTGGTCTGGATGGAAGCCCTGCCCCATGCTGTTACAGCCCTGCCACTCCATGGAAACCTGCCACAGCAGGTAGTGACATGGGCAGGGACTCCTGGGAAATAGTCTGCCATGGGCCCAATCTGGCCTACAGGCCAGATTTTGCCCGCCCCTGGGTTAACACCATGGCTACTCAACCCACTTCCACCCAAATGGAGCCCACATAGAGGATTTGGGCAGCAGAGTGGCTGACAGCACCACCAAAACAAGTTCTCAGTGGGAATCTGTACCCAGGATTCTGGCAGCTGGGTGAGAGACATTACCCCAAAAAAGAGAGAGCGAGACAGAGAGTTCACTGACTCTGCTGCCAAAATCCCAGTCTCTCTAACAGTCCCATGGCCAGGTGAAACAATTTTGACCACATGTTTAACACGCTGTAACAGGGCTCAGCTTCCCAATGCTGTTTTGTGCCCTGTAGCAGCCCATGGAGATCTGGTAAGCATTTTGGCTTTTTAATTGGTTGCCTCTCTTGCTCTTTCCTGCTACACCTTTGTTGGTAATTACAAATTTGGAGGTAGCCCTCAGTTGCCAGAGTGACACTATCAGAGCTGATCTTGCTCACCATAGAGCTACACTTATCCAGTCCAGTCAGCATTTAGAGTGAGTGACCCTGGCAATTGCTGCCTACTGGCCTCCCAGGTTCTCTCCAGTCAGTGTCCCGAGTCCTCACTGGGCCTAAACAGTCTTGACCCTTCTGTGGCCAAATTCAATATTGCTGCTAGCAGTGGTAAAATATTTATTGACCTCACTAGAATTCACATTTGATTAAAATATTTAAGTTGCTAAATAACAATTAATCAAATTAACCTCACTAGAATCTGGATTTGATCCAAATATTTTAGTTACTAAATTAATCAAATGTACAAGTGATGTACTTCACAATTCAATTGAATTGAGAAACGTGCCAATAGATGCCATCTTTTAGACCCAAGCAGCAGAGCTGTCTTATAGAGGAGGCTGGACAAATACCTTGCTGAGCTCATTTCAGCGAGCCCCATTACCTCCTGCCCATGGCAGGGGACTGGACTTGATGATCTTACAGGTCCCTTCCTGTCCTTCTTTCTATGATTCTATGATTACAGGTTGCTGCGTAAAGTGGAGTATCAGTATTACATTCTTATGCTTGTTTTCATTTGGAATAACCAAGCCTGAGGCCTGTTGTTATGGATGTCATTCTTGTCTCAGATGCTGAACCACCTGTAGTGAGCTCCTGTCCACAGAACATAGAAATAGAAACCAAACAAGGAAATCCCTACTGGAATGACTTGCCTGAATTGTCATAGAAGGAGCCAGCATTTGAAGACAATTCCAGGGGTCCATTAAAAATCACAAAAGGAGGTTCCAGTGTGAATAATGGAGACCAACTGGCATACGGCCAATATTCTGTGGAATATATAGCAACAGATCTTTCAGGAAACAAAGCCAAATGCTCCTTTGAGATCTCTGTTAAATGTATGTATTTGGCTTATATTCAAAGTCAACTAAATAAAATATAATGAACTATTTATATGTATAGCCTTTCAGCATTCATTATTTCATGTTTAATGTCTAATGGGTTTTAGGGGATAAAGTCTCTGTTGCTAATCTAAATCTACAGCCCATTTGAAGAGGGTATAAAATATATATCTCCCAAATATTTCCCTACAGTGCTACTAACAGTTTTGAACTGTCTCCATACAGTAGTTTCTTCACTGGAACTTCATCTACCAAACTGTATGTCAGTTCAATGTGCAGAGCTATTCCCTTGAAAAGCTCCAGGTAGGGGTCTTAACAAAAGCCATATGACCTAGACCCATAAAGGCCAAAGAAATCAGTGGGAAAAGGGGGCTTAAGTATCACTGAAGATTTGTGCTCAAAACCAGCCAATTGAAATGTAGGCCCCAGAAGCACAGTTCTGCTCCTTTTTGTCCTCTAAATGGCATTTTTCTAGCTGCTTGCTTGCCTGTTTTTGGTCCTGCCTCTTCACTGTGGACATGTTCAGTGTACACACATGGACAGAACATGTACAGCTGGAGTATGTATGGCCATGTACAAGCCTAGATACATGCTTGGCATATCTAAGTTCAGGAAAAAAGTAGAGGGGAAGAGAACAGCTCTCCTGTGTTTTATCTCAAATAACCTGAGTTAGGGCATTGTCTTTGGAAACCAGAAACTCAGGCTCAAGCTTTGCCTTGAAGTTGTTTGAAGCTACATGTCTCTGACTTGCTACTGCAATATCCTAACCATCATACCACAGACTAGACAAGTTATAATGCTTTTGAAGCTGAGACACTCGTGTGTTTATTAGTCATTGGATACAATGCGTGGAGAGTGGTGAAGTGGGGAAGTTTCTGACTCACTGGGACCAAGGCTCCTGCTTGAACTCAGGGTTTGGTCCTTTTCAGGCCAGGAGCCATCATCTCATGAGTCACACACCTTTAGCTTCATCCTCCTGACTCCACATATATCCTTGTCTTGACTGCTAGGGGCCCAACTCTAAAGGAAAACCGAAGATGAGACTGGCATAAGTATCGTAAGTGCACTGTTTGGCCATTTATGTGGCTAGATAGTGCCTGGTTAGACAAACAAAATGGAAATATAATTGTGCCTCAGACTCAAACTTTTTTGAAGTTTGGTGGGAGAGAGAAAAGGACTTGGGAGTAGGGATGCAGGGGGGCAGGGAGAGCTAATATTCTACTTCAGGCTTCTTTCTATTAAAATAATAACCATCTGCAATAGACACTTTTTCAAAACTGTTCACTTACCTATTTTGGGTACTATCGTTGTGTGATGTCACACATGTGGGATCTCATACTTGATTTTCATGGTTGCACAGCAGTTGACTGTTTCACACTGAGCACCCCAAAATCAAGGCATATGTAATCATCAAAGACTTTTAAAAATTATTCCATGTATCTACACATTCTCACAAACAGCTCCAGCCTGTTGTCATGAATGGCCAAAAAGTTGCATGATCTCACTCACAAAGAGGTACAGTCTTAAACTGTTTCAAAGCAATGTCAATGCAAATAGACTTAAATAGATACCAGAAGTGGGTTCTTAATGTTGCCCTGTAGATTTACCCACCAGTGGTATTGTTCTCATGAATATTAATTTATAATATTTTGTCAAATATTTATTTTAATGAATCGCAGTGCTGTTTGCTTTAAATATACATAAAAATGTTAACCATTATTAACTCAACTTATATATTTATTTATATGTGTGTGTACATGTGTGTGTGTGTGTATTTTTATATATCTATACCCAAAGCAACTGCATGCACAATGGAATTGCTGGAGGATGGAGCAATAGTCTGTGGATAACCTTCTGTGGAAGGAATGGATCTCATGACCATCGACTGTATTGTCCTACGTCACAGCAAATACCAGTTTAACAGGGATCCATATCCAATATATGCATGCTTGGAAGAGGGACTTCGGTGGACATTCACAAGCACATTCACTCCAATTGGCCCAAATTTGCCAAGTTTAAACCACAAGTGTCAAGGTAATGACTCAGTACATGTAAATGCATATCTGTACTGCTTGTTTCCTAAGGCATTTTTATTTTATCTGTATGTGTATGTATATGTGTATGTACACACACACACACACACACACACACACACACATAGCTGCTGTAGATCTCTCCAGTGCATTATGACTTTAATGTAAAACCCTTGAAGTAAATGTCATGCCTGTGAGGCAGTAATTAAATCCTGAAAGGAAGAATGAGAGAGAGAGACACATTCTGAAATTGAACATTCTGACACTTCACAAAAGGGATTTGAAGCTTTTTATTGCCTCTTTCAATATCTAAGTCCAAGTCAAGCATCATTAAGATCCTCAAAACTCACATTCACCTGGTGCCTGACTTTGGAAGTATTTAAAATCCCTTAGCAGTGGAAGGCATATCTATACCTCTTCCATACCACGTTCACTCTATGCCCAATAAACCCCATTTGGATGTAATTTAGCTGCCTTAAAGTTGATCAGGTTATGTATTGATGAGCATACCTAGTAGAAGAATGCTCAGTGGCACATGCTCAGATGCCTCTCTAACGTGATTATACTACATTCATTTGAGGAGTTAGTACATGTGAAGGAGGCATGCTCTTCTTTTTTTCTGGTGTTTCCTAGCAGTCTGGAGGCATGACTGTGTCTCCTTATATGACCTGTCATTTCCACTGGTAAAGTTCTGCTGTTGGGAATACAGCTTAAGCCATGATGGCATATAATGATGCTTTGATTAACCCCAGAGCATTTGATAGCAAGGTGGCTAGAGCACTTGCTCAAGACGGGGGAGCCCTGTCTTCAAACTCGTGCTCCAAATCAGGGAGAGGAGGTGGGGTTTGAATCTGTCTCCTACATTCCATGGAAGTGTGCTAAGCACTGGACTCTTGGCTCGGAGCACCTTTTCTTCTTTTTTTTTTTTGTGGTAAAAGGCTGACTGGATTTAGCAGCCTAATTCTAGGAAAGGTGTCACAGCTGCTATTATAATATGGAGGGAGAAGATTAGGAATTCACAACTTCCTACTGGCCAGCCTAAACAGTCCCATGCAATAAGCTGTTTTCTGGAAGTACCATACATAAGCAATTAACTTTCCCCGTGCATTGTAGAGAAAGGTTTGGTACATAACTAAGCTGGAGAGTCCATTAGGTGACAAGTCTCTCTAAAAATGTAATCATCACAGCATTAGTACTGTAACATCTCAGTCGTCTGTGGATTTGGCCTTCAGTGTCTGGGTGGGCCTGTGGTGCCAAATATGAAGTCCATGATTCTTTCCTTCCAACCCCGGACCATGTTCTCACCTGTTCATGATAGTGAGGAACTGGGTGACACCACTAAGAGATATGATATAACATGATACTTTTGTAGGGATCAGGGAATCCTCCACTGCTTGCCCCTTCTCCTGCTAAATCTCATGCTAAACTAATCAGAACTTTCATTCCTCCCATACAAATTTCCATTTAAAAAGCATATAATTTCAGTGAATGAAAAACTTTGTAACAGTAATTAAAAATCTTATTTGCATCTATTTTGACCACATTGATCCTGGTAGCATGTTCAAAAATTCAAATATTTTCAAATACTTCGATAGTAATTGAATTTAACTTCCCCCCCTATAAACAGTACATATTAGCTTTGTGAAACCAGTACTGACTGACCTTGGGTGAATTTCACTTCTTAATTTGCTTGATTTTATATTAAAAATTACTGCTGTGGGGGTAAGGGTAGTCACACTGGTGCTTGTAGTATCTGTTCTGAAGATCTCTCTTGACTATGTGGCTAGTGAGGGGGTTGGGGAAGAATGATTGGAAAAAGAATGATATCACCCTGAGCCATGGAGACTGATACTCTTGCTTGAACTGGTTTCTATTTACAAAGACAGAGCCTTAATTAAAGGGCCTTGCACAAAGAATAGATAAGACTTAAGGAGAAAGAATTGTTTTAGTTCTTCGCTTTTTCCCAGATATATTTCTGCCTCACTTTCTGAGCTATCACCCAACTGACATATTCTGAGAGATCTTTATTTGCTTCTTTCCTTTTCACAGGTAGATGGATGTAGATTGTGGACCCGGTTATACTCTAAATTTTACTTGATCTACTCAGCTTTCGAAGTGAGAAGAAACCTGAAATTCGGCTTCAGTTTAAAGGAAATATGACATACAGTTTGTAGTCTGGCTTCAGCCTGTCCCCACTCAAAGTGAAGAATATCATTGGTCTTGTCTGAATAAAGAACATACTGTAGATCAGCAAGTGAATAAAAATCAATTCACTTTATTTAGCGTAATTTGATCACAATTTGCCTAATGATTTGACTGACTTAGCTCCTGCCGTTGCAAATACATGCACAATATGTTACAATGGGTCAATTTTAAATGCTTACAGTTAAAATTCCATGTGTAATCCTTTTGAGATGAGGCTTTAAAGCTTAATCCAAAATCCACTGGCGTTCATGAAAGTCTCATTCCCTATTTTTACACTTACCATTTCATTTTTTAATTATATTCTTTGATTAAAAACACAAATGTATACATATTCAGCATCAAAACTCCTTGTGGAGTTTTCATGTATTTAAGCTTTAAAGTTTGATTCACTATACTAGTTCACCTGCTAGGTCAAAAATAATCCTTTGTTTTCTTTGCATATATTTTTAGAGCTGGATATACATAAAAAGGCAAAAGTTGTTGATCAAAACTTTTACTTTAATGGTGACTGCCGTGACAAAGCAGTATAAGGCTTGCTAATAGGGCACCTGGAATATTTTCAGAGGAAAACTTCAGCATGCCAGTACTGTGAACTAAACAAAATTCCTGCAGAAGGTGGAAAGGCTACTGCAATATAATGGTGTTCTGTGGAAACACATGAGATGAAGTAATTTCTTTGGGTTTTATCTTTTTTACACAGTGCTTATCTATACAATGTGATTAAATTCATTAGTTAAGAAATCTTACCATTCATTGAAAAGAAATTGTACTGTTATTGCATTTTCTCTTATAATGTACTGTACAAATGTACTTACTGTATCTTTTTCTTTCACCTTTAGAGCTGAATGAAACTGAATTTTATACCATACGGGTTTTTTTTCCTTTTTGGATCTGCTTCTAAATGTTAGGCTTCCTTTTATGCCCGCAAACTATTAAAACTCAGTCTTCTATTGGCAAATGGTATTATGGATACTAGTTGTATAATTTTGTTCATTTAATGGCATTCAGTTACATTTGTGAGCTGGTAGAAGACAAAATCCTACGGCATTGCCTTCTCTTCTTTTTTATACTTGTAATACAAAATGGGTGAGAGCTAATTTCAGGCCCCGTAGCCCCGTCCTGCATAGGGAGGTTTGGGGACTTGGGGGGCAGAGGGGGAACTGACTCAGTCGGTGACAGCTCTAGCCAAAACTCCTTATGTGGCCTGCAGGCCCAAATAATTGCCCACCCCTGCAATAGATTATTTATTATTTGGTATTTGTGAGGTTAGTAAATCACCATATCTATCTATCTATCTATCTATATTGTGTGTGTGTGTGTGTGTGTGTGTGCGCGCGCATGCATGGTGTATACTGCATATGTTTGCAAATGTATGAATATGTTTCTCTTGTATTTAGAACCATTCACTCTAACTTTGTGATAATAGCTGGAAAAAATTGACTCATCAGTAAAACAGAATAATGAAACAGTTTTTCATTAAAAGAATGGAGGCATTTTTCCCCACCCTATGTTCATACAAATTTTTGACCCATTATGCTTACTAATGGTTCCATCATATCTATTGAATTTTAATGTTAAAAGTATGTAGTATCCTGTTCAGAATGAAAAATCAATATTCATGTAATGGCCTAGATTTAGCATCCACTGTGCCACAAAGTAGTGAATGATGTTAACAGTTGTGTATATTTGTTAAACACATGTGACCACAACTCCAGCTGTAGTTACATGGTATAGATGTCTCTATTAACCTCGAAGAGAAACTGCATTATTTCTAATGGGCGATTATTTCTACCCAAGATCGGTCCTCTTCTGCACTGCCATGTGCGATATACACTGTTACCTTACCTTTGTTTCCATGAACATATGCAATGCGGAAACCTTATGCCTGTTAGTTATGTTATACCTTCTTTGAATACTGAAGTATAGCTTCAATGTGTTGGCACTTCAGTGCTTTGCCAGGGTGACCATGGAGAGTGCCAGGCATAGGTGGGCTGCCAGGCAAATGCCTCCCAATCCAAATTTTCCTGCTTTCCCTTCATTTTCTACTGGAGCCATACTTTGTTCCAGTGCCTGGGGTTTTGCTATGTAGTTTTGGGATGGAAAGTAGGTCACTGACCCTCTTGCTTTACTGAGGTGGTGTGGAGTAGCTCCTCCAAGTTTTGTGCTATAATATTATTTCTGGCCTGAAGCTCCTGGGGATGCTGAAGTTTGGGTGGCAGTGAAGGCAAGCTTCCTGGCTAATCCATAACTAACCTGTCAGTTGACTTCATAGCATGGACATTGAACTAGCTACAAGCCTGGAGCACAGTCACATCACAGGGTCAGAGTTGGGTCCCTGTGAGTCCAAACAATATGTGTGCATCTCTGAGTCACACTAAGATGCCTTATGCTGGCCCAGCCCACTGTAGTGGAACCCAACTGGGGATTGGGTGCTAAAGGCAAAGATAGTCCTTTACATGTTAGAAACAGTTACAGCCTAGAAATATTTTAAAAGCAGCTTTATAATCTATCAAACCCATGATGTGCTTCCTAGCTGGGAGCATTTTTCAAAATTGCTGCTCTCTAGCCAGAGGCTGCTATATGGGGCTGTGGGGATCCATGGCTTTGCTTCTTTCTTCCCTCTCTCCCCACAGGGCATGGGGAGCAGAGCTGACTGTCAGTACCAATCTGCAGCTCCTGTCTCTCAGGACTGCAGCTCTACTCCCATGTCTACCATGCAATAAAGGAATAAAGTAATTTAAATACAAAAGATAGGGAAAAGGGAGGAAGTGATAGGAGCAGGTTCTATTGCTGAAAAGGTGAAAAGTGAGTTGAAGAAATCAAAGAGGATAAACAAAGCAGTTAACCTGTGGGCATAAAGGTTAAAAATAATCCAGGTAATGGGATAAGAATCCATACTCTCTGTTGAGACCATACTTTAACACAATTCACATTGCAGAGGAATGTAGGCAGCCATGTTAGTCTGAAATTAGGTAGAAGGCAGGTAGAGATGCACCTGTTTAACAACTAAATCATGGATGCATGAAAACTTCTACATCTCTGATTCAGTTAAGATAGAAAATGCACCTATCCTTCCTACAATCTGGTTTGTGCATGATTCCACATTCGAGTTGATTTTAAAAGGTTTTTTTTCAGTTTTTTATTTTTAGTCTTTAGGAACAGCTACTCTGAGGTTAGTGATGGAATATCCAGGCTGGTTAAAATGTACTGCCACAGACTTTTCTGTCTTTTTGGAATCAATGTCAAATCAGTATCTATTCATTATTCCATGTAGGGATTGCACCATCTGTCCAGTGTAGGGCAATGTAAGCAGTAAGTAAGGGTAACATGAAGAAAGATATTGATAGGATGCTTGGAAATTTGTAAATATTGCAGTGTGGGACTTCCGTAGTAGTCTGTTCAAGTACCAGGAATCTTTCTGTCCAGGTGATTTGTATAATGGGAGGCTGCAGCCATTATACCTATTAGCCATAAAAAGCCCCTCTAAAAGAAAATTATTAGTAACTTTAGGTAATGCCTCTCTGTCTACTTTAAATTTTTTTCACATTCAGTTACAGAATGACTATGTAAACTATAGTTCTGGTCATCTTTATCATTATTGTAAGTAATAAAACTCATATCTTTCATACGGAAAGCATCCAAGAACTGGTAAGTGTAAGATTTTATTGATCAGAAAATTAATATTGATTTTTCAACAATTAAATGACTAATGTTCCATATTAAGAGTGAAAATGAAGCAAAAACAAAATAAGTTCACATTTTTTGTTTCAGTCTTACTCTATAAGCAATAAATACAATGCCATAGCTTCATTAATCTTATTTACATTGTACAATACTTGAATTTTGCCTAATTCCAAGCATAAATGTTTCATGGCATGTAATGATAACACAAAAGTATGTGTTGTAGCATTTCTACAGCCCAGTACTCACTATGAAAAAATACAGAATGCCAAAAAGTGGTAAGTTAACATTTACAAAAAATGGAATAAGCTGAGATCCCAGTACAGACCTTGAACTAAGTGTTGTTTGTGGCAATTTGTTAAACGAAGGCAGTAGGATAAAAATAGACACATTCTATTATTTGAAAATCCAGACATATAAAACTAACATCTTAATATTACAGATATCAAATATTACACAAGATTCTAAACAAGAGAGATTGAAAATATTCATCATACATACAAATGTGGAACTGCAGTGAGAAATGCTGTCCTGTTAAAAAGAACTATTAAAAATAAACGGTTGCCTCTTTTCCTTCAGAATATAAGTAAAAACTGCACAATGATTTGTCTCGTGCTCTATAAGGTATGAAACAAAAAGCCACAAGGAAAATCAGCATAAGGATTTGATGTTTTGATTAAACATCACAGTAGAAAGAAATCCTGCTCTCAGCAGCTGAGGATGTAAAAGGGATATGGAAAGAAAAAGAAGTAGGAAACCTATTCTACAATGAAAGTGCCAGGTGGAAGATGTTCTACTTCAAACTAAGTGGGGAATAGAGCTATATAGTATTTGGGGCACAATGCCCAGCTAGGGTTGTGTTTCATGCAACCTTGCAAGGGCCACATGAATGTACACTCTTTCCTAAAGAGAAGAGGGCACCTGATAGTACATTGTGTTTCTCCACTCAAACTGTTAGAATAACCTTTTACCTAAAGCACTGTAGCTGTAGCCATCATCTCTTTCTTGTGCCATACAAATACAAAGCTCTCTAGTGAAATGACTGGGTACTGTTGGCACCCAGTCCTTTCTTCAGTAAAGGATGTGAAGTTGCACTAACTAAAATAAAACTGAGCTCTTCTAATTTAACTCTGAGATTACAACAGCATTTCAGCTATCATTTATTATTTAATCACGATAGTCTATAGTCAGGCACTTTTGAATCAAGCATCAGGAAATCTTATGTAAAGAAACCCTAAAGAAGTTAAAAGCTTAAAAACGTAGAACTTGCTGTTTAGATTACACATGGGCATATGTCTTCCAAGATCATCAAGTGCCTAACTAACTCACATTTATTTTGATGATTGATTTAAGTGGGAGATAGGCCTTGGAGGATCTGGACCATGAACTTAAAGAGCAAGATCTTCAGTTCGTGTAATTCTACATATTTCCACTGACTTGCAGAGAACTATGCTGATTTACAGCAGACGAGAATCTAATCCCATGCGTGAAGTTCACATCTGAGCAGGATGTCTACACTACTTAAGTTTTCTAGGAATTTCACTCAAACCAAATAATAATAAAAAAATACTGTTCCAGCAATTTGGTCAGAAAGCAAACTGGTAAGCAGGTTGTATCCCTCACAATAGTAAATATTATGACACTTGATTTCTAGAACCTGGCACTGAAAGCACAGCTTCCATATGACTTTCATGAAGTTCATATGCACTCAGTCAGACAGCTTGTTATCTGAACAAAAATCTTGATGCCTGCAACATCTGAGTTTCTATATTTTCATAAAGTTTTAGCAGAATCCCTTCCAAGTTAAACACCAACCAGTAGAAGATCTGAAATATATGGTAAACTGCAAGTGTTATGAATGCATTGCATTTTCCTATCATTGTTATCTTTTGAAACTGCAATGATGAAGACAAACTTTATCCAAAGCCTTAGGAAAGCATATGCCAATAAGCACTGGGATAGCTCATTAGCAGCCTATTTAATTTCATTAAAAAACTAGTGGCAAAATGACATTAGGAATAAACCTGAATTCATAATGTTTAATCATAAGCTTTTAAAAGCAAACTGTTTTTAGAAAAGCTTTTTATTACCTCTCAGGCTGGCTTTCATAAATCAGAAATATTTTTGTATGATAAAATTCTATCAACCCTGCCACTAGATTTGCTTTTAAACAGGATCTTCTGAGAGCGACAGTCATCTTCTACTATGCTTCCCTAGTCTTGATTTTTTTCCTTCCATTTCTATAAAAAATACACTATGTAAAAAAATAACACTTTTAAAGCATACATAAAATGCTATATTTAAAGACATTTTCTTAAGACCTTTTCAACAGCCTTCACAATAATTGTTTGTTTACCATAAATTCTATTCCGATATCCTTATTCATGAGGAATAGAAACAATGAACTCATGGAATATAGTATGGCTCAACTTTGAGTAAACTGAGGCAGATTCAAACCTTATACAATCAACAATCACAATATAATGTTGAATTTTCTAAACAATACACTTTAAAAAGTATCCAAAGGTTTTTTATAAGACAAAGCTTATATTGTAACAAGCTTTCTGAACACTGAAAAATTCCAACATACAAGAAGTGGCTGAATAAGTATCTGTCTTGGATGTGTTAGGAACAGTGCATGCTGCATCCATGCAGGAGGTTGGGGTTCATGACCCTTGGGGTCCTTTCCAACTCGATGATTCTAAAATCACCTACATCTAAGATCTTGACTTTATTATTTAAATAGCATCCAAGTTTGCATGTCATTTCAGGAAAGACTCGCAGAGCATCAATGCAAATTTTGCCTTATAAGCTAAGGAACAAGGTATGTGTTAAAGAATAATTATCTTTCAATGCAAGTAGACTTGCCAAAGAGCTGCAGCATGATTAAGTATGCCTTTAAGTTCCATCAAACTCATTTGTGATCAAGCTTTGTTGAAAAAGGAATTAAAAGTTACACGTGTAGTAATAATGGACTTTTCTAACTAGTGCACCTAACTAGTACTGCTTTCATTAAAGCCAACAGGAAACTGCCACTGAAGAGACACACCCACAAACACAGACACACAGAGTTCAAACTTTGTTGTACAGTATTACATTGCAGGATAGATGCAGTTGGGTGGTTTCATACTGCAGATTTCTGGCAGTAGCATCTGTATCCCTTTATGCTTGGTTTAAAACAGAAGCAAAAATGAGCCAGCTCACTGCCAATATATATCAAAGTCCATTATCTTAAACCAGGGCTTGGCGACCTTTTAGGAGTGGCAGGATGAAGTAATGGAGTTAATTCAAAAGGTAGATGTCTCACTACCAAATTGCCACCAATGTCCTGGCTTTGCAGGCTGAATTAAATCACTGGGAAGGCCAAATTCAGCCAAAAAGCCATAGGTTGCTGCAATCCTGCCCTAAATAGTCTGTCTTTCTAAATAGTTATATATTGTATATGATATTAACCTGGACATCTTATTGTAGTTCTGGCACCTGCCGTAACCACTTGTTTAGGTTGCATCAGTTGAAGTACAACATTACAATATGATAAATAAAGTATTTACAAGCTGAGTTCTTGCAAATGAAGTGGCTTACAATATAACCTAGTCTTCATACAAGCTTTCAGGAAAATAAGAAATCTTTCATTGATTCTCTTCATAAAAAAAATTGCCAACTTTGTCTACACGGTAGAAACTGAAGAGGCAAAGTCTGTATTTTTATAAATGTACTTATATATTTGTGCATACATATATATTTATGTGTCCATACTGCATTGACACACATTCATGCATGTGCGCGCGCACACACACACACATATGTATAAGTGAATATACGTGTGAGGAATACGTTGTCTTAGGTTGCATCATTCAGGAAAAAAACGTCCCAGGTTTGGCAAAAATCTGGCCATGAAGTCACTAAATCAACAGGTCAAGTTCATGAACTCTGAAGATTAGAGTACTGAAGATCTAAACAGTCTCTAGCAGTCAGCCATATAACTTTTCAGTTTTTAAAACAACAGTCTCCATGTCATGGTATCCTTTCCCATTTAAATGTTCAGTGGTGGAATCATGATTGTAGCTGTAACCTTGAACATCGCTGATTGATGATACTGTGTAGGAAGCTGTGCGAATAGCATCTGAGTGACTGAAGCTGTGTTCAAATTGGATTCTGTACTGATTCCAGTGTCTTCTCAAAACAGCTTGGACCTGTTGCATTAAGTGAACAGGAAGAAAGGAAAAACATTATATATACTTTTTTGGAAGATACTTTACATTCTGTAGTTAAACTGTGAGTACACGGCAATATATTCAACTACCTGGGATGTTATGAAGGAAATATAAAAGTAGTTAGGTGCACTGGTACATCTTGAATGGTATAATTATATTTTACACTTTTAGTAATTTAATGCTTACAAAAGGTGCTGGATTAATAGCTCTGGAGACTAGCTGGAGTTCAAGTTTCTGCTCTCCTTCACTAATGTACTTGACCTGAAGTGGAAAGACCACTTTTAAGGATGAGCAGCCACCTCTATTAGCAACTATATTCAAGAGGTCAGTTCCTTGGGAGATGTAAATTCATATATTAGCACCAATATCTTACTTGCATCATCTCTTTTTCTGATTAAGCCCTCATCAAACTGATAGAAAATACAATTTCCTGAATTGAGTTCATCATATTTTCTTACCCTGGTGAAAAATAAATTTGATAAAATAACTGAAGGCCTCAATGTCCCCAGTTTGTTTATATGCTTCATTGTAAGGATATTTTGTTTTTCAGTTGGCTTTCTCTAATACAATATGGCAAAACACCTGTGCTGCACAAAGGCTGGATTTACCAAACGAGCCACATTAATGACATTCACAGGGAAGGGGTCAAGTGAAAAATGACCGGAATTCTGAAACAGCTGCTTTTAGAAAGACTCAAGTTAAAGTCTTCATTTATGTTTTTCCTTGTGCCTTTTTTCCTTGTGCTCAAGAGGCAAAAGGTCATGCACTAATCTTGCCATTCAAACTGAAATTACATTAGGAATCAAGTTTTAGCTGTATGGTACCTTAATTTCATCTCAGCTACAATCTAGCTTTCTCTTTGTACAAACAATTTTATTGGTGCTGGCAGTTATCAGAGCTGTTCTGCTACTGTTATTTACAGCTGCAAACTGTAGGTGAAAAATGGATAAGAGGTTTTAAAAACCTGCCCTAATGTGATGAGTATTTAATATAACAGCAATAGTTCAACTATAATGGGAAGGGCATAATACAGCCCATGGGCTGGATATGGCCTGGCTGGATATGGCCCGCCAAGCACTTTTATCTGGCCCAAGGGCCCACCAGCAAATTGTGCCCCACCCAGCCCTTCCGCCCATGAGGAGGGAACAAGGTGCCTATGCGTACACACAGCCCCAAACACACCCTATTGCCTTGTTCCCACCCCTGTGGGTAGAAGGGCTCAGACCCACCAGCACACAGCTTCTGTGTGGGGCTGCTACTGCTGCTGCAGCCCCCAGGGGCCTGCTCCACTTCCCTGGTCTCCTTCTGGCTCTGGGCAGCAGGTAGGGAAGCAGTGGGGGCGAGGCTGCAGCTGGACAGGAGTGCAGAGTGTGGGGATGAGGTTGGCGGCAGCACGGAGCCCGTGCCCAAGGGGATGGCAGCAGCATGGAGAATGGCTGACCAGTGTGTGGGTGTGAGGGAGGGTGGAAGGTGTGGGGACTCCCTCCCCACTCTCCCTATTGCATGCAGCCCTGGTAGGTGGTAGCACCAGCAGCAGCAGCAGCAGGTGGGGTGCTCAGGGTGCAGGTGCCTGATGGGGCATGGCTGCAGCCAGCACTGTACACTGCAGCGAGGGGTGCAGCCTTTGTCAGGTCATTTGTATTGCCAGCACTCCCTGCCACTCATGCACAGGCCCTGCACTCACAACATGGGAGGGAAGCCCCGTGTGCTGGAGCCAGCTGCCTTTCCGGCCAGGGCCGCACAGCACCAGAGAGAAGCCTCAGGCACTGGAGCTGGCTGCCTTCTCTGCTCCCCAGGGGAAGGCATCTGGGGCTTCCCTCCCCTGCAAGACAGCCCTGGTGGAGAAAGCAGCCAGCCCCAGCATGCATGCCTGGTGAGTGTGGGGGCTATGCACGAGTGACAGGAAGCACCTGGATACAGATGGCCCAGGGGAGGCTGCACCCTTCACTGCAATGTCCAGTGCTGGCCAGAGCTGTGTCCCACTGGGTGCCTGTGCCCTGTGTGACCCACCTGCTGCTGCTGCACCATGGCAGGACATGAGGGGTGGGGAGTTCCCCACCACCCTTCCTTACACCCCACAAACCCACACCCTGCCCCCACAACCCCCAACATATACATAATCCCCCAACATATCCTATGCCCCCTCACATAGTCATACCCACTCAAAACTCCTCACCCCCCCACATCCAACCACACACAAAACCACACCCCTTACACCCCACCATACACATCCACTACACACACACACACCACCCACCACATGCATACCACACATACACACACCAGATACCCAACCACCACCCCCACACTCCACACCCACACCCCACAACACCATACATATACCCCCATACACATACACCTACAACCACACCCCACCATACACCCCCCCGCAATATACAAGACTAAGAATTTATTTTTGAGTTATGTAATTACTCTATATACACAAAAGAAAAAAATCATGACAAAATATTTTTCATAATAAAATTTAAATATGTTATAGTAGGTGTTTGACTTTTAGTGTATGATTTGGTGTTTTTCTGGTTCTAAGATGGCAACCTCCCAAAAGGAGTATTTCCAGGGGGGCAAAGGGAGGGACTTCTGGTGGCAAAGGTCAGGGGTTATGAGTGGGTCTTCCATTCCCAAGATGACAACAAGTTGGTGGGGCAACTGTTAAGGGATGGGACTACCCATGTGGCCCTCAGCAGGTCACCAAAACTTGTTAAGTGGCCCTCCACCTGAAATAATTGCACACCCCTGAGCTATAATATTTATTTCCTTGTTAGACTTTCAAAAAAGATTGAAAATGATGGGCAGCTAACTTGTGGGGGGAGGGGGGTCTGATTTCAGAGAGTGCTATGGTGAAATTGTCTTCACAAATTAAATATCCCAAATTACCCAGTTATGTCAGATTTATTGATGAACACAGAATTACACGATAAGCCACGACTTGCAGGACTAATGGTGACCAACTGTTGTGGGTCAGTACTTTCATTATGTCTTGTTTTTGTTTGGTTTACATTTTCTAGCACAATGCCTTATTTTGCCTAAGGTCACTGTGGCTTTAATTTTGAAAGAAAAATAAAAATAGAACAGCACAGACATAAACTTTGGACTTCCTGAAGTCTGATATCAAAGCCTTAGTTAAAAAAAGGGCTTAATATTTCTCAAAAAAGAGATAATAATAAACTTATAGACAATTATCAAAAGAAACCAGTTAAAGTAGGAAGCCAGTATATTTTTCCCCATCTGGATTACCATCTGTCTGAATCCACTGCAAGCCTTTTAGTCTGCACTTCATAAGTGCAGATCATCAAAGCATTGAACAAATATTAGCTGTCTAAATACTTTTGTGGATCTGAGTTTTAGCTCTCTTTATGTAAAAAAATTCAGTATCTCTTTCTGGAGCTGTATGTACTATTCCAATTTACATCAGAGGAAGTTCTGCCACATATTGAGTAAGGTTAGTATGCAAGCTTAATTTTTCACACTGTAAAGAACCCATTTCAATTAAATGAAGCTGTGAGTCACAGGAATGTTATAAAATATCTGTCTTTCTGAGAAAGGAACTTCAGAAGTTGCTAAAATTCCACTCCTTTCCTATTATTCTGATGCTGTGACCTAAACTCTCAATATGAAAGCCTCTATTCTCAATTGATTAAAAGATACGTGCAGTCCTAAATGAATGTTAACATTCTTATTATCATTACTAATTATTCTTTTTGCCATGAATATCCATAGTACATGCACATAGTAACACACTGAAGAACTGGTAATTTAAAATTTAAATAGATGTGACAGACAGCTTGGGTTTTTTTAAAAACAGGACATTTGGGGTGTCTATACATGTGATCTGGAGGTGGGGTGGCTCTGAGAGCTGCTCAAGTCAAAGTGTCCACAGCATCTTGTCTATCAGCATCCCCATGCTTTAAAATGGTGGCGGGGGCACTTTGTTTGACGAGCTTTAGATAAAGCGTCCTCTCCACCATTTTGGAGTGCGGGGATCCTGACACATTAGACATGGAAGCTGGCTGGAGCACAGTAAATATCATGCTCTAGCAGATATGATTAATCAAGTCTGCTCCAGTGTGCTGTAATTACAGTGGGTTTCAGCAGCCTCCATGCTCGTGTATAGGTACCTCAGGGGTCTTGCTGCATGTTCAAATTAAAGTGGGATAGAAACCAGCTATAGAGTTGTTACACACTTTCAAGCATTAACTTTGTTGGCTCTTTTTATAGATCAATAGCTCATTTTTACGGTGTGTTAATATACTTTGTACATGTGGCTGGTCTAAGTTTATTGCGTGATTAACCTGTTAATTGTGCGATACTTTACTTTGCATTTGTGGCCGGTCTTACTTTGCACATGTGGTTGGTTTAAATTTATTGTGCTATTAACCAGTTAACTGTATAGTATATGCAACTGTGTAGCAGAGGCCTGAGATACAGTGTACCAGAATGACTTGCCCAAAGCTACAAGGGCTGCCAATTAAACTGAGACCTCTTATGTTCTACACATGAATCTTATGTCTTATGCCTGAACTCCTGGCCACTAACTTCCTACATGCTCAGTATGCTCTGGCTACTAGCTTCCAACATGCACTAGCATGCTCTGGCCACTCGCTTCCTACAAAACTCAGAAACACAGTGATGAAGGTGGTCCGGGAGTTCTCTCCCCAATATCTCTCAAGCATTCCAACAGTTCTGAAAAATAACAGACAGTTTATTGAGAAAATTTCAGGCCCATTTAGTTTTGTTCCAATTTGGAAATAAACTTTACTCAGTTCTTATATTAACAGAATTTTGCTGCTTCTGCTCCTCCCCCAAGTGGCACCAATATCAATGAGTGAATGTGAACAATATTTGCTGTTTTTATATGTATTGGTATTTGTAGGATTCAGACCACTCGTTCACTGATTCTACTAGGCAGGATTCTAAGAACAATGATGAAGATAACTGTTTAGTAATGTAAATGTATAAAGGCCTTGCCCTAAAATAGTCATTTTGCCTTTATAATTTTAAAAAACAATTCTAAAGCATAAGCTTATCTTTTTCTTTTTGCCAAAAAGATTCTAAAAATCCAAACTAAAACATGTGATTCCCCCTCACCTCCTCATTTTATAGCAGGAGTCAGTATTCATGGAGTTACCAGATTAAAAGACCCAGAAGCTGGAGATGATATATTATAGTAGAGGAAGTTAAAGGTGTTCCTTCACTGTGCCTTGCCCTTAACCTGGAAGAATCAATTCCATCTTACTGGGACTGAGGCTGCCACAGTGAGGACACTTAAGTGCTTATTTTCTAGAATCATTTCTGCCAGGTTTGAATATGATATTTTCATATGAACTTTTCATACAAAAAATCTGCAGAATGCTTTGTGTCTTGCATTAATTCTGAAATAAATGCTGAAGCTACTTGGCACCTACTCAGCTTCTAACAGGAATGGGCCCTTCAGTACTTGTAATGCCATGAACCATATTAGAGGAAATTCCTTACCTTAATTAATCACTTGTCAGAAAAGGGAAGCTCAAATACCATTCTCTTACTTGTCATTTACATATTTCTTTTAAGTCTCATTTAAAACTTTACATTTGTCATTGGGATCGTAAATAGCTTTTTAAAAAAACTGAAATTGAAACTTGAAAAATGAAATGAACAAGAAATAAATTTAAATCAGGTACAATACCTCTCCATTGAAAAAGCAGAAAATTGTAGCCACCAACAGACCCTGCAAAACAAACAAACAGAAAGTTTTGGCCCTTACAGATATTTTGAGCTATAAAAATATTTAAAATTCCTACTTAATATGCAACTAGCAAAGGAGAAAATGGATTGCAAATGAAAATTCAATTAGTAGTCATTTGGCCAGGCATTTAATGTGACATTTTATTTCTTCTAAATAGGGCCTTCAAGCATATGACTCACGGGTCGGATCTAGCCCAAAGTTACCTCTGGACTGCAGAGCTCTGGTAAGCCAGGCAATTCAGGGCTGAGGCTAGCAGGGGGTTCGGCCTGCCACAGAATCCAGAGCTACACAGCTCCATTGGGAATGGCAATGGCTGTGGGTAACAGGAGGGTGAGAGGGTTGTGCTGACACAACCATGCTGCCTGCTCTGCTTACCCGATCACCACCAGGTCCAAATCTGGCTCAAAGAGCCCTACTATCATGACCTTGCCTGGGAGCAAAGTGAATTTGACACCCCGGTTTTAAAGGACTAGTTTAAATGAAATGTAACAAAAAATAATTTACACAGTTGTTAAATACATTGAAATAATAAAATTGTGGTTATATTTAAAGCTTCCATTCACATCTTGACTACTCTTTAGGATAAGTGACAAGTATTACTAAAAGCTTCCTACCTGATAATGCATAAGGATATGCATCACATAGTCATATACTTCTTCAGCAATACGTCCTTCTGGTCGCCATGGAAACAGCACAAATTCAATGCCAAGAAGTGGCACTAAAATCAGGGTAGCTCTCACAGCTTTCATATACAGATTAGATTCTGCCTGGTGTGTAACTTTTAGCTTTGTTATAAGAACTCGCACAATATTCAACAGGAAAAAAAAGTTTACCTAAAAGAAAAGAAAATGTACTTTTTCTTAAAGTCTGATAAAATGGGCCAAATTTATTTTATAATGTTGAAAAACAAGGGAAACATTTACAAAATTCTTAAGACAAATCATACTACATGTATGTCATTACATATGTATTTACTGTAAAATATACTGAAATATCCTTCATCTGGCTGGGAGCCATTCTTTGGCATTTGAAGGAGATACATTTTTGATACTTCTTTTCCTTTTATGCTTTTATAGAGATAATCATGTAGGTCTTTCAAGCTTGTGCATGTATAGCAACACAAATACCAACCCCCATGGGGCTTACAAGTTGTCAGCCTGATCCTGCATTCCTTGCATATTCAAAATTCCCAGTAACATCAGTTAAGTTTTTGGCACCCAAGGAATTCAGAATCAGGTTGCACATTAATTTGAACATGCCAAATTCAAGTCCATGGAAGCTGTAGGAGAAAATCAAAGTCTAATGAGCAAAATCAATAGAGATTTTGCTATAAAGGGGACAGGATTGCCTAGACAATGATGAGATTAGAAGATGCTATTATTATGCTATTTAAAACAATAGTAACAGTATTTTGCACTTTTACAGCACATTCCATCCAAAGCACTCAAGACACTGTGGAGACATTAATGAGTACATTCTCACTATATTCTCTGGCAGCAAAAAACTACTGTAAACACTTACTAACAGGGGACCCAAGGCACGGGTCCAGATCCCATAGAAGCTAATGTACTGCACCATGATTTAAGTGAATTAATGCCCAATTATCCAGGAAGTCCAAACATCCTAATACAGGCAGCACCCATTAACATGGTTTCAGTTAGCGCTATTTCGCTATAGTGCTCATTTAAAATTGATACCTGGTTCCTCTGAGTGCTCAGTGAGTTTTGCTATAGCACTCAATGGAATCAGTGAGCTTTGGTGGGAAGGCAGGGAGAAGCAGTAGTGGCGGTGGCAGCAGCAAGTGCGGTGAGTGGCAGCGAATGCGGGGCAGGCGTGAGCATGAGGATGGGGAGAAGCCCGGCACGGCTGCTGAATACAGACTGCTGGGGCGGTGGAGGGGCTGGTGGTTTTGCAGCCGTCTGGGAATGGGGTGGGGTTTACACTTGGCTGGGCAAAGTAGCAGGGACGCTGCAAACTGCCCTGCTTCTGGCCAGCTGCAAACATTCACCCTGCTCCTGTGGGATGCTCCACCGCCTGAGTTCACCAGCTGAAGCAGCAGCAGTGGTGAGAAGTGCAGGGCCTGTGCCGGGGCCAACTGGGGCCTGCACCCAGGGTGGGGCAGCAGGAGTGTGGGGCCTGGGGCCAGGGCCAGCAGAGGCCCATGCCCAGAGCAGGGCAGCAGGAGTGCCAGTGGGCCGGCGGATAGAGGTGGCGGCAGTGAGAAGCGGTGAGTGGGGGGAACAGGCATTAGCGCAGGGTCTGTGGTGGTGTCTGGGGCCAGGGCTGGTAGAGGCCCAGGGTAAGGCAGCACGAATGCAGGCCCGGGCTGGTATGTGGGACTGGAGCGACCAGGAGGCTAATGGGGAGAGGCAGCGGCGGCGGTGAGAAATGGTGGCAAGTATGCAGTAATGGTGGCAAAGCTGCAGTAATCAATTATGTATATTTACATTCATCCCTATGAGAAAATGGGGTTCGCTTAGCGCGGTTTTGCTTAGTGCTTGGTTTTTCTGGAACCAATTAAGAGTGCTAAGTGGGGGTTGCTTGCACAGAGAAATGCCCAAGCTAAAAGATCAGTTTGAGTTAGTATGTTTCTTCTGTGTTTTCCAGTTAAGCATGACTCTATAGAAAGGTGCCAAGTCATTTCCAAATCAGGCCTTATACCACTTGCTTCACTGAAGTTAAAGCCCCACTGAGTGACCTTATTGGGATTACCAGCTTGGTTAATGACCTCTAGTGTAGATAGCTGCTGAAGGGGCAAGATTTTTAATAATTTTTGCTGTGCCTGCATTAAGGACAAAAGTGCCTTTTAATCATCTATGGAAAATGAAAAACTTCACTAGGCATGTATGTATTGTTGCCCTATTCACTTATGGAAAAAGTGATAAAAGGAAGGTCATGATATTATGATTATTTTTAGAGCATATAAATATTTGAAATATAATATTTTAAAATTGTCATGCTCAGTTTTTACAGTGGTTAGCAGACTTTTATTGCTTACTGAGTTTGAACCAGATTTGAGTTCCACTGGGCGTGACTACATATCCTATTAATGTGATTGAATATACTCCAGAACAGTTTATGCTGGTATTTATTGCCCCTGGACATTTACATGTGTGCCCAGGAGTGCAGCACGTTGAGCCAGAGTGGAACAGCCCCAGCTGGCAGGGAGCCCTGGAGGTCAGCCTGCCAGCCTGGGGCTGCTTCGACCTGGGTCATCATACAGTGGAGGGGATGGCTGAGGCAAAAGGGTGCTCCAGAGCAGGGCTAGTCAGCAGGAAGCCCCCGACACTGAAGCACCCTCATGCCCCAGCCAGCCCTATCAGCATCTACATGTGTTGCGGTGCACTAAATAATGCCATTGTAGGATAGTGCTTGTGTTGGCAGAGATAATTAGTTTACTATGGACTAATAGGACCACATGTGTAGATGCTGAGATTTTACTGCAAAGTAAATGTCTTGTGTAGACACCCCCACTAGAAGTTAGGTGCCTAAATACCTTTGTGGATCTGGGCTTAAATCTACTTAAACACAGTGAGTATTCATAGCCATAACAAGTGACAAGAAGATTCAAGAAAGGCAAGGAGTCTTCTATTATCTCTTTTATTGGATCAACTGCTGGAAAGATGGGAGAACTGTTGAATAAGCTTTGAGGCATCAAGTGACCTTCCTCAGGAGGCCATGCAAGATGCAAGTCAAACATATCTATATGAAGCTGGAGATAGGCCTGTTGAGAGTCTCTGGGTTAGGGTTAGAGGGGAAAGCAACACGGGTGATATCATGTTGGGGGTCTGCTATAGACCACCAGATGAGGAGGAAGTGGTAGATGAGGCTTTCTTCAAACATCTGGCCAGCTGCAAACTGGCAACCTTGTCAAAAAAGGCTCAAGTGTTCAATGCCTCTTTTGCCTCAATCTTCACAGGCAAGGTCAGCTCCTAGACTACTGCCCCAGGCAGGACAGTTTGGAGAGGTGGTGAGAAGCCCTCAGTGATCCAAGAATATGTAAGGGACTACTTAAAAAAGCTGGATGTGTACAAGTCCATGAGGCCGGATGGGTTGTGCCTGAGTGTGCTGAGAGAGTTGGATGATGCGATTGTAGCACCACTGGCCACCATCTTTGAAAACTTATGATGATCAGGAGAGGTCCTGGATGATTGGAAAAGGGCAAACATAGGGCCCATATTTAAGAATGGGAGAACAGAGGATCCAGGGAGCTACAGGCCAGTCAGCCTCACCTCAGTTCCTGGAAAAATCATGGAGCAGATCCTCAGAAATTTCTAAGCACTTGAAGGAGAAAAATGTGACTAGGAACAGTTGGCATTGGTTTACCAGAGGCAAATCATGCCTGACCAACCTGATTGCCTTCTATGATGAGATGATTGGCTCTTTGGATGTGGGGAGACCAGTGGATGTTGTGTACCTGGATTTTAGCAAGGTTTTTGATACAGTGCCCTACAACATTCTTGCAGACAAGGAGTATGGGCTGAATGAATGGACTGTAAGGTGGCTAGAAAACTGGCTGGAACATCAGGCTTAGGGAGTAGTAATCAATGGCTCAATATCTAGTTGGCAGCTGATATCAAGTGGAGTGCCCTATGGGCCAGTCCTAGGGCCGGTTTTGTTTAATGTTTCCATCAACAACCTGGAAGATGGCATAGAGTGCACCCTCAGCAAGTTTGCAGATGACACTAAGCTAGAGGGAGTAGTAGATATGCTGGAGGGTAGGGCTAGGATTCAGTGTGAGCTGGACAAATTGGGGGATTGGGCTAAAAGAGGTTCAACAAGGACAAATGAAAATTCCTGCACTTAGAAAGGAGCAATCCCATGCCTTAGTACAGGTTGGGGGCTGACTGGCTGGACAGCAGCTCTGGAGAAAATGACCTGGGGGTTACAGTGAAAAATAAGCCAAGAAGGCTAATGGCATACTGGGCTGCATTGGTAGCTGTGTTGCCATTAGGTCAAGGTAAGTGATTACTTTCTTCTATTCAGCACTCGTGAGGCCACATCTGGAATTATGTTCAGTTTTGGGCCTCCCACTACAGAAAGGATGTGGACAAACTGGAGAGAGTCCAGCAGAAGGCAACACATATGGTGAGGGGGCTGGAGGACATGACTTATGAGGAATGACTGAGGGAACTGGGATTATTTGGTCTAAAAAACAGAAGACAGAGGGGTCTTAATAGCAGCCTTCAACCAGCTGAAGTCGGGTTCAAAAGAGGATGAAGCTAGATTGTTCTTAGTGGTGACAGATGACAGAACAAGGAGCAATGGTCTCAAGTTGCAGCAAGGGAAGTTTAGGTTTGATATTAGGAAGAATTTTCTCACTAGGAGGGTAGTAAAACACTGGAACAGGTTACCCAGAGAGGTTGTGCAGTCTCTGTCCTTGGAGGTTTTTAAGACTGGGCTAGACAAAGCTTTGAGTGGGATGACTTGGCTAGGGATGTTCCTGCTTTGAGCAGGGGATTGGATTAGATGACCTCCAGAGGTCCCTTCCAACCCTAGCTTTTCTATCATTCTATAAGAATTGCTCTATTATTTTTTATAGTAAAAAAAAACAGGTGAAAAATAAGAGCTGGAATCTTTCAAGGGGAGCTATGAGTCTAATAAATGGTGCCCTGAGTCTAAAAAAATTGAGAAACATTACACTAACCTGTTAGGTGACCTTGAGGAAAACATCATAGGTTAAGTCTAGTAAAAGACATAAGCTGGAGCATGGGGGTTCTGTTCTCACAGCCAAAGTGCATGTATGTACCCTTAAGTCTTTTTTTCTGATTTGTCTTTTCCAAATCCACTTACAGTATTTAGCTGCTGTCTGATTGGGAAAGTACAGTAAACTTTTCAGGAGATATTTCTTATATCACTTCCATGATAGGCAAGATTTAGAGCCATGTTTAGTTATCAATGCACTTTGGAACAAACCCTTTATATCTATGTATCTTCAAAATTATTGTAGTATATTATTTTTCTTTTCTTAAAGGAAAAGATATAAAATTTTGAAAGTGAGGCCAGATCCTGTAAGATGTTATATGTTTCCAGAGCAATTTTAAACAAACTGAAATACAGCAAAAGCTGTGTTAACCGGCACTTTATTATCCGGAAAACTATTAACTGGCATCCGAGGGACACGGCAAAAGTGAAACTGGAAGAAACACTTCTGGGATTTGCCATCACCATGAGCAGAGTTCTTGCCACTTCTTCGGCCCATAGCCCAGAGTAAAGCAGCCTGCATGGGGCAAAGCAGCCTGTGTGGGACAAAGCAGCCTGCGCAGGGCCTCCCTCCCTGTCCTCCAGCACCCTGACACAGGGCAGTACACCAAATGGTGCACATTTGATTAACCAGAATATTTGATTAGCTAGCATCCCCTATTCCCAGGGGATGCCGGATAACAGAGCTTTTACTGTAGATGCAATGCACTTCTCAGTTTAATCACAGACTATACTGTTATATAGGTCATGTTTCTGTAAGTAAGTAAGCAGTTTTGGAGTTAGGAAATATAACATAGGGCAGTGGTCATGAACTCCTGATTGACTGATCAATCGTGGAGTCTCTGACAGCCGATTACAGTCTGTCAGAGGCTTCATGATCAGGAGTGGCAGGACGTACTGGGCTGGGTGGGGTGAGTGGGGTCAGAGCCCAGGCAGCTTGTCCAACAGGTGGGGAGTGGACGGGGTTGGGGAGGTGGTAGAGTGGGCTGGGGGCCAGGGATGGTGCTGGGAGCGGGACAGGGTGGAGGGGCTGGAATGCCAAAAAGTGACCTTCACCATAAAAAAGTTGGAGACCACTGACACAGGGTAACACACAATATCTTTGAAATATGGCCAACACTACCATGAACTTCAAGGAAGCCAGGATTTCATTCTTTCTTTACCAGTTGGATTTCGGACTGATTCTAGGCTGTCAAATTTGAGTAACTACTACTACTAATACCAAAGGACTTCTTAAAAGTTACATCAATAAGTGCGGGAGGCCTGACTGACATGATCTACAGGATAGAAGATATGGTGTATCTCTGATGGCATCTGCACACTACAGATCATAGACATCTCCAGCAAGCACTTGATAATTATTGGCACAATAGGCTATGCACTAGGCTCAAGATTTGGCCATTACATTTAAAAAAAGACAGAAAAGGAAACCTGTATTCTTGTTTTTTGGAAAAAAAAACCAAAACCGGTTGAATGGTTGCCAGGGCACATGATAATATACATAGGGCTTGATCCAGTGACCATGTTAGTTAGTGGTCCCATTAACTGAAGTGGATGTTGAAAATCAGGTTATTTGTTGGATTAGACCCACTCTTAAAATTGAACCATCATTTCCATTTTAAATGGGTTGTTTTCAATTGTTTATAGTATGTTATCTGTCTCCCTTTTTGGCTAAAATTTTATAGGTTTTTGTTCTTAATTGGAGAACAAATGCTTTCTGGAAAGTTTGAGTCAAAAAGACTCTCAGGAAAAAAGAAAAAAGTATATCTTTGCCTGTATAGTATTTATATGTGAAGAAATGAAAGTTGAGGATACTTAGTACTTTGTAGAACTGGGGCAATTACTAGGGCTGTGCACAGCTTCGGCCCCTGATTCAGCCCAAATCAAGAGACCCTTTAATCTCTCCGAATCGAATTGGAACCTTCCAAATTGATTTGGAGAGATTCAGAAAGATTTGGCAATTCTGACACAGACACAGCTTTAAATGTTTTTTCCACATGCCTCTAGGTACCAGACCACTCATGAATGCTGCGATACTGGGGAACATGGAGTGTCCCACAAAAGCACGAGGGGCTCCCCAGCGTGCATGGCCGCAGACCTGGAAGCGGACAAGAAGCACTTCCAGGCCACTTCCGGGTCTGCTGGACAGCGTGCGGGGGGCCCCCCGCCCCTCTCTAGCTCAGCAGCTGGGTCTGGGGGGGCACCTAGGGTCCCCCCATGGCTGATTGCTGATCTGGGGGAGGTGTGAGTGCGCTCCCTGGCAGACCCGGAAATGGATCTTCCAGTCCACTTCTGGGTTTGCTGCCGAGCATGCGGGCCTTTCTCTCATGCTTCTGTGGGACGCTCCATCCATCCCAGCCTTGCAACATTCATGAGCTACTTGGTACCTCAAGGTATGTAGAAAAAACATTTGAAGCTGTGTCTATGCCAGAATCTCTGATTCTCTGAATCAGCATCGAATCTTCAGATTTGGATTTGCCTGAATTGAATCAACTAATCAACTAATTAAATCAGCTAATTGAATCACTGTCCCCGATTCTGTATCCGAATTGAATAGGGCCCATTTTGCCCACCCCCAGCAATTACCCTGGATAATGGGTTTTACTCAGATGTAATGATGTAATATTTATGCAGAGCTTTAACTGATGCCAAAGGCAGTTAAATGAGCAGAGTGGCTGTAAATCAGCCAGAATGGTCTTGAAATAATCTTTAAAAGAAGAAAAAAATGTGATGGACTAGAACCTTCCTCAGATGCTTCAAGAGAAGGAGGGATAGGCTAGTGTCAAACAGTTCTGAAAATCTATCCTGGTGCATTTAAATCTGTAAAATGTTTGAAATTTCTCCTGTCGCAGTCTCTACATCATAACATTTGAACAAAAGACAAGCAAAGCTTCTTGTTAATCATGCTAACATCACAATGACAAAGCCAATCATGAGAACCATTTATGCCCAGATGCTGCAACTTTTTTGCTACTTGGCTGGAGAGAGCCAACAGCTTGTAAACATAAGGGATTCTGTGTTCTTTATAAAGATGACATGCAGTAGAAGCAGTATCACCCACAGGGGCAAATATGAACTGTTTCTTTTCCCAAAACATTCCATTTCTTTTAACAAAATCCCCTTACTCAAAATGGAATATGATATGAAAACATATAGTGGTAAATTATACATAATGATTCTGCTAAGTCCAGCCGATCAAAATATTTTCTGATACCTTATGCTACTGAAAATTACTTTAATATTTGAAGTCGCTGACATGCTCAGCAAACATTCAAGAAGGAAATTACCAAAATTATTTCTCTTGTATATATCTGAAGGTTAGTTGGGGTTTTTTTTTGCAAGAAGCTATGTTTCATACAGGGATACTAAGATGCCAACATTCCATAGGCTAAATTCAGACCCCATGTAAATGGAGTATAACATCAAATTTATTTCACTGTGACTTCCAGTTGCTTAACTTGCTCTGTTTATGATTTAACAGACATATGGTTGTGCTCTAAGCTATTGGGCCTTGTGCGGGGAAGTAAGTATGAAATGTGGACAACGGTATATAATCATATTCCCTGGTGGTTTCTGGACCACCAACATAGCCACTTCGTTACTAATGAAGCACATGAACCACATGCAAATCTCTTTAGTCAGGCTATCCACTATTACATCTATTAGGGAATGAAGATGTGGGTATTCACAGAAATGCTGGGCAGTCTGTCCTTTAACACTCACGTCTTTAGGGGGTGCTTTACCTGTCTGCAAGATTTTGCTTTCAGAGACATACTTTGTTGAAGACCTGACATTCTGGAGTAAATTTGCAAAAACATGTATGTGATTTAGCAGCCATATTCTAAAAATATTTATTTGCTGTGTATGTTATAGTTCCTAACTTTTAAGTACCCTACTGCCTAATGGAAATCAAAATCCCATATTAGGTACCTGAGCTCCAGTATAATACAGACAGATTCAGGCTCCTAGGGTGAAATTCATAGAACCCAGCATGTTTTGTTACTGTTGATATCTTCATCCTCAATTATTATTTGTATTACCATTTGACTAGCACTCCTGGGTAATCGACCTGGATATCACCACAGTCTATTTTTATTTTTATTGATCAAACTAAGTGTGGCAGCAAAGTAATTAGATAAGAAATTCAGTAGCTTGAAGGCTCTCATTACATCTGATAGAGAGGCAATTTTATCATACTGCAGTACCTTTAGCTGGAATATTTAGCTGTATCTCTTACCATTAGCACTGGGTGAGGGGATGGAGAAAGAGGGGAGAGAAGAAGAATGAACAAAGGACATTTTTAACAAAACTTTCCAACTTCAGCACTAATAGGAATACAACTACTTTGGGGCTTCAGTCCCACATACAATGCTTGCTATCTTAGCTGAAATACAGGGGACTGAATCTAGAATGTCCAGAGCCAGAAGCATGAGCTGTTAAGGCTTGAGAGAAAGCGAGCCAAATCTCTATGGCTGAAGCTGTAACATACTCTGTGGGTTGGACACAGATGAAGACTTGTAACTAATTAGTGGGTTACATGTAAATCAGTGAAGAATTTGCCCTTGACTGGTCATCTGAGATCCACAAGTTTTTTTGTGGTGGGACACAGTGACTTTACCAGTTTCATACAAAACCCAAAGAAATTAAGAAATGAAAAAACAAATTGTCTTATAAAACACGCCTACCAATAGAGCAGCACAAATAGGACCGTGGATGATGTACAGCAGATGTGTTTCAGAACTGATCCAGCAGCTGCAGTGAAAAAACAAGCATTTAGCATTTCATTGTTACCCTTTTCTCTTTTAAAGACAATGTTATTTCTTTATAAATTGGAAGCTGAAATTTTACTTACTTGTCATTGTAATATAAACTTCTAGCTACCGCATGAATGCAGGCAGGGATCAATGGGAAACCTGAAAACAGCAAGTAATGTGATTATTTATAACTCTAACCAAAGCTGAATTCTTACTTCATTATAAGGTAAGGTAAAATGTCACTGAATAATACTGAAGCATAATGAACATATTTAATAAACCGTATTATATCCTGCAGGCCTTAATCAGTCACATAATACCATTGCTTTCAGTAACATTTTTATTTAAAACAGAATTTTTCCAGAAGAAGGCCTGATGCATCAAAATTCTGTGGTATTACCAAAAAAAGAAAAGAAACTGTGGGTAAATAGTGCAGCCAGTAAGGCCCTGTTCCAGCAAAGCATTTAAGCATGCAAGTAGTTCCACTAACTTCGATGAAAGCACTTTTGAGCTAAACTACATGTTTTGAGATTTACTGGATCAGGCTACAAGTAGAAAGATGTAAATAAAAGATTTCAGTTCAGACAAGGGAAGTTAATGTAACAACCAGTTTCGGTTCTACATTCCCATTTTCTCATTGAGGCTAAGTACAGACAGTCAAAAAGCCTGAGGTGGAATTGATCCAATCTATGCAGGTTTCTCTAAGTGGTGTAGATTGGATTGTCAGTGACCCGAACTCATGTTCACTTTTCAGCTGGAGCAGGCAGTCAGATGCCTGCACTAGCTGAGGCCAGAAGACAGGTGGTTCTCCCACATTCCTCTGACTATGCCAGACATTACCAAGGACACCTGAACACAGCTGAGTGGCTGCGCCATCCTTTACTGGCTGTCATTACTGACATACTTGTACAAACCCTTCTTGTTACCCTGCACATTCCTTGGTAGCCGCAACTCCAATTGTACTTTGGCTTTCCTTTCCAAGCAATGCTCTTATATTCTCCCTAGTTATTTGTCCAAGTTTCCGCATCTTATAAATTTCCTTTTTGTGATTTCGTTTACTGAAGAGTTCCCTGCTAAGCCAAGCTGGTCTCCTGCCATACTTGCTGGTCTTCCTATGCATCAGAATGGTTTGTTCCTGCACTCTCAGGAAGGCTTCTTTAAAGTACAGCCATCCCTCCTGGACTTTTCTCCCCCTCAGACTGGCCTCCCAGGGCATCTTGCCTATGAGTTCCCTGAGCGAGCTGAAGTCTGCTTTTCTGAAATCCAGAGTCCTATTTTGCTGCTCTCCATCCTTTCTTTCCTCAGGATCCTGAAATCAATCATCTCGTGGTTGATGCCGCTCAAGTTGCCATCTACTACTACAATCCCCACCAATTCTTCTCTGTTTGCAAGCTGCAGGTCAAGAAGAGCACGGTTCCTAGTTGGTCGCTCCAGCACTTGCACCAAGAAGCTGTCTCCAGTAGTCTACAAAAACTTCCTGGATTGCCTGCACACTTCTTTCTGTATTGCTCTCCCAGCAGATGTCCAGCTGCATTTATACACGTACCTTTGTCTGGTTTGACGCACTGATAATTGAAGGCGCCAGAGCAGACTCAATTAATTGAGTGTGAATACTACGCAAACTGATGCACCCAGCACTGCATTGCATGCATTTGTATAAATAGCAAAATGAGTGTCGGTGTGCAGAAAATGGTGGTGGTGGACTTCTGAACTAAAACACCTTTGATGCATTTTAGTTCAAAAGCATGCTGTTGCTATTTTCTCAATACTGATGGGTGTTTCATTGTTTATACAAATGCGGTCAGGCCGCAGCTGGAGTACTGCATCCAGTTCTGGGCGCCGCACTTCAAGAGGGATGTGGACAGCATGGAGAGGGTCCAGAGGAGGGCCACTTGCATGATCAGGGGGCAGCAGGGCAGGCCCTACAAGGAGAGGCTATGGGACCTGAATCTGTTCAGCCTCCAAAAGAGAAGGCTGAGGGGGTCATCTAGTGGCCTATCAAACTAGTCAGAGGGGACCAGCAGGCATTGGGGAAGTCCCTGTTCCCCTGAGCATTGCCAGGAGTGACCAGGAATAACGGTCACAAGCTAGCAGAGGGTAGATTTAGGCTAGATATCAGGAGGCGCTACTTCACGGTCAGGGCGGCTAGGATCTGGAACCTACTTCCAAGAGAGGTGGTCCCTCAGGTCCCTTCTGACTCTAGAACCTATGAAACTATGAAGCATGCGCTGCAGCACGGGGTGCTTAGAAGTGCTCAGGGCTTACGTGCATACATGTGTACAAATGCCCAGGGTGACTGAAATCCCCCATGATAACCAGGGCTGTGATTAGGAAACTTCTGTTAGCTGTCTGAAGAAATCCTCATTCACCACTTCCTCCTGCTCTAGTGGTCTATAGCAGCCCCCCACCATGATATCACCCTTGTTGCTCTCTCCTGTGACTGACTCAGAGCCTTTTTTTTGTGGGGGGGCAGCTGCAGTACCTGGTATCGGCTATTCTAGTGCCAAGATTGGTGGGGGGGAGAAGGCAGTGGGTCCTTGTACCAGGCTGAGCTGGCAGCTGCCCCTTCTCTCCCGGAAAATGAACCCACCTAAACCAAGCTAGCCCAGCAGGCAGCAGTCACTGCTTGAGCAGCAGGTGGGGTTGGGAGGGGGCTTGCTCAGCTCCTTGGGCTGTGGTCCCTGGAATCACCTCCCATCAAGCCAGAGAAGTTTAGGGTGAAGTTATTTTATCCTGTGCAGCCACAGGGTCCAATTCATGGGGGAGTCTAGGGAGGTAGGCAGCTATGCCCTTGTGGCTGCAGCACCTAGCTGGAGGTGATTCCAGTGTGGGGACAAGGGCGGATGGCTGCCAGCTCAGCCCAGCACAGGGACCCACTGTCCCTTCTCATCTTGGCACTAGAATTGCCCCCACCAGGTGCTGTGGCACCCCCAACTAGTTAAGGGAGAAGGGGCAGCAATGCCCTTGTGGATGCAGCACAAGGTGAGGGATGATTCTAGTGATGAGATGGGGGGTGGGCAGGTCCCTAGGGCTGAGCTGGCAGCCACCCCTCTTCCACCCCCATTGCCACACTAGAATTGCCCACAACCGGGGGGTGGGGTGGGTAGCCATGCCCTTACAGATGCAGCACTGGCGGAAGGTGGTTCCAGAGTATGGCTCCTCCTCCCTTCCCACGGACTCAGAGCCCCATGGCTGCACAGGACTCGGCACTGGCTCAGGGTTGTGGAGGAGGGGATCTTGCAAGCCCTTCATGGAGCCACTGCAGTGTAGGTCGCAGGGCTCAGGACAGGCAGGGGCACTTTGTGTCCCTCTACCCATCCAGGAATGAAGAATGAACCACTGGTGCTGCTTTTCCCCAGCAGGTTGCAAGACTGGCTCCCTTCCCCCTGCCTCTGACTTGCTTGGCTGACAGCTAGAGAACTTGGGGTGGGGCTGGTTAGATGTTTGGCTGGAGCAGTCAAACCACACTTCCTGTGAGGGGAGTTAGGAGGCCCTGCAAAGTCCCCTGGGACTAGCAGACTGCAACCTACCATGATTCACAATTGGACCTGGCTCTGAAGTTCAATAGATTGGTCCAACCTAACTGGAGTAAGTTTAATACTACATGGATCCAGGTCTTAGACTAGAATCTTCCATTTTAAAACTGGTCTATGTGCCTCAAACTTTCATTTTGTTATAGGTATAGGCTGGTTTTCAACCATCTAAACCAGAAAAAGTGCAATGTCTGCACCTAGCCTTAGAAAATGAAGAGTCAGCCATAGATACATTTCTGTGTATGCTGATTGCTAGCAGCCCTGACTATAAATAGCTTCAATTCACCCTTCTCTTGATATGTAGCAATAAAAATAACCATATAATTGTATTAGATATATTTTACCTATATCCATTTTACTAGGTCCCCTTGTTTCTTGTTGAGTTGTAGAGTGTAGGAGAAAATGATCTGTATCAGGTGTGGAATCTTATACTTTTTAGCACACATGCTACATGGATACAAACTTCTATAGCAGGGCTCTCCAACTTCTAAGTGGCTGGCAGCTGTATACTCTTCAGGTATCCCCCCACAGCGCACTGTGTGAGCAGGAACCCGTCTACTGGGAGTGGTGGCTGGGCTGGAGCCCAGGAGCTGCAAATTAACCCCTTCGGTCAGCAGTTAGACAGACCTGCTCTATTGCACCATACACTAAACCATCACTTGATTTATCTCCATGCCACTCCTGGCATAGGAAGCGTAGCCTAATATATTGTTTTAGCAAGAAATTCATACCAAGATATACGAAGAAGTGTTAGTTCAAATCATAAGCAAAAAGATATTCTGAATATTGCTCTTAAGAATGCTGGCATTTTCTGGACTTCAAGCTGTTTTTAATGCTTAAAAGGAAACTTCACAGTCTTGACATAAACAATAGCTTGTCTAGTATTCAATTAGCTTGTGTTCTACAGCACAGGCAAGTCACATACTTATCTAAAAAGGGATTTAGTGAAGTTATACTGAAATAATATTGAACCACTGAAGCTACATTTTTGAGTAACAACTGATTATGGGTGCTCAACCTTAGATCTGATTTTGAGAAAATGCTGGTCACCCAGGGCCTTTGTACACACAGCAAAATTGGCCTTTAAAGTGGCTTAATTGCCCTTTTGCACCACTTTAATGGCATTGCTATTTGCACGTTCGATGGTGTATTCCCCTTTAAATGACTTTGTTATGTAGCAAGGTAAAACCCATCTGTGGTGTTTGCTATATAACAAAGTGCAATGCAAGGCACATGGTTGGGGAAGCTTGGGCTTGGCAGGCTTCCAGCACCCTGTGCATCATCCCCACCAACTTCTCCCATCAGTAGGACACTCAGCCACCCTCCTGCCACCTTGCCATTCTGCCCCAGGGGCAAGCCAGCTGTTCCCCGGTGGTCCGAGGCAGCAGGAAGGTGGCGGGGATGGTGCACGGGATGCTGGAGCTTACCTGCTTACCTGCTGGAGCATGGTTGGGGAGAGGGGTGAGCTGCCGGTGGGCCAAGTGGTCCCTGAGCTGTGGGGGACCCCAGTGCTTCCCTCCATGGTGGCATCTGCCTGCTGGCACCCGGCCTGGGCAGTCTCGGAGGGTGCTGCCACCATAGAGGGAAGCACCAGGCCTTGTGCAACTCAGGAGCTGTGCGACCCAGCAGCAGCTCATGTGGGCAGGCTCGACTGAAGAAAACAAAAAAACAAAATCAAGCAGCAAGGAGCCTAATCTTTATTTGTCTTTTTTTTGTCCTGGAACCTGCCTGCCTGCCTGAGCTGTGCAGGGCCTGGTACCTCCCTCCACGGCTGCGGCACCCCCCAGGCAGCTCCTGGGTGAGCTGCTAGTGGGCAGGAGATGCCCAGGGTGCACTGCAGTTGTAAAGGGAAGCACTGGGCCCTGTGCAGCTCAGGCAGGCAGACAGGTTCGGGGGGGGGAACAAGCTCCTTGCTGCTTTGTTGCTTTTTTTGTCTGCATGAGCTGTCACTGGGTTGCACAGGCCCTGAGCTGTGTGAGGCCTGGTGCTTCCTTCCATGGTGGCGGTGCCCTCTGGGACCACCCAGGCCAGGTGCCAGCAGGTGGGTGCTGCCCAGGGGGCACTGCTACCATGGAGGGAAGCACTAGTGTCCCCTGCAGCTCAGGGACCATTCGTCTAGCCAGCAGCTCAATGCCTTCCCCCTACCATGGGATTGGCAGATAGGCTGTAAGGACTGGGCCCCCTAACCCTTGGGTATATGCAATGAAGGGCTAGTTCAGTTTAGCTCTGCCTAAATTGAAACAGTAGAAATGGTGGGTTTTTAAAAAAAAAAAAAATCAACTATTCCAATTTAGAGAAAACTAAACTGAACTAAACCCTTGTTGCATTTACAAGCACCTCCAGGCTCTAAAATTAAGCTAGTTTTTGAGTCTGGGCAGTCAAAAACAGAAGTATCCAAAACTATTGATAATTTATACAATTTAGGGCTGAAATATTGTGCAAATATAATCAGAAGACTGAAATCTGACTTTTGAAAATGTGCTCTTTATTCTATTGAAATCTGTCAGATATGGCTGGCTGCTTTTTATGATGCTATTTTATAATTGAGATCTCTAGACACAGTAGTTCTCTCTCTACTTTTTGAACAATATAGGTCAAATGGAACTGCTGGAAAAATAAATGGTTGGCCTTCTCCAAGTCAGTTTCTGACCCTCCACCTAGGCATGGCGAGACTTCTTTGAAAATAAACATTCATTCCTGTATAAATATCTTAAAAATGAGAAACAATGAATAATTACTTCTTAATGTCTTCATAATAGGAGACTATTTTCTCTATACAAAGGAGGAGTCACTTCCTGACTCTACAAATGCAAAGATAGAGGTACGTGCAAAAGGATTTGTTAAGTTAAGAATTGTAACATCGTTAAAATATTAAAGAAAGAACTGTATTTCATTCTTGTGCAATATTGCTTCTTATTTCAGAGAAACAATATTGTCTGGTGCACTCGGAATTGCTCAGAAAAAGTAAATGATACCATTTGAAACTGAAAATAATAAAGGCTTTGCACATTGTACCCCAAGTGTCATAGTGGTGGTTTTTGGTCTCCTCTCCTTCCCCTCTTCCCCCCCCACAAAAAAAGAAAAGAAAAAGAAAGAACATATGTATTGCATACCCCAGCCAAGAAGATAATACCACATTAAATGCTGTTTCTCTGCAAAGACAGCCACCACAATGAGAGTATGCAGATAAATGCCTTCACAGAGCATCCAGAAGTAATTGCAACCCATTAGATACAGGTAAATGAACTGAGACACTTTGCAACTAACCTGTAGGGGAAAAAAGAAAGATAAAATGTAAATAATTTGGCTGCAATAGTACTAGTGAGAATCAATGGCAAAGTGGAAAGCACTGGATTACCCTGCTTTATTATAAATGTTGCTTTGATACGTTTTTATTCCTAACATCACTCTCATGATTACATTCAGAGGCCCCACACAGAAGGTAACAGTTTCACTGATTTGATTCTGGGTACATTAGCAGCCTCCAGCAACACGGTGTGCGTCAAGAAAAACCTCAACGTTATGTTCTCCTCTCACAGGTTCCTTGCCTACTTGGGCGTAAATGTACTCATTTTGACAAATAAAAATTCCTTTGTGCAATTATCTGAGGCCAACTTCTCTACGAAGATCTTTCACTTAGGTCTCTTATCCCAGAGGCATATAACAATGCAGCAAAGCACCTTGAGCAGTTAAAACATACAGGGGCAGCAGTGACTTCTGGCTGCTGCTGTGCCACTAGCATGACTGTATAGTTGCAGCAGCAGTGGTTTTTTCCACTCCCCCCATCCTTCTTCCCACCACAAGCTGGCACTTCCCTGTTTGCCCCAATCTTACTTATGCTACTTTATCACCCTCTCAGTTACATTAGTTGCTCCAGTAGAGTCAGTGCATGTACTTTCTCCAGGAAAAGGAGAATAATCTCCTGAATGGTTAGCCCTGGTGCCAACTATACTAAGCAGAAATTGTCTATAGGTTTTGATTTTCCTCTCTGGTTTTTCTCTACCAATTTATCCCCAAGTAAAGGACATAAAAATCAGGCCCACACATCTCTCCCTCTTTAAATTTGGCACTCCAATTATAATCTTCAATTATATCACCATAGGAATAGGAGAAGAAAAAAATCAATCTCAGCCTAAAAAAAAAATTACTGTTACTTGGTTTTGGAGCACAAATCTGAGTTCTGTTGAAATAGGACAAAACTGAATGTTTTGGGATACCTTTTTTTTTAAAACCAGTAAAATGAAAGTTATTTATTACACCAGAACTATATATGGATTTAGGCTTGGTTTCATTGGATTGCTAAGATAATCTTTCCCTTAAAAATAAACATACAAAAGCATACAGCAAGACCATTTTAATTTCGAGTAAATCCCAGAAATGTATTATATCCAATATAGTAAACATATTAAACCACCCATGAGAAAAGAAGATCTGTGTACTAGCCATTAGACTCATTACTATAAGGACTGCAACATTGTATAACAACAACGTATTTCACTAAATATTAATTAAAATATTTCAAAACATCCAGAATTACCAAGACTCTCAATGTAAACAGTCACCAACATGAACACAGGCCCCACAATCTAGCCCTAACTAATTAATCCATTTTAGCTCCAGAACTGCCCTTGAGTGAAGTAGCAAATTATTATTATCACACTTTAAAGAAAGGAAAGCTGAAGCCACAATGAAAGCAGTTTTTAGACCCTTGGATTAAACTCCAGCCTTTCTGACTGCCACCCTTTAGGCAAATGTAGACCCCTGGCATAAGTTCACAGCAGTCATCCTTTCTGGTTCTGTGTCTATCCTGTAGTTGTTTAGCACTGGGTAAAATGAAGCTCCACATGATACACGATACCAGATCAAAATCTGAAATATCTGAGGCTGTCTATTTAATTAATCCCCCTGTGATTTTGAAACCTCATACCCGAACTGGCTAAGCTGCTTCTAGACATCTGCTGTTATATTAAAAATGAATTCATTGGTACAGTAATTGAAACATTTTAGTTTTTATATACATCTTTTCATCAGCTATTCATCCCTCATTTATGTCATTTTCATTGCTAAATCTCTTCCCACACAAATCAACAAGGCAGCCAAATACACTTTCACGCTTTCACTTACTGGATTAGTCGCAACTAACTGCTGGTTGTTGGCAACTGCAGTCAGCCAAATTATTGTAACAATGGAATTGCAAACAAAAGAGAAAAACAGATTTTTATGGAGGGTGATCCTTTGGCAGCTCAAGCTCCTAGGAAAGAGAGATGAGATAAATTAATATATAATAGATACTTGAGGACTAATCTGATATTCTAAAGTTTTGGAATTTTTTATTTTATAGGAAGAAAGCCAGATATTAACTTTTCCTTCCATGTTCAGTTTTACATAATTAATGATTATTTTGAAAGATACAGGATGCCTTGTTTTTGATTGAATATAATGCAAAGCAAATCCAACAGATACCATTATGCCAATAATAAAAGGACTTGTTTTGTAGGAATTTACTCAAAAAAGCCTCTGGAAAAATATGTTTTTATGCTAATGTAAGGGGATATTGTATTCCATACCTCCATCAACTTCTGACAATATGTCTCAAAATAATTGATGTTTATGCAGTGTTATATAGAGCAAGGGTGTCAAAGTCACCTGGGCCAGATTTGGACCATAGAGCACCTTGCTCCCAAGCCACATGGGCTGTCACAGTGGCCACCATGGTGATAGAGGTGGTAGCGAAGGGTCTGGGAGAACAGTCTAGCAGTGTCAGTGAGCCAAGCTCTCCACTGATGGTCAGGCCTTGTGGGGCCATGGATTGTGCAGCAGGCCAGACTCCTCGGCTTCTAGTGCCTGCTGCTTAGGCAGGCTGAGAGTCTCTGCGGGTTGTATGTTTGATACCCTGAATACCAAATATAAAATTCTTACCTTACCATACATGACAACAGTATGGCCTTAAGCATATAATTGATACCTTTGTTTGCTGACCTTCCATATCTATGTAAAATCTTAACAATCTATAAATAATTCTACAAGTTTTAAAATGAATATATAATTATATTATTTGTCTCAGTAAGCTCTTTCAACCATAAATTCACCAGCCATTGGCTTTAAAATTCATCATTTACTTTGAGCTTTTTCTCATTATTAGTCTTGTTTTTAAGGGATGTGGAAAGGGAGGTGGCACTGTCTTTTTTGGATGCTTACCTCCTATGGCTTTTCAGTTATACAATGCTCCTTGCCTCTGAGAGGAAGTTTTATCATATAGAAAGGAATGATACCAGATTAGGAAGAGGGAAGAGAGCCAAAACAGGACCCTCTTCTTATGTCTGTGGCTGGCAGCAAGCACATGGCAAGAGGAAGAGAGTTTCATTGCCTCCAGTTTTCTGGATTAGAGAAGCCAGTTGGCTACAGTCAAAGGAAAGTCCAAGCAAACAAGTATAGTCCTTTATATTTTCAGTGATCAAAGAACTCAAAGTTTAAATAACTAAGTGCATAATATGAAATACAGCTATAAAATGCTATGTATAAATGATATTTAAGGTTTTAAGTATATATAAAAAAACCTTAGAGGAAGATGAAGGATTAAAATAATCTAAAAGACTTATTTAAGGAGAACACACAGCAAATTCTTTTAGAGGTGCATTTCTTCCTGTAAGCAGGAACATGAATGGCGGTTCCATTATAGTAATGCAAAGGCTGTAGAAATCTGCTGCACAATTTGATTTATCCCTCACTCCAGAAAAAGTTACAGAGTCCTAACCTAGTGTTGCTTATACAGCATGATACGTGAATGTTGCTCATTAGAAATTTTTTTGTGAAGATCAACCTTACAGACAGAAAGAAAAAAAACAAAGCTAGGTAAACAAAATGGACTCAACACAAAACATTTAAGTTAATGAACTATTAAGGGTGTATAAGTAATATTCCAAAAATGCAATTCATGAAAATTTCAGAACATATACAGCTGTTTGCTGTATGTATGAGACAGAGGACACTAGGAGAATCTCTCCTACTTGAACCTTCCACACTGGATTTGAATGCAACGGCAGTCCTTTCACTACATGAGTATAAGAATCCTCTACTTTCAGTACAACTCTCTTCAAAAGATTTGGGGAGGGAAAGCAGCCCAGGCTTTGCAGTCTCTTGAGGACATGTGAAACACAGGAAGGAAGGAAGAAGTTCACCAGACCAGGTGCAGACAATTAAGATTAGATAGGAAGTAAATTACACCCATTTAAATCTTAGAATAAGGCTGCTGTAAAATAAGGATCACATGTTTATCACATTTTTCTAAAAGAAAAAGTATGAAGTGTTCCACATGTATCCAAAACTGCCAATAAGTCAATGAGGCCAAACTGTGGAGTCCTTACTTACACTGGGTCCATTGACATGAGATGTTTATTGTGAAGTTTACTAATTAGCTCCACAGTAAACATTGCGTCTACATGTGTACCCACATTAGGTTGGAGTAAACTAATAAACTCCTTCTACTCTACAGAAGTGCATGTGTAGATGCTGCCTTGGCTGTCTGGGGTATGAGGGTGCTTTACTGTGTGGCCTGTCTGCTGAATAGCCCTCCACTGGATCACCCTCATGCCGCAGCCAGCCCCCTGAAGCATGTTGATCTTGGGGGGGATGGGAGGCAGGGGGGGCAGCCCTGAGCTGGCAGGATAATCCCTGGGGCTCCCTGCCACCCAGGGCTGCTCCAACCTGGCTCAACTTGCTGCAGTCCTGGGCATATGTTCAAATGGTGCACCTAGCAGCAAGAAACTCTAGAGCAATAAGCTCCAGAGTTTATTGCTTTGCATGGATTACATATGTAGATTCATCCACTGAGTAGTAAGGATATTTAGTCTCAGTGAAGTAAAACTTGACCATATAAGGAATGAGTAAGGGTGTTCAAATGTGGCCCTACATGAAACCCCCATGTGCCTGACGGAAATGGATAGAAAACATAAAGAAAAAGAATTAAGTGATAAAAGATACTTGGTTAGATTTTTTTTTCTGTGTATTTTATATATAAAAACAACTCCAGCCTAGAGCTAATTCTTAAATGCACAAATGAGTCATGAACAAATCTGGGATTCTGTCTTATTATCAAGACATCATTGCACAGGCAAGGAAAGGAATGTACAATTTATGAGGCCATCTCTCAGGGTCACCGAACAGCTGTTCCTGTTGAATATTCAGCACACCCACCCCCACCCATGCATGAAAGCATCACAGGACAAGAAATAAGAAAGAAATACTTATGACATTTAATAAGGAAAGATTGCTTTCAGCAATAAATAGGATCCCTTCCTTAGTCTCCACCTCTACCTTTCCCCCTACACACATCTCTTTTCCATGCTGTGTTTTGTTAATGACATAATAGCTTTTACTCATACCTATTCATAATTATGATCTAAGTTCATTTTAGTTTCTCTTGCTATACTTAAATTCCATGCATTAAAAAGAAGTTAGAAATCCCTCTGTGTAATTCTGCATTTCCGGTCCTTATGATACTTCATTTTATTCATAGATTTCATAGACATTAGGGCTGGAAGGGACCTCAGGAGATCATCGAGTCCAGCCCCCTGCCCAAAGGGCAGGAAGTCAGCTGGGGT
>NW_017728949.1:31751215-31783927 GCF_001723895.1 Crocodylus porosus | reverse complement strand
CTTATAGGTGGCCATCAGATCACCCCTGAGCCTGCGCTTTTCCAGGCTAAAGAGTCCCATGGCTCTCAGCCTGTCATCGTAAGATCTGTAAGATTTTACTTATAATAGTTCATAAAATACATGCCTGTGATGTCTATGCATAAGAGGGAAAGAATAAAAGTTTCAAGAGGACCTAAGGGACTTATGGTCAGGTTTTTAAAGGCATTTGGACATCTAATAATGCAGACAGGCATCTATTGGGATCAACGTGATTCCCTTAACTGCAACTGATTTTCAATTGGGATTAGGTGCTTATGGCCAGATTTTATTTGACCTATTAGACCTCTGGATGCCTAAATGTGATCGAAGAAACACCTTGCTTAAGTCTCTGAAGAAACTATTAATACAAAAAGGAAGAGAGGTTCTCCTCTTCTTCATTTAGATGCCCAGTAAATGAAATAGGATCTGGCCCTTAAGTCCCATTTTCAAAATTTCTTAACTGGTGTTGAAAATTTTACCCAATATAGTATATCTTATATGGAGCAGAGCCTGACAGCCTTCTCTCCAAAAACAGTCTTTAGATCTCAAAAAAAAGAATAAGGGGACATTCAATGGAACCAAAAGGCAGCAAATTCAAAACTGAAAAAGGAAATCCTTTTTTGCCAACACAAAAATAGACCCTGGCTTTCACCACCTCAGGTTGTTGTTATGCCAAACACTTGGCAAGATTAGAAGGGATTTGGCATTATATGACTAACAAAAATATTCAGAGTTCTAATAGTTAGTGCTTAAAAAATTGGAAGAGATACAAAACTTCATACTTCAGGATTTTAACCAATCTCCATCAGTAAACAGTATAAGACCTTTTTGTGAGGCAATTACTCCCACATCTCTCTACTGTGGAGCTTCTTGAAAATTCTTCTGAACCATGTTGTTATGAACTACAGTCCAACAGACATCACATGGAAACAATGAATCATTAAAAGAATACATATGATGCAAATTCAAAATTCCAAGCATACCCCCACACAACAAAAAAGCCACCTGTTAAAATCACGAATTATCATAACAAACTTCAGTCAACACACAACACATCCTGGAATTAGTCTTATTCCTCACTGACTTTTGCAGTACTAAAAATACTTCACAGGAACTGTACATGTATCCCATGGGAACATGTTGTAGAGGTTTTCCTCAGCTCCCTTTAAATTTTGTAATTTCCGTTTATTTCCCAGAATAACCACAGTCTAGAAATTGTGGTTTGTGGTTCTGAATTCTTTCCATGTGGTTCTCTAAGGATACAAAATCCTTCTACCAGAGACAAAATTCCTTAGAGAATTAGACAAACATAATAATTCTTACAATTTAGTTCAATAACAGCGAAGCAGACCACCTGCTTTTGCAGTAAATACCACAATCTAAGATGAAACTGGCTTGGGTTTCATATTATAAGTATTGAAATTACAGCTTTAATATAACTGAACTTTTAAATAACATCCAAATTGTTTAAAAATGTAATCCTAAAGCATTCTTCTGTGGCACATGATTTTTAATCTGTTAAACTTTTTATGAGGTTTAACGCAGCAATACATCCCGATTATGCCAAATCAAACAGTTGATAGAAATGCACAGCTCTTTCATGAGTTTATCTTATTTAATGGTGCAAAAATGAACAAAGAGGTTCCAAAATAAATATATTTTACTGAAAAAAATATGCCATTCTTAAAAAAATGTCCAACAGGGAGGCAGAAAACTTGCACACTACAGGTTAATTCTAAGATTTCCAAAAGCATTCATTTTTTAGGGAACAATCCAAATTATTCTTAAAAGGGTTATTAGAAATTGCTAAATAACTGTATTCTAAACACCAGACCTCTTTAGTGTCTCAAAAAAGACACTCAAAACATTGAATGTTACAGAATTAAAGTGATTTTTGAAAATCTTGCGGAAAAATGTGTCTCTAAATTGATGGATTAAATACTTGATGCCTAAAGATATTTTTCCTTGATACTAACTGAAACTAAGAGAAAACTCTGAATATTTTAGCCTGCCTCAGATAAGAGTAGGTACATCAGAAATTGAAAGGAGGATAGAGGGATTATTGTTTTTATAAGATTGCTGAAAGCAGATACTTAATATTAAAATCAAAATTACTAGGGGGAGAGTTCCCTATCGTTAGTAGTCTCACTAGTCTTTAACATAGTAAGTAATACTGTAGCACTGTTTGGAGGCCTGAATTCAGAACTGAATTAGCACAACACCTGTATAAAAAAGTGTTGAATAAACTATGCACCCTCACCTGAACTGGGGTAGAATTACCTAACCTGGTACAGCGTTACCCCTGAAAGAACTAGGGGTAAACTGTACTTAGATAACTTACAGAAGTTTGTGTTTGGTCAATCCATATCCATCCAGGGATGTCAATTTGCTAAAAGCAAACAGTCTGTTATCTGCTCCCCCCCTGCCTAGTGAGAAAGAGCTGTAGTAGCTGTCTATTGTGTGAACTTCCCTGGGATAACTGCACATATGTTTTTTCTTTATGCCAGTTACAACATCATAAAAATCAATGTAAATTAAGCTAGTGAACATGTGTCTATCTGTGTCCTTAGTCTATAACAAACAAGAACCAATCACCTCACTACAAGCCACATTATGAAGCATCCAGAAAGACCAAACAGTTCAATTTGCAGCAGGATTAAATGTTCTTTTAAGGCAGCAGATACTTTGCCATTGGCTTCAATACCTATGAAGCAAACCTACCTTCCCTCTTCTGCAACCAAAGACCTAAAGTTCAGATGTATTGGTACGCTAAAGAAGTACATGTTCGAAGAATGGACTGCAAGTTGGATAGAAAAATGGCTGGATCATCATGCTCAAATAGTAGTCATCAAAGGCTCAATGAATGTCTGGTTGGCAGCTGGTATCGAGTGAAGTGCCCCAGAGGCTGGTTTTGTTCAATGTCTTCATCAATGATCTAGAAAATGGGATGGAGTGTACCCTCAGAAAGTTTGCAGATAACACTAAGCTGGAGGAAGTAGTAGATATGCTGGAGGGTAGAGCTAGGATTCAGAGAGACCTAGACAAATTGGAGGACTGCACCAAAAGAAATCTCATATGGTTCAATAATGATAAGTGCAAAGTCCTGCACTTAGGATGGAACAATCCCATGCACCAGTACAGGCTGGGGACTGATTGGCTAAGAAGAAGCTCTGAAGAAAAAGACTTCGGTGTTATAGTGGATAATAAGGTGAATATGAGCCAAAAGTATGCTCATGTTGTGAAAGTGGCTAACAGCATACTGGCCTACATTAGTAGGAGTGTTGCCAGCAGATCAAAGGAAATGATTATTCCCCTCTATTCAGCACTGGTAAGGCTGCATCTGGAGACTGAAGTCTAGTTTTGAGCCCCCACTATAGAAAGGATATGGATAAATTGGAGAGAGTCCAGCAGAAAGCAACAAAAATGGTTAGAGGGCTGGGGAACATAACCTATGAGGAAAGGTTGAGAGAACTGGAATAATTTTGTCTGTGGAAAAGAAGCCTAGTAGCCCGCAACGACCTGAAAGGTGGTTCCAAAGAGGATGGAGCTAGACTGTTCTCAATGGTAGCAGATAATATAACAAGAAGAAGTGGTCTCCAGTTGAAGCAAAGGAAGTTTAGGTTAGGTATTAGGAAAAGTTTTCTCACTAGAAGGGTAGTACGGCACTGGAACAGTTACCCAGAGAGGTTCCGGCATCTCCATCCTTGGAGGTTTTTTAAGACCCAGCTAGACAAAGCTGTGGCTGGGATGATCTCGTTGGGGATGATCCTGCTTCATAGAATCATAGAAAGACAGACTGGAAGGGACCTGTAAGATCATCACATCCAGTCCCCTGCCATGGGCAGGAGGTAATTGGGCTCAAATGAGTTCAACGAGGTGTTTGTCCGGCCTTCTCTTAAAAACCTCCAGGGATGGTGACTTCACCACCTCTGCTGGAAGTGTGTTCCAAATTCTAGTTACCCGCATGGAAAATAAATTTTTCCTTATGTCCAGCTGAAACTTTTCCTGGACTAGTTTGTGTCCATTGGACCATGCCCTCCCAGGGGTGCTTTTCTGAAAAGTTCCTCTCCTAGATCCTGGTGTTCTCCCTTGACATATTTGTAGGTAGCTATCAAGTTGCCCCATAGCCTTCTTTTGCTCAGGCTGAACAAACCCAGATCCTGAAGTCTCTTGACCTCCTGAAGTTCTTTCCAACCCTATGATACTATTGTTCTAATTTCTCCATGCAGCCAAGCTGAAGAAGTTCCATGGAGGATTCATACACATAGGGCCAGAAACCTTAGCTCTGAAGATACTCTTTGCAGGCCCTATGCATCTGAGTTTGAAGGCTAGACTACAAGAGAAAAGCTTGAGGGGTGGATAGAGTTCATCCGTCCAAATTACCCACTATAGTAGTGTGCTGAAGAACTCAACATCAATAGATGCTATGAGACAGCTCAGTTGCTTCGTTGGTTTGGTGCAGAGAGAGAGGAGACAGAAACCTGACTATCTGAGCTTGATGTGATAGGATTTAGCCCAATGTGTCTTCATTATTTTGAGTATCTTCCTGCTCATTACCTACTCCAAGGCTTGGAAGGAAACAACATCCTCTCATCACTTTGAAATGCTGGCCTCTCTTACTGCTTGATGATGGAGTAACCCCTAGTGAAACAGCTGTTGGGTGGTGTCTACTAGCTCAATACATTAAAGTGTTAACTCATCAGGACTAGAGGTTTATTACCCTACCCACTGCTGAAGAAAATGGACCAGGCCAATAAGATACCATCAGTAACTTTACCTTGAGCTGTCATTCTGGGTTATTCAAAAGAATTTCATTATTAATTTGTGGTAGTTTCACTCTCCTTCATTAGCCACTAGCTTCCATATATAAATCATCATAATCTTTTATTTATTCTCCCTGCTTGTACCACCTATTCCTGTTTGTACCTTTTCTTAGGTTTCAGGAGAAAGGAGAGTTTCTCTTTACTATCATGCTGTAGCACCAAATGTAAAGTAAATACATGATTCAAGTTTGATCATACACCAGACTTCATGTTTAAGGTGATTCAAGTTACCTGATTACCCAGGAATATTATAACCAAAAAGGCATGGTGCAAAATTTTAAATACACTTACTTAAAATAAAAGAAGATGCCAAGGGAAATCAAGAGTGATGCAATTGAAAGACCATGTCCAATGATGGCCAAATAGTACAAATTCAAGGCTGTCTGTAATAAAGGAATCAAATAAAGAATAAGTTATGGAGAATATAGAACTATCATATTTGAAACAATTGGATCAGTCTATTACATGTAGAACTACAGGATTAAACAAATGAAAAAAGATGAAGCAGTGTTTAGAACTCACTGCAATAGCATTCAAGACTTTTTTTCTTAAACAGAGGTTCCTATATCTTGCCTTTGTATTTACAAAATTCTAGTTATTTCTGCCATTTGCTGGGCACATCCTTGTCATAGATTTGATTAACCTACTATTGAAATTATAGTTTCAAAAATCCATTTATGTAATTATTTCTTTTTCTCTAGTTGGAGCTTTTGAAAGACATTTCCTTCAAAACAGGGTGCAACTATCATACTGGAATGCCAACTTTCAATTAGCATTCCTGAAGGTGGTAAAGGAAATTAACTAAACTAATTACCATATCAATTACAATTAAGTAATTAACAAAGTGATTAGAGATAATTATGGCAAGCAAAATTAATGAAATGTCAGAAATAGTTCATTTTTCATATCAATTGTAAGCAAGAGGAACAAAAATAACTTTAGCCAAATAGGCAGACTAGGCAGATCTGGATTAAACTGGATTAAAAGTACATTAAGCTTCAATAATAATTCTTTAAGATCACCTTACCTATTTAAGAACAACTATTCACTTTACAAATGTTAAATTGCTAAATAATTAAATTGAGCTCTACAGATCTGTCTGTGATGAAGTAAGGCCTATTATCCTCATTTTGCATGTAAGGAAAAACAAATCTTCATTCCATATGCCTAAAAACAAAAGATGGTTCTCCACGTGGAACTGAAAGAACAAATTTGTGCCACCAGGACTAGGACACAAAGCTGTAGTAGACATTCCTTTGCTTAGATGAACTCAGTTGAAGCTTGAATTAACCACTGAAAATCCACTGTGCCAACTGTGTAGGACCCATATAAAATGATTTAATCTAAGTAGTTCCTCTGATTAAATATTCCATTCTATAAAGAAAAGATGCATAGTGCAAAGAAAGTCTGTTACAAATGACATTAAAAGAATGTTAATGTTGCCAAGTGAAGTACTAAAAAAATCTGAAGTTCCCAAGCAAAGATTGATCATGTACTTTTAACTCTGACCTCTAACTACCTTATGAAGCATTTCCACATATGGTTGTATGTCTTATTTCTCTCTCTGAGAGTACTGACTCATTTAGCTGAGAAGGGGCAGAAGATTCCTTTCTGGGATGAACAGGGTACAATGTGCTGTGCAGAAGCTACATACTGGCCAATAATATTAGCCAGCAACATTAAAAAAAAATCATCCATTGTGCCCCATTTAACTGACCTACTGAAAGATGCATGAAGGCATAGGATATGATCTTTCAGCAAGCCACATATATAACTAAATAAGCAGTTGCATATTCTTGTCAGGTTGGTTTTTGTATGGAATAGTACAATAAGTCAGAGCACAATAGATTACTTGCACTAAGGGTGCTAGATGGCTCTGCTTTTGCCAGTCTGGCTAATCTTCCCTCTATTTGCAGCTAAATATTAGAATAAAAGAGTAATGACATTTGTCCCGTTTACTAAACTAAATTGTACTTAGAGATGCTTGGTCTCTCCCATCATTTAAGGCAAGTCTTTAGAAATATACTCCTATTATAGCTTGTAGCTGTTCTAACATGGATGATTATCCAGTACCAAGTTAAATTTGACTGATAGAATTGACATAGGTGGTTATTACCATTTCTTCCTTTAAATATTCTTATTGATGCCAGGATTATTGATCCTTATTCTCTTTCATGAGCTTACATTCATTCACAAACTGGTCCTCCACAGATTTAAAAGTTCAGTTTCTTTTCACGTATATGTTTTACATTATTCCATTTGCTATGTGCCTTAATTTTGACTGTTTATTTAAAAACAATATTCATATTTGTTCAGCTAGAAATACATTTCATTTTAACTGCAATACCACTAGATACCATAGACCAGGGGTGGGCAAAATGCAGCCCGCCAGGCCATTCTATCTGGCCTGCAGGGCCCCTAAAAAATTTAGAAAATTAATAGTTACCTGCCCCTGGCTGCCTGTTATGCGGCCCTTGATGGCTTGCCAAAACTCAGTAAGCGACCCTCTGCCCGAAAAAGTTGCCCACCCCTGCCATAGACAGATGATACAATCAAAGACAGGTGGGATGTTGGGTTTTAGCAGCTCTTTCTAACTCTTGTCAGATTTCTGACTCATATTTTCAAATTGCATTGAAGCCTATTGTAATCCTGTCCTTATTATGCATATTGTATTGCATGGGACATGCCACACACAATTTTCTATGCACAAATCTATCTCTGCCTGATCTGTGGAAATGAAAATTGTTTTGTTCACTCAGATGGCACAGTTGTTTATATCTTAACTTGGTAGATGACTCTCTGGAACCCAGGACATATATAAAAGGGAAATACATGCCAACCAAACCCCAAGGTTCCTGTGTGGAATCCACTGTGGAGTACAGCTGGTCCAAATTTTTCAATAAAAACAGGATTTTTCTTTTTCTAAAATCAATATGAAAAATTAACCTATTTTTAATTAGCTCTACTAAGGCACTCCCCTTGCTGGAGATACAGTTACTCCAGAATGAAACTTCATTTTTGCATTTCTGGTAGGGGACTGTACTGAGCAGAGACATCTGTATGCATCTTGGAACTCTACAGTGTTTGTAACATGGCTGTCTATGGGAGGATAAAGCAAACAAAAACTTTCAGATTAAAAAGGGACCTCTTCACAAAGATTTTCTCCTCCACCCCTTGCAAAGTTCCCTTGTGAGAGGGGATGATTTGAATCTCTATTGTGAGAGGCAGACAGTGAATAAGATGGGAGGGAGTATGGAAGGAAACTATCTTTCATAGAGCAAATGAATGGAAATAACAAAATTATGTTGTGTTGCGCATGGGGTAGGGAAGAGGGTAGGTTGCTTTTCTTAGGTGAGAAGCAGGGGAATAGGAATAGGTAGGTTGGGATGGATTGTTTTGAATTTGCGGGCTGGGGAGGCAATTTGCTTTGTTATACTACATTATTTTAATATTTTACTCTTTTTTCAAGTTATTTTGTAAGACACCCTAAGCCTTATGTGGGGAAGACATAAGTTTAGTAAATAAATACAATTTCATTTTCTTCAATCCAATAAAAACTGCTTAAATGAAAATCAGGCTCTTAACACACTTTCCCCTTTTCTCTGTACAGACTGCCTTCCCTCTATGTTGAAATACTGCCACATACTGTTTTAATAGCAATGAAATGGCTATTTTAATGCTGCATCAGAATTTAGGTTTTGACACACATAATATGAATATTAAAAGTCCTACATCACTGGCAACATGCATTTATTTCCTACCTTCACTTTTTCATGTGTATAGCTATTACACTGGGTATAATTTGTCCAGGTTCTGTTGCTTTCAGGGTGTCTAAACCAGTGTCCACTTGGATCACAGATCTTCGTAACTTTTTCTTTGGCCAGTGAAAATGAAAACAGAAAACAAAACAGAAACCACAAAAGTTAATAGCAAAGATCTGTTTCTGATGTCTAGTATTTAATAGTCCATAAAATTTGGCAAACCAATGACAGATTTATTAAACTAGAATTCTGAGAAACTGGAGGCCATTGTTTTTGCTTGGCAAGGGAAAATGATGTATTCCTAAGGGGAAAAAAAAGTCCATCTTCTCCAATACAGTTACTCAGAAGAATATTTTACATTCACTGTTAGAACACTACTAGAAGAAGTGACAGGAAAATGTAAATGTCATATGGCAGCCAGGGATTTCAATTAAAATGTGAGATTTTATTTTTGTAAACTAGGATCAGAGAAGAGAGAAAAATGTCATGAGTGAAATTGCTTGGAATGTCAAGAGTCACTTTAGAAATTGCATTTTCAGTGACTGTTTTATAGCTACGGTATAGCAAACAGTGACAGACCAAAAGCTCTTAGATGGGAAAGGGCGTTCGGAAACCTCCAAGTCAGGATCACCACAGGAACAGAAGCCTAGAATAGCCTCAGCTTAGCCACAGAGTAAAAACAATTAGACTATGGGAAGAGATCGGGTTCACGTTAGTGGAAGACTACTTTTGACCTTAATCAGCTAAACTGAGCTAAAAAGATGTTAAACTATGTTACTGTATACACTAGGGGAAAGTTTGGGGTGGATGCTGGGGTCAGATAACATTTGTTAGCTAAATCTGACCTGTCCTTGACTTTTTTTTTTAGTTTATTGAATCCCAGAGGTGCAATTAGTGGTGTGGTGGTGTGGTAGTGATGGTGCTGCATGCTTGTTTATGTGGCCAGTGAATGTGGTAGATAATGTGTACCTATCAAGTAAACCTGCATTTAACTGGATCCTAGCTGAACCAGTGACTTGAGCTTGGCCACTAGGTTGACAGGAGCATTCAATCAGCCACAATCAATTTTTTCAAGCAACCTCAGTGCAGAGGTTCCTCTACTTTTACCTGATGGGTTGAAGTCCTGAAAATAGTCAGGGCAGCGTTGTACTGATGTGGTACCCGCAACAACATCATTCCAGCACAACCAACCATCCCATGTTCTGTTACAGTAAGTACCTATAAACATGAAGGGAAATCAAATACAATTCACACAGATCTTTCCATAACAAGGGCTGGAACCTGTAATAGAGTCTATACAAACCAAATCATTTCTTTAAGTTACTCAGGTCTCTTAGTATTATAGTTTGCATACTTTCAGCACAAAACACAGAAACACTTCAATCAAAAAATCTGTAAAAGACTTGATTTATCTAAATCAGTGGTTCTCAACATTTTTAGACTGAAGGCCCTCCTCAAAAAATGCCAGCTTATAGCTTTCACTTTTTTATTGCTATGAAAAAATAATAGAGCAATTCTTCTGTTCAAAGAATTCAGAAAGACCACAACAGTATGTTTCTGATGGAATGGATCCTAACGTGAAATCTCTGGGTTTATATTGTGAGTCATACGTAGGTATTTACCTGCCTAACAGGGCTAATATTGCATGAAACACTTAAAAGGATCTCACAGGACCTCAGGTTCTGCAGCACTCTGATTGAGAATCACTGGTCTAAATTGTTTTAAAAGCACTCTCAACCTCCCTAAGTGGCCATCTCCAGTGCTCAAAAAGTTAGTCTTATATCTATATTAAATCTCTCTTGCTGAAGATGAAGTAAATTTACTTCTTATTCTACCCCTGGTAGACATAAACTATAAGCTATCACTGTCCTGTTCATAGGAATCTTTCATATACTTAAAGACTTCCACCAGGTTTCCCTGAAGTCATCAACAAACCCAATTCTTTCTATCTGTCTTCAAAGGCTGTGCTTTTTTGAGCCTGTTAACATTGTTCTCTTTTATCTACCCTTTTTTCAAAGTACAGTGCTCAAAACTGGACACTAATGGTTATGTCTAAATTGCAAATATTGCCTTCAGCATAAGCATTTCATTAGGAGAAGAGTACAGAAAATTGGGATTAGTCCTATCTAATTTTTAGGATTCTAGAAGTTTTAAAAAAAAGATTTAAAGAGGGAAAAAGTATAATTTAACCTTCTACTATGGATAGGATTTATTTCTTTTTTAAAATGGTGGTTCTTAAATCTACATTAAACTAAGCACAGTACATTGCCTGAAAAGACTCAAAAAGATATAAATAAAACATTTTAACAAAAATATATTTACTCTGGGATCATGCATTTGTTAGGAAATACTCATATGGGCACACATCTATCATGGATGTGTTAAGAACAGCCAAGAACACACAGGAAGTATACACAGCAAAATGAAATACCATGTAAAATGACCCAAGCTAACCTGGGTACCATACCGGCAAGTATATAAGTGTATCAATGTGACACAATGACCAGGTTAATTATTGACTCCAAAAATCTGGGCATGTTAATGCAAGTATATATGCCATAGCAGTACCCACTACCCAAGATTAAGACATGCATTTCAGTCCACAAAGCTGAGATTTGCCATTTCTTAGATAGCAATTCAGACTATTAAACCTACCCCATTCAAATCAGTACTGGATCTGAATTTCAAATGAACCAAAATTTGAAGCTGTTTAATTTAATCTATTTGCAAATTTGAGTGAAAAATGCAAATCTCAGCCCCTCTCTAATTTCTAAAGTCCTACCAAATATCATTAAAAGTAATAGACAAACATTAATCAGGCTCCACAGTCCCCACTACAGATTGTGTGATCTTAATCCCAATAGGCATATGGAAAACTAAATTCAGTGGGAGTTGAGGGCAATTAGGAACAAATTTAAATTAACCTTGTAGACGTCTCCATTTCAGCATCCCAACACCCATAATATAGGTGCCTCAGAAAGGTGAACCAAAACTGAAGGGGTTAGGTACTTCCTATATACTGGATGTGCCTACCATTGCACATTCAGCGTATTTGAATACTTTCAAGGCACTGAATGCACTTCCCAGTTGGCTTGTTGCTCAGCAGTACTGGCATATGATTCAGTAATAGAAAAGGCAAGACAGAGGAATGCCCAGATTCCCTCTCCTTCTCAATATCTATACATCAAACTTATGGCTGTGAAGGCAGTACATCCATCATGTCACAATCTAGGGACCACTCAGAAGGCAATACCTTCCAAAATACTTGATAATGTCAGTGGATCAATATAAAGCACAGGACCACTCAAACATATGAATGGGGGTGATAGTATCCAACACCCTAATAGATTAGTGATAAGATCACTTGCTCAGGAAGTAGATGATCAGGGCTATAGCCCCTCCTTCCCCTGAGGGAATTCAACCCCCACCATTTGCCATTTCCTAGGAAAGCATCCTAATCACTAAGCTATGGACTGGATTGGCTTAGAACCAAGAATAACAGAACCATAAGATCAGAAGCAGAACAATCAAGGAGGACTATGGCTTTGTAAGTTAGTTATTTTGGCTCCTTCCTGGAGAAAAGAGTCATGGGTTTTCCTCTCTAACGACAGAGTTATTTCTAGATCTTGTAGCTCCATGATGAGGGCACTTTCCTGGGAGGGAGCCATCTTGGGTTCCAGTTTCTTCTGCCAGGTACCTTTTGCAAAGCAGCAAACAAATTATGGCTTAAAAGACCATGCATGATTCTATAAATGGCAAAAAGAAAAACCGATATCATCTATAGTCTTAGATGCCGCTTGCATTTGAAGTTCCTCCAAAGTGGGATCAGTAGAAACCATAGGGCATTCTGTTCTAAATATATTCACTGGCTTCTGTCTGGACAGAAATGGTTTGAATACTTGAAAGATAAAGAATAGTTTCCTTCTTGAAACTAAAAGTTAGAAGATAACCTGTGTGTTTCAATATGTGAACATTTCAAAGCAAGTGCTTTCATTTTTTCAAAGACAAGTGCCTAGAAGGGTAGAAGAACCCAAAAGAGCTACTACCCTAATGAAGAAACTTTCTTCATTGTCAACTGAACTGGAGTTGAATCTAGATGTATAATTCTACCTATGTGTAATTACAGCATTGGAGTCTGTAGGGCAGCAATATTTTGGGTAGTTGAGGTACTATAGTGTCTTTCCACAGCGCTTATTTATTCTTCCTTATTGGCAAGACAATGGTAATCTGTTTAAAAGCAGCATCAACAGAATTAAAAAAAACATGTTGCAAATTCAAAATTTTGCTACCAAGAAAGAAAGATGACTTTTAGTCCTCTAATGAATGCAGTTCAAAATGTTCTACTTCAAAGAAATATCCTTTACCTTCTTTTCTATGAATGGGATCTTGCATGATTTTCTGATAGCATTCATACTGTGCTGTCATAATCTTATTCCGGGTAACACTCAGCTGACCAATGTCTTCTGTATTATTCTGATGTGCCTCAGCTGGTATAGCAGTGGCAAAAAACTAAAAAGAAAAAGGAGGGTTTTATTTGCTTGTTTGTTTTTAAAAGTTATTGTTCTTTTCATAGTACTTTTTGTTTAACTGCTAATCTAAGTCTTTGGTTATTCATGTAAGCATACAGACAGACAATCATTTTGCAAAAACAATTACATAACTTTACTAGAAAAAAGAATAGTATGATCCATTACAAATAACCTGATTTTTCCCCCCTTAATGGTGATATTTTTTAGTGTTGAATCTGAGTAAACAGTCCCTGAGGACAGTGAAAGTGTCTAATTACAAAAGATTATAACTTACTGTGGAAAAGAATAATATGTAGGGAGAAAAATGAGTCTTTGGCAAAGCTTACTGAAGTAAACGGATATTTTAATATCCACCTCAAAGGGCTTTGAATCAGGCTGAAAAGAATATTGCATTAAGGAGATTTCCCATTTAAAATCACTAAGACTTTTGGATTGTTTTTTATTTAGACACTAACGGTTTCTATATACAAATCAAACCACCGTAAAACACCAAAACAGGGAGGTGGAAAATCTAGGCATATTTGTGAGAAATTGAGGCTATAGAGGAAATACCATTCTGAGTTTATACAATCACAAAAATAGTCATTTTTAAATGTAAAATACAAATGGCTTTACTGAATATACTACTCCCCATAAATCAAACTTTCATTTTAAAGATTTTACTATTAGTAAGTCTATTTATTTAAAAATATGAAAGCACTACTCAAATTGCTACAAATGAGATACTACCTGGACATACATGTGTACAAGGTCAAAAACTTTTACCACTAAAAAACCCATTACTAGCAAAAGGGACACCTGTCATCAATACAAGCAAAGGGTTTTACAATCCCATCCCATTACACACAGGCTTTAAAAGATGGATATCATTTTAAAGGGGAGTGTCCTTTTCAGAAATTTGTACAAGAGCTAGACAAGAAGTATTGTTTCTGTGTATTAAGCATACCAAGAAAAGCATTATAACTCACCATAGTAACAGATAAGAGGAGTAGCAAACATATGGTCCAGTTTGTCTCCATCACTAGATCTGATGCAATGTATTTAAATGCTATCGTTCAACAATAAGATCAAGCTGTCATAAGAAGAGTCATAAGAAGAAATGCTTTCATATCATTCAGAATTACAGAACAGCCTGATTTAAAAACAAATCAGAACAATCAATAGTCCAAATTTTAATCACTTAACATGGGTGCAACTCCTATCAATTATAGGTGGGATATAGTCTACAACAAATCACTAGCAGAAAATTCCAGCTGTGTGGCCATGATCACATATCCGTAGCACTGCTGAATCCTCCAGCTTTGCCTCTGCTTCCTGCTAGGACTGCACTGGGGCATGGAGGGACTTGGTAGAGATGTGCTATACCAACCTCTCACTGGTATAGTGTCCTTTAAAGAACCATACATCAGTGGCCAAACTTATGGATATATCTGATGGTACAAGGACTACAAAATGAGGGAGTTAGAGCTTGTTATCTGATGCCACCCCCTGCCTTCAGCCAACCAGCTGTGGTGCAGGAGAGAATTTATCCCATTATGAAGTACATCATTAAATATTTGGTAAATTCTGGCTAAATTCCAGCATTTCACTACATATGAATCAATGTGTTAAAACAAAACGTAGTTTGATTTACATTAGAGTGGAAATCATACATTAGAAATTGTTTAATCATGAAATTTGACTCTATTTCAGTTCTAGAAGAATGGATTCAACAAATTGTAACCTTAGGTTAAAATTACAACTTTACAAAAATGATGGGCTCAACACAGAGACAAGTAGTGAACTGTGAAATAGTCTCTTGTATCTACTGAGCGTGGAATACTCCCAACTACAGAAGCATTAGATCTCTGTGGAACTCTTGGGATATATTTCCCATAAATATAATAACAAAGTCTAATTATCCAACAAGAGGTGGTGGGGATGGGGGAGCCTTTAAAATGTCTCCCATTATAGTAGACTGGCTGCAGGTGTAAGTGGCATGAAAACAGAATGGACTACTCTGGACACAGCAGACCCACTGTGAATACATTTTAAATAATTTTAAAGGACATTCAGCTAATTTAAGAGCCTGCACCATGTCTTGCAATGCCAAATACTGCACGAACAAGTTCTTGTACTCTGAAGGAAAATCTACTCCCCTCCCCAATAGCACAAAATCTCTCAATTGATCCATCTTTGAGAAATCCATCAAAGAAAGCTGAAGAGAGGGATTTGCAACGACTTGTTCCTCACTATGAGTGCCTGCCCCTTATTTCCCCCATAACCTGTCCCTACTGCCTTCCTCACCACCTGCCCCCTACTATTTCTCTCCCTGCTGGAGTGGTGGTGGGGACAAATTTAAGACGAGTCTCCAATAATTAGGTTCTGCACTTGGAAAATAACTAATTTCTAGATTTCCATGTAAAGAATCTAATTGCTGGATGATTGTCTTAAATTCAGGGTCACCTTGGATTTGCATAAATACAAGCAATCCTCGGACTTATGAAGCATCCTCATGTGAGTACTGAGAAGTTGGTTTCATAAGGTCTTCTACATTTTCTAACGTAAATGTATGATTCATATAGAAAGGGGCTTTTTAAATGTAGAGCGGCAATCATATTTTACCTTCCACATGTTTATGTTCTACATTTTCTAACATAAATGTATGATTCATATAGAAAGGGGCTTTTTAAATGTTGATCAGCTATCATATTTTACCTTATTACCATCAAGTTCCTTCAATAGTAGTAGTAGCAAACAGTGTTGTAGTAGAGAACGATAATAAACTGAGCTCAGTGGTGTGGATAATACCACTAATACTAACAGAGTACTATTTAAACCACATAAATAATTTATTATATATTGAAGAAAGAATGTAATACGGAGCTGGTTACTTACATGTAAAGCAGTCTTCAGACTCAAACAACATTTTCCCTTTGTTCATACTCACTCTTGTCTTTGAGATGTTGTCTTACCCAGTAGTCATATCCTACAAGAAAGTGATTCATTGACATTCATAACCAATCATAAGATGGCCACAGGGATTATTTCACAAAAAGCCTGTCACACAGAAAAGATTCTTTTAGACATAACAGTTGTGTTAAACAAGTGCTCTGCCTGTCTTATGTATATTTGTACAATGGGGCCCTGGCCTCTCATCTTTACTGTAGTACAAGTAAACAGTCAGAGCCACTTATTTTGTAGGTTGCACAGTCTGTCCAACATAATTATCAGTTTTAAGACAAACCTTAGCTCAGCCCTATTGTGGGTTTAAAGTCACTTATGACTGTGTCTGTTTATACAAAAGATAAATTTGGCCCAACATTTTCTCTGTCTCCCTTTTACTACCAATATATGTAGTACTTTAGCGCTGCCTGCTAAAACATGACTTCCACTGTGTTGTTTTGAAGACTTAAAATGGGTTGACTAATATGCAGGCAATCCTTCTGAGGTGAATCACAACAATTCTTTGGAATGAAGCAGTATGTGAAAAGGATTGTTGAAAGTAGGTCCTTGAAGTGATCATCCTCTGAGAGAGAGACAAGGAAGGAGCACTGTTGCATCTGTTATTAGCTACTGTGTTTGTAAATGTAACATCTAAAATGCATATGATTCTAACTGCTAACAGATTTTTGACAGTATAGACTGTTCCATTCAGACAGATCAAAAACCTGCTCAACTTTTACAGAAGCCAGAGAAAGTAGTAGTGAACTACTTGGGTAAAAAGCACGTGTCCCCAGCTGGTGGGGGGACACAGCTGCACTGGCGGCAGTGGGAGTGCGGTGGTGGGAGCTCGGCGGCAGTAAGCGGGGGAGCTCCTGCAGATGTCACTGGCACTGTTGGCAGCAGGCGGGGGGCGAGCGCCAACCAGGGGTTGGCAAGCAGCAGTGTCGGCAGTGCCTTATTGCAAGGGGTGCACCTCCATGCCCACATGCACCCCGTACTCATTGCCCCTGGTAAAAAGGGATAACAGATGTCTGTGGTCTTCTACCCAAAAAATGCAGCAGGGTGGCTAGGACTGCTCCATTGTATGCATAGGGATGGTGAAATGGCCACAAGGGGCATGGCATGGCGAATGCAATAAGGATTTTGCTGGTCTATGTAACCAAACTGAGCTAAGAGTTTGAAACATTTTCCTTACAAGAATCCCTAAATCCTTTCCCTAAAGCATAGGCTAGATGACAGAGTTAGCATGAAAATCAAATAATGCCCTGAGTTCAAATTGTGTTCTTCCATTTACCTTTAAATTCTTGTATAGTACAAAGAAAGCAGAGTTTGGCTGTTTTGATTCAGGGTCTAAGACCATTTACATAACAGTGTATGTAAACAGCGTTAGACATTTCATAAGAAAGAATCAACATAGGAAAAGATATTGATTGCCCACTAGCCCAGAACCTTAAATAACCCAAATCTTTTTTGCAGCTAGTGGTTTGTAGGCTTCTCATATCAAGTCTTCCAATGTCTAATGCTATGTTTCCAATTATTCTTTGTAGATAAGAGGTGAGATCAAGTCCATAATGCTCTGAATGCTTTCCTCAGCAATATCTCCAAAACTTTAAGCTGTATAGAGTCCTCTACTCCAACGTGGCCTGGAGTAAGGGACATTCATTAGTCTGTTGGACTTCAGTAAATATTTCTTACAGCATGTCCTGGGATTTGCTCACTCAAAATGAATTCTTAACATTGTTAGGAAGACTGAAAAATAGCTTGATGTACTGGATTGGGGGAACTGTTGATAGAATGAGATCCTATTAATGATCTGAAAAATATAAATGGAAGCCACAGATGACACTGAGGAAGTGTTGCAAGAGCAAATAATGCAAAATAAATATTTAACTTGGAAAATATGAAGGTTGAGACATTTGAAGACTATAATAGAAAGCAGCAGTTAATAGCAGAGGCTATTTCAACCTTATTGTTGAAAGAAGCCTAAGGAACTTGAGTTCTTGCTGGGCATCTTCAGGAGGAGACTAGATAGGCACCTGGCTGGAATCTTATGACCCCTGCCACCTCCAGTGCTCCTTCCTGCCCATGGCAGGGTGTCGGGCTAGATGATCTGTCTAGGTCCCTTCCGACTCATTGATTCTATGATTCTATGATTCTCTGTCTACAAAAAATGCCTTACTATGCAGTAGACTAATTTGCTGCACAATAAAGTATCACTGTCTACATGAGTGTAGCAATTAGGTGCAATAGACTAATTTACTGCACCGCTGGATAGTCCTATCAGATACAAGTGGTATCCGGAAGCACAGTAATTTCCTAAACTTAAATGCACACATAGATAGTAACATTGGAATTAATTTACTCAGACTGACATTGTGCTGGAGTGTATTCAGTTGCATTAATTACATATGTTGATACCTCTGGCATAATGAAATATAAGTAACTTTAGTTAGTCTAATAAAAGACATTGGATTTACCCAAAAACACCCTTGTCTGCTTATGTTCTTACCAACATGGTTACAACCTATACCCCCAAAACATGAACGATACCAATTTTTTTTAGTGTTAGTCTAACCTGCATAGACTGAACCAATAAGGAAGTGAACAGGTATTCACTTTTGACTCTGGATATGTAGCCACATGCCTGCAGTGGCTCAGGTCAGAAGCTGGGGGATGGTAGAATGAGCCCTTGGCTGGAGGGAAACTAAGCTGGGGGGGACATGGCCACACTTGGACAAGCCTGCGTGTGACTGGGGAGGTGTTTAAACCCCCTACCCTGGCCTACAGAGACCCCAAATGGGGTCTGCCTGGAGAGGCAGCGGGAAACAGCCTCTGTCAGGGGTCCCCAGCCCCGCTCCCATCCTTGCTCACTCCCTGGCTGGCAGCAGGGGTGGGGCCAGACCCCAGTAGCCTGAGGGAAAGGGGGGGTTTAATCTCCTCATTGCAGGGGGGTGGGCAGTGTGAGCATTGACAGGCTTAGCTCATGCACCTGGGGCTGCAGCAGCCAGATGCTAGTAGCCTGCAGGAAGGGGTGGGGTTTAATCCCCCCATTGCAGGTAGCAGCGATGAGGGGGCACCAGCACAGTGTCCTAGGCTGAGTCCTTCAAGGAGTGGCCAGCTGGCTGTAGGGAGGAGGGATGTGACCTGGTTGCAGGGAGGGGGGGAGCCCACTCACTGGTGCCTCCTAGGCTGGGGCAGCCCCAGGGGGAGGGGTTCATGGGCGCCATGGTTTACAAGCGGGTTGCAGTGACTCCCCATCCCCTCCCTAAACTACTGCAGCGAGCACAGGTGAATCATCTGTCACCTGCCACCTGCTCGTGGTGGCACCGGGCACTCAGGGTAGGTTGCTGTGGGCCAGGTTCTTGGGCAGTGGCTGGGAGAGGCAATGGACTGTCACACTCCAGTCCAGGCTGATCCTGTGGGCCAGGAGTGCAGGTCGGTTTGGCCTGGCTCCGTAGCCCAGGGGCTTAGGCAGTGACTGGCTTGTGGCAGCCCACCTCGAGTACTATAAGCAGGCAGTGGGTGACAGATGCCTCACCTCTGCCTGCTGCGAGGGTTCCCTCCATTACCAGGAAAGGAAAGGGTGTGCTGCCATGGCCCAGTCACTGCCTGCTCTCCTGAGACTCAGGCCAGGCTGGACTGGGCTGCACTCCTGGGCTGTGGGACAAACTTCCACAGGCCAGGAGTGTGGACAGTGAGGCAATGGACCCTATCAGTGCCTATCGGTGCCTGTGCTGCCCTGCCCGCAATGCGAGGCTTAAACCTCCACTTCTCCTCAGGCTACTGGAGTCTGCCCTTGCCGCTGCTTCTGCCACTGGAGCAGTGAGGGGGTTATGGGACAGGAACACCTGGCAAGGGCTGCTGCCCCCTTGCCGGGCAGATCCAGCAGCACTCCAGAGAAGGGTTTCCCATCCCCAGCTTCTTCTCAGCCAGCCAGAGCAGTGTTAGTGCTCTGGCTAGGGAAGAAAGGGGTGGGGTCAACCCTGCTTGGCTGGAACAGACAGCCCAACCCAGCCCAGGCCTATAGAGCATTCTGGGATGCTGGAGGACTCTGATTTAACTTAAACTAGGAAGTGGTCTGGGACAGAAGTTTCATAAACCAGTTTGACCCAAATCAGTTAAGTCTGATACTATATTCAACCAGATTTATCTTAAACTAGTCTCAGCCCTTTTTAAACTGGTACATGTGCAGTGAATTTATATTCTGTTACAGGCTTAAACCAGTTTCTGATGACTTAAACTGGTTTGTGTGTAAGGTCTGCCCCTAGCCAATGAGGCCCTGAAGATAATGTAAGATTCATAGATTGTAAGGCTGGAAAGCTGACAAATCAAATACTTTTTGATTTCCCATCAAATATATATTTTTTCAACAATATATGAGTTTTCAAACAAATACTTTCTCTCAAAAGTATCATGTTGTCAAAAATGTTGATTTTCAGTAAAAATTAAAAGTGAATGTTTAGAAACAAAAAAATGCATGTTGTGCATGTATACATGTTGCCCAGAAACCAGTATTTTGAAACTGAAATGCTGCAATATTGGTGCATGGGAGTCAGAATTGGTTGTCCCATACTCATACCTGCTTTTATCCTAACGGCCAGGCCCTTCCAGCTGGAGATCTATTGTAAACTTGTGACTGTCTTGACGTACTACTTTTCCCCAAGAGTGAACACTAGATGTATTGCAGAAAGTGAATTCCAACCAGGAAGACTATATAGAAGATAATGGGAGCATGAGGAACCCAAAGAGCAATTCCTAGGAAGTACTGCAGAGGTATTTCAGAACTTAAGAACTTCCTTTTTGACTAAAATACTGTTTCTGACAAAAACACTGATTTTGATGTTTGTCAAAAAACATTTTTACTATTAAAATAAACTCCATTTATCACCAATTCTGGTTAGCAACCCAAAAAAATAATATGGAGAAAACATACTTATACTGATGCTATCAAGCTGTGTGTTGGCTGTAACTGACAATTGTATAATGAGAGAGACCAGGTATCATTTGGGAGTTGAAATTAACTTCAGTATATTAAAAATAAGCCCAGTAAAAATGCAGCTTTATAGAAGATCGTATATGCTCGCACTATGAGCCTTTTCAGGTTATCCCATGCTGGAGGGAGATTCAGTAAGTTAGCCACTGATTATTGACTTACACATTAGAGATGGAATATTGTATTTACTTGATTATTACAAAGTTTTTTCTGCTCATTTAACATGGGAAAAAAGACCCTTGTCTTACAATCAAACATGAGGAAGTGTGGGGGGGGGGGAGTGCAGGAGGGCAAGCAGCTGCGGTGGCTCTGGCCCAAACCTGGGGTTGGAGCTAGAGGTGGAGCTGAAGCTGGAGCTGCAGCCACAACCACAGCTGCTTCCTGTCCCCCTCTGCCTCTATACACACACCTCCCCCTGCCCTTCTCCATTTCTCCCACTCTGCTGCACTTCTTACCTTTGCTCTGTGCCAGCAAGCTGTGTCCTCACTGCACCCTGGACCATGTGCTCTAGCCCAGCCTCATAGCAGCAGTGTTGGGTACCAGCTCCATGCTGCTGCTATGGGGCCAGCCTGGAGCTGTGCTCCATGCCCCAGGCTACAGTAGGGATGGAGCCAGGTGATACAGAGCAAAGGTAAGGGGGGGCAGGCAGGGGGAAGGTGAGGCAGGGACCTGAGGCTGCAAAAGACAGAAGCAGCATGGAGAGGACTTGATGGGGGAACAGGCAAAGGGGGAATCAAGGCAAAATGAGGCTGCAGGGGTGGGGGGAGGTGCAATGGGGGACAAGTGTGTGTGGGGGCGAGTGGCAAGCTGACAGCCTCTCTCACTGCCTGCCCCACTGCCTCCACCTTGCCTGTTCCCCACCACCCCTCCATTGCCTGCCCCATTACTGCCCCCATACAATGATGTAATGAAATTTCAACAGTAGATCAGTTAATCTGGTACACTTAATCAGTTAATAAGATACACTTGTATCTTATTTTTACTGAATATCAGATACCTTACAAATCACATGAACTGCCTGTTTTTCTCTTTACTGTGTGCCTCATTGATAGCAGAGGCATCTATTGCAGGAAGTTGTGTGGCAACTGTAGGCTAAATGTGGCCAAAAAAACATGCTCATATAGCTTTAACAGATGCTTCCATTTCTTTCTCCCTAGTTTTCTCTGTACAGACATCTTGCCTGCACCATGAGCTGCTTCTGCTTTTACTTTTTTCCCTTCCTCCAGAAAATAAATTTAATCCTGGTTGAACTCTAGAAAGTAATCATTTTAATGCCAAAAAAGATAAAACTTACTTTATATTTTAAAAAAACCCCCTCTGGACTCGAACATCTATCCTTTTGCCCTACTTGGTACAAAATATATATATATATAAGCTTTTCTCTATAAGATATTATTTAAGGCTTAAGCCTTTATGTATGTAACAATGGAGGCGCACAGCAGGCTAATTCTACCGCATATTAGCATGTCACAGCAAAAGCCATACTAACGCACTAATGCTTAGTAGAATTAATCTACTATGTATTAGCGTCACATAAAAGGCATGCCAGCGCTACTGTGCAGTAGCAGTGATTATGGCACATTAAGTTTAGTAGCTGTTATAATAGGTACTAAACTTAATATGCCATAAGTCTGGTGCATTAATGCATGTGTAGACGTGCCCATTGTATATTTTGGGGCAAAGCCTTATTTGTGTAGGCATACTTAACACAGTCACAGAACTCCTGCAGTGGGTATATACCATGTAGCAATATTTGATTAGATTGTACAAGAGATTTTCCAGAAAAAAATTACAAGCTTCAATTTGCTTTCCAAGTCATTTAAAAATGTGCAATAGTGGACTTACAGTTTTAGGAACAAATATCTACCTAAACCTCACTGGTTGAAAAATTGGAGTAACTATTTTATGTCAATACAGTCTCTCTCAATTATCTTTCTTGGTTTTAAATCAGTTGAAATAACCCCCCAAATTACTGTTTTTACAAGACATTTATATTTCGTGTTACTTTTGAACCAGAATGCTCAGGGTAATCTACATGTGGGGATCCTAGATGCACTGTCTAGCTGTATTATCTACAGACTATACTGGGGAAAATCAAAAATAAATCACAATAATGTTTACTTTTTATTTTTGGAGACAGACTTACTCATAGCAAATTAGAGAGACAAAGTTGCAGTCTTCCAAAGAGTTAGGAGTATAGGACTCAAAACTTTTAAAACAACAGGGAAAGATTTTGTTTGGTTCAGCCCAACATGCGGACAAGCTGGAAGTTATCCAGACTTCTCATTAACTTGAATCCCCTGCAAGCATGTTGGCAAAGTAAGAGGAACTCTCAGACTGAAATAATGGTACAAATGGAACAGCAAAGAGAGCCTCTTCCTGTGCCACACTGACCACCTGCAAGCCCCATTGACTTTTGAAGGAGAACTCTGCATCTTACAGGAGCAGATCCATTTCAACTCTTAATTAACCAGCTTGATTAATATGGTACTGCATATTTTAGAGATTAATTTGCAAAACTGAAAGTAGATTGCAAAGTATCCAACTCTGCTGAAGGCCCATGTAGTATAATTTGAAAATGCTCATAATCTGATACATTTCTTTTCAGTTCGTGAGGAATGGTCTCGTAGGATTTCAACCAATTTTAAAAGAACTAACTGTTCAACTAAATGGGATTACCCAACCGTTAGCTTTTATTCAGACCTCTCACAGTCAGACCTCTTACAACCAGTTGGAGCTAGTTAATAATTAACGTGTTAGATATGAGAAGCATAATTTCAGACCACCAGAATTCACTTTGCAGCAATGCCATTGAATAAATCACAGTCAAGAGCACTTTAAGAATCCCCACACAGGTGAGGGAGACATTTAGAAATGTTTTACCAGCAGCATTGTACAGACATATTTGCAAACTACAAAATATTTTTCCAGCACTTGAGCTATGAAAGAAACAGTGCTAACTCCTCATCAACCATGTTATAGCAAAGGCTGTTTTCCAGGATGCTTTCCATTGGATAAAGGTGGGTTAATTATTTTATGTGGCATGTTGAATATTTCTATGTGTTGAATTAATGTTTTGCTTGAATTAATAAGAGCCATATATTGTTTTAGATAATTCAGGTAAAACAACTAGTAGACATAGCTTAACTTCCCATACTAGGCCAAATTGTCACTGGTGTGTCAATGATGACTCTGACAGCACTGTTTCATGTAAGGAGTATTTGGCTCACTCACTGTAGTTCCCTTTTTTAACACACAATAAATATAATCTCTTAAATTTATGCGTAGTAGAAAAAGGACTAATTAAACCACATAGAGCATCTTTGTGAAATATTAGTGTTTAGGAAGTCATTAGGTATAATTAAGGCAGCTCCTGCTATTAGAACAAATGTTATTGGTGGCAAGTGTGATCAAAAAGCAACTCCCAACATATTACAAAGGAGACAACTGTGCAGAATGTGTTATGGATTACAAAGGGGACAGAATCAAATCCTGGACCCTGGATTACAAGTAAGGATTTTTCCTATTAGATCAAGTTCAATTTGATAGAACAGTGACAGTGCTGGGGAATGCATGCAACATCTATTCAATGGCTGCAGAACAAGTATAGGAAATATTCAAAGCTACCTGCATTTCTGTTGCTGTTTCACCCACTGAACCCCTACAACTTTCCCCAGGTGTTCTAAGTATTCATGGAACAGCTGCAGCCTGAAGGCTAATCAGAGGTATTAGAGAGAAAATGGGGAGAAATATGACATCACGGTAACTCACATTTATTGTTGCTAAAATTTACAACAACTTTTTAATACACCAACTGGACTTTTAGCCCAGCATGAAATGGTACCTTCTGCCAGTTTTTCTGAGTGATCTTGAAAGGAAAGAGGTGGTTGAAGACATATTCAAGAGAACTAAAGTGGTATAGTTCAAAGAACTCAGTTAGTGGTTCACAACAAGGGTGCAATGAGACCCTCTCAGGGGTGATGCAACGCAAGACATGGCTGTGGTGGAGGTCAGGTAAAACTGCCCCGAGTACTCCTCCTGCATTCGGGCTCTCTGATAAGCAGCGTTACCAAATCTTGCAAGAAAAAAATAGTGGGACTACCTTTAAAAACAAGTCCAAAACATGCCCAAAGCATTTCAAGAGAATGGTGTAGGGGTGCTTTTCAACCTACAACTCTCAAAAAATTAAAGCAATTTTAAAAAAAACAAGCCCAATTCCACCTTATAAGTGGACTTGGCAATGCTGCTGCTCTGCAGTCAAAAGCAGGCTGGAGAGCAACACTTGGCTGTAGCTGTTTCTGGTCCAGCCCCCTCTCCTTTCCTTCTAGAAATAGAGGCAGGTGGGACAGTTCTACCTGTCATGTGCACCTCTGTTTCTGGAAGATGCTGTACAGAGTGAGACTGGAAAGGGCTGGAGCACAAGCTTGGTCTCCTGCCTGTGCATATGCTGTTGTCTTTCCTTGTCTTGCTATGCAGCAAGCATGTGGAGCACTTTTATCTGGATGCAGCATCACCTATTGAGAAGCTCTAAGATAAATTAAGCACAGTGTGTTTCTCAACTAAGGATGCCACCACATTCAAAAAAAGTTGTGGAATGGTGCCCAGACTGAAAATGTTGAGAACCACTGATTTATACTCTCTGCACTGAAACATTTTTTACCATTTAAAAATAAAATGGTTTTCCAGAAGACTTGTATTGATTACAAGATAGCTGATGGATAATATTGTAATACACTGAATTACTCCCATGCACTTTTCCCTGTTAAAAACTTTTGGCTACCACCCAGTTAAATTTAGTTTCCCATACCCAACAGATAATGCAAGAGGTAATCAATAATGCCTTTTGCTGTTCACAATAAGATTGAGGCTAGGGGACATTATACATAAATATGAGTGATCAGAAACCAGCTCAAAACTGTAACACAACAGAAGTTCAGCACATAAACCACTTTCAAAATGGCTGAAACCACTGTAAGATAAACTTGGATGGATGTAGTATCAGACTTAACTGATTTAGGTTTAATGGGTTTATGGAACTTCTCTCTGAGATCCTCTACAGACTCAAGTTAATTCACATCCCAGGATGCTTTGCACCTCCCCCCACAAGTCCCACCTTGCTGTGTGGGTGGGCTAGCTTTGGCCCAACCTGTCTACTTCAGCCAAGCAGGGAGGTGTATTTTAGTACCCCAGAGCTTCTGGCTTGGGCCACTGTAGGCATGTGGCTGCATTTCTGAAATCAAAAGTGAATTTCTGTTTACTTGCTTATTGGTCCAACCTATGTAGCTTGGACTAACCTGCAAAGATTGAATCAATTCACCCTTGGGCTTTTCAGCCATCTGTCCTTAACCTAAAAATCCTGAAGAGCTATCACAGGATAGTTGATAGTACTACTTTTTTTCTGGGTTGTATACAGTCACTTTCTCTCTCTGCAAATGTATCCTTTGTATTCATCTCAAAAGCTCTGCAAGTCATTCTGAGGAGACGCCACAGGCCTGACTGCCTCCTCCAGTCTAAAAACGTACAAGGCAACTTCAGACATGGAAGTAATAGGGACAGTATTGTTGCCTTCATGCACACTAGACTATAATGCTTACCCACAAATCTGTGGATCCTTCAACAACAGTGGGAGGTCAGGGGTAACATGTCCTCATGGCTCTAGTCCACTAAAACATATCTGTCTCTAATGACACTACACTGACAGGGCTTCCATAGAGGCCAGACATCTAGTGCATATGTTGGAGCCAAAAGTAAAGAAGAAGAGTAGATGTCTGAGGCATGACTGGTGGTGGTACTAAGGATGGAAAGGAACTTGTGATAAAAGGATAATGTATTTTCGCTTCTGCTCCATCCTCTCCGTGCCTCTCTGTCTATCTAGTGCCTTTCATTAGAATGAGCCCCACATATGTGTTAAGTTTTCCATTTAATTTGAGAGAACCAGGGGTTACATATAGAAGGGGACAGGATACTCAGGATCACCTACACATAGGCTAGGAACAGAAGTTACACATAAACCAGTTTAAGTGATCAGAAACTGGTATAAGCCTGTAGCAGAACAGAAGTTTAGTATACATAAACCAGTTGCAAAATGGCTGAAACTGGTTTAAGATAAAGCTGGGTGAATGTAGCATCAGACTTAACTGGTGTAGGTCAAACCAGTTTATGAAACTTCTGTCCCAGACCCCTTCCTGGTTCAAGTTAAATCAGAGTCCCTCCAGCATCCCAGCATTTTGCAGCCCTGGGCTGGGCTGTTGGCTCCAGAGAGTAGAGCTTGTCCTGCCCCTCAGCTCCCTAGCTGGAGCAGACACCACTGGCTCACTGCCCCCCCAGGTAAACCCTTCTGGAGTCTGAGGCCAGGGAGGGTGGTTCAACTTCTCTTCTCCTGAGTATGGAGCTGCCCTGCCCTGCTTGCTTAGTGCTGGCTGCAACTGTGAACTACAAATCTCAGAGGCACCTGGAAGCAGGAAGAAGAAGTGATGAGAAACTCTGCAGAGACCTGCTGTGGATTGTGGACTGCAAATCCCTGAGAGCTCAAGGACAGCAGGAAGAGGAAGTGGATACACAGCCCATGGCTGGTTACATGCTACAGAGCCATGCTCTTGTGTCCCCTAACTTCTGACTTAAGCCACTGCAGGCATGTGGATGCACTTCCTGAATCAAAAGTGACTAGCTGTTCATTTGCTTATTGGTTCAATTTTTGCAGCTTAATCTAACCTGCCAAGACTGAATCAATTCAGCCTTGGGCTTTTTGACTGTCTGTACTTAGGCATGGGGACCATCCAATTGTATTGTTGGTAGAACAGCTACTGGTACAAGAAAAAATAGCTGGGAATAATGTTTATTTCTTTATTTTAGAAACCAAGTTACTCAGAACAAACTGAAAAGTTACACTCTTCCAGAACCACTTCACAACATATTGTCAATTGTAATGTGTTTCCTATTCAGAGCTCTAGCTATTTTTCCTCCTTGAGAGAAGCAGTCACAACAGCATGGCTTGATACCAGTGCACACTCATTTCTATCTTAAATGCCATGGCACAAACTGGTAGAATTTATAAAATAATCTTTATGGGGAGAGCTGGTACCAAATCCTTGTGGACTGTGACAAAATGCAAGAAAATGCTGTTAGGACTCTAAGCACTAATTACATTTTAAAACAACATCTCTGGGTGGCCTGGATGGGTCATTTTTAATGAGTCACAAATGGCTTTTATATAAAACACACTATTTTTTGTTCTGTGTTACAGTTATGACATAACTCTATTACTATTTACTCTGGTTTAAAAAAAAGCATAACTAAAAACAGCCATGATCCTGAATTCAATAGCTGTTAAGAAGTACGTGTACATCAGATAAAGACAGGGTCCAACTTAATCACTTGACCTAGGTCTAAAAATGTGTGTGGCTAGATTTCTTTATTTCTGGGAATCCTAGTGTAAAAACAATAGATTTTAAATTATGTTTTTGCATTTCTAATTGAGCACTCTTTGTTTATCATTTTGCTTGTAACTTTTTCAACCAACTACTCTCTACTTAAAAGGTATTTTCATACTGTACTTTATGAAGCAAAACTCATTATTAATTATTTATTGACACTAATAAATGTTACATTAGGCATTAAAAATACATTATCCATTGCAAAGAAATTGAATGGGAAGATGTTCCTGACTGTTTTGAATGGTGATTTAGAGAGGACTGCTACTGCAGGACATGAAGTTCTCTCTTTAAAAGATGGCAAAGCCATTTAATGGTGCTAACCTTTGCAGGGATCTATTATCAACCATAATGTATGTTTTTTCCTGTTTTAAAAACATGTTCTCAATAGACATTGAAAATAACTTTCTTTCCTGTGAAACCTTTGTGCCAAGAGCTTTATTTCTGGTTCTGCACACCACCTAAAACAAAAATTTGTTAAAAAAAGAAATGCACTGTTACACTTACTGTTTTAAGTAGCATTAAAGTAAAATTTCCAAGTAATCTTGCACCCACTTCCTCCCCAATGAAAATGAGTCAGTTTTAGCAGTCAGAATATCCTGAATAACACAAGTGGCAGCTTTCCAAATGGTCACCATTTTGATATTAGGCCATCATATTAAAAAGGTCTGTCAATGAAAGATATTTGTTCCAAACAAGAACACACTTGAAGTGCTCTCTTAAAAATGAACCAAGTTACTTAACTGAGGCATCAGTAAAAAGAAAAGATTTTATTGTTTTCAACAAGTGAGAATAGTTATTATTTATATTTTAATAACACATTTAAAATTAATTGTAAATTATACCTTGCATTTCTACAAAATGCTGTATCTGAGATCTGAAAGATCTTTCAAGGTATTAATGAAAGCCACGTCAAAATATGATAGGCTAATAGTAATATTCTTGTTTTGCAGAAGGGGAAGTCACTTTCTTGAAAACACTATGCATAACAGCCAGTGGTATGCACTATCAACATATCCCTAGAATTGGTCCCAGAGGTTTATTTCACTGCTCCATCACTGTATCCAAGCCAGCATTTACCATGCCTAGAAAGCTAAAATCCTAATCCTTACAATACAGCAATACAGTTCACTATCCTTACTAAACCATTCTGTTAATTTTTTTTTAAAAAAATGAACAGGTGCTATCTGCAGACTATCACAGTGCTTCAGCAGCTTTTTCTACCAGGCAGCTGTTTAACCTAAGCTATGGAATGAATTAAAACAATTCATTATTTAAAACTTTAACAGTGGGAGCCTATCCTTTTACAGTACAGATTTTTTATGCTTTGTCAGTGGACCCTGATCACAGTGGTTGGTTTGCCTCCTTGTTCTTAGCTCTTAAATAACACTAGGCACATCTACACATGCACTTTAAAGCAAGTAGGCTATGTTACTGTGCACTGAAGCGTTGAGTAAAGCCCAGGCTAATATGCTATGCACAGTAAAAACAGGCTATTGCACATTAAGCATCATTTTAAAAAGTATGTACTTTCACTACTGTGAATTAGGATAGCCTAATGTGCATTTATTTAGTACCTCATATTGGAGGTACTAAATTTAATGCCCATTAGGAGAAGCTCATTAATGAATGTGTAGATGTGCCCCCTGAGAACACTGAAATGATGAATAACCTAATTTGGCTGTTTCTTGGAAGCAGCTGCTGTAGTTGCCACAGGGATGTTTTGGGATGGGAATGGGTTCACATTGTTTTGAATTGAAGGGATTATCTATAAAAATCAATGACATGTAATCCAAGCCATGAAAAAAATGAGTTTCCTTACTGTTTCCCCATTAGGAATAGTTAATGCATCATTGCCTCTTCCATCCTTGATAGTCCACCACGTGTTCAAAAAAAATAAGATTACAATTGAAATTAGAGCACAACAGTACATAAACATCCATAGAAAATCTTAGTGCTACTGAGATGCTGCCAAACACTAGACTTCAGAGGGATGTATTACTAATGTGACCTCAGTCTAGACCAATTTCATACTGAAGCAGAAACAACTGCAGATGTGAGCAAGTTACTGGAGTTACTGAATCCTCTTGCCAATATCTAGCTGTGAATGCTTCATCTCAGCTGCATATTCAGGACAGTGAACATCTGAAGGATGTTAGAATCTGTTTCTGAAATGTTTCCAGTCTCTCAATATCTTATAAAATTTCTATTTTAAAAATAATTTGTCTTGTGCACTGACAATCTGCAGTGGGTGGTACTGTCTTCCCGTGATTGGTGCTATAATGCACATAAGCATTAGCTTATGGGCCATGGAAGACCACAGAACTAAGAGGATGCAAACGTGGCTTAAGGCTACTTTAAACCCTATTCCTTCACTTGCAAGTTCTGGAAAACATGGTTTTCAGGAAAGGCACAGAAACTCACCCAAAGACTTGAACTTTATGGCTTAAACCACAAAACAGGAAAAATATCCTGTTATATACTAGCACATTTAAACATAGAAAATAAATGAAGAGTGCTTTCCCTTTCAATTGTTCTGAATTAAAACAATTGGTATACACCAACACGTTCATAAACAAAATTAAACAACACTCTCATAGATACCTTTGGTCAACTGTTTGATTTCTTCCAGAGGCTTCAAGCCCAGGGAGTACATTGTGCTCCCAGGGCTGCAGGGAGAAAATTGTGCTCTCTTTCTGTACCTTCTCAGTTGGTGTTCTTTATTTGAATGACTCTATTCAATGCTGTTTACTAAATGATGACTGAAAAAAGATCCAAAGGTTTTTTGAGAAGATGTTTACAGCAGGAAGTCATTTTCTCAACTGGCCTTGTTTAAAAAGTTTTGTTTCTGCTCCATTCACACATGCTAACGTTACATGAACAATATTACCATAGTGCAAGGTTTTTTCTCAAGGTCAAAAGCAAGGCACTGGAAATGGAAGTCTTTGTTAACCAAAATGCATTAGCCCCTTTGTTGTTTTAGGTTTGTCTGCCTTTCTCCAAGACTCTTAATGAGATGGGTTTTCTTCCCATTTGGCTAGAAATCTTTTACTAGGAAACCCAAAGGATTTGGATCAGAGTTCCCCCTAAATCACCACTGTGTTTCAGAAACATTTAGATGTTTAACAAAAATTAAAACCTCAGCAAACAATGAACCTAGTGTAGCTAGGTTGGGTAACTGGGAAACCAGCCTTGGGAGCTAACTTTGACTGGGCACAGACAGAGTGGCCATACAGGTGCCACTTCCCCAGTCACTGACCAGAAGTATATTATACCTCTGGAATAAGCTAATGTCCCAATCCCCTACAATCTAAGGATTTCATTCTTATTTACAGGAAGGCTACGTTGCACCACTTTGGGAAAAGAACCTTAATATTTGTTATAAATTATATAAACACCAGCCATTCTCAGATTGCCATAATGCACCTTTGTATACATTTGAATCAAGACCTTAGTCTTGTTCAATTTTTGTCCTTTGGCTTCAAAGCAACAAGGAAACAAGCAAAGGTAAGTACATGTGCAAATACCCACAGCATCATACTTTTTCTTTTGCTTCTTTTCTAAATTTACACAGGCTCCTGAACTTCCTGCTTTCATATAAGAAGTGTAAGAACCAAAATACCCACAGAGAAGTTCTGGACTGGCTGGAAATGAACTTCCAGAAATTTTGGCAATGACGTCTGTTCTCACAAGAGATTTCTGACTGACTTACTATTTCAAAGAAGTTCAAATGAGTTCAGAGAAGCTTTAAATAGGAGCAATTCTGTAGCTTACTTGAACTAAAATGAACCTCCAACTACTTCAAAGGCTTTCCCAGTTTAGCCTAAGAAGCCATAATTTTAAATATTTCCTTAATAATTTTAAAATGTCACATCTCATGAACGTTATCTAGTAACCTGAAAAGGCAAGATCCAGTAGATGTTCCTTACATATGAATTTTTAACTAAATTGTGTTTTTTAACAGACAAAAATCAGCAGTTTGGAATCCCTGGACTTTTGAATGTCATAACTTAAACGTGGCAGAATGGTGAGATCTCTTATTTACTTTCCTAGTAACATTTTTAAAAAATGCATGAAAACTGCACAGAAACTATGTAACATACAATAAGATGCTGGGTTAGAAGTCCCCTTGCTTTCATTTTAAGTTTGCCACACTCATAGATTTCATAGATTTCATAGACATTAGGGCTGGAAGGGACCTCGGGAGATCATCGAGTCCAGCCCCCTGCCCAA
>NW_017728949.1:31731900-31750743 GCF_001723895.1 Crocodylus porosus | reverse complement strand
CATAGGGTACAAAACAAACAGGAAGTAAAAAATGTACAGTATTTTATAGTAGTTATTTTATCAATTAATTGGAATCACATTTTACATCTTTTTGGACATAACATTGACGTAAGATTTCCTTAAAAAATGTTTCTGAGCATAAAGCAACGCTTACATTGATTTGGAGGTTAGGTGGGAAGAGTTACTATGGGGTAAATTAGTCCATAATTGTCTCCTGCATGATTTCTTGCACCTTCCTTTGAAAAACCACATACGGTTTCTGTATAGAAACAGAAATAGATGGGCTCTAATCTTGACGTGTGATATGGAAATACCTATGACCTTATATTTTACATTCATGTGTTGTACTTAGGATTATGTTACTACTATTCCAGACAATGTTAAAAGAATGGACCTGCCCTGTCATTCTGATAAATGCCATTTCCAGAGACTGCACTCCTGAGACAGCAAAAATACTAGGTGGATATCTATAACATTTTGCAGGCAGTCTCAGGTACAGCACATTTGGAGCTACAGGACTGAATTGTTTCAAGAGCATGAAGAGTTAATACTACAAGGTCATGATCATAATTGAATTACAACACTTTTTTGCATGACTTGCAACATTGCATGTTTCAGTTTTCCATTGCATTTTGCCCACTTCATTTTATAGTAACACTTAGGAAGCATTTCATGGCACACTGTCACAAAAATAATTCTCTCCAAAAAGCACATATTTTATAGACTATGCCAGCTGTAATCTGTATGAAACAGTCTGAAAGTTTCCATGAATTCAATTAAAGATCATATGCTTAGGGTGTGGCCGTGGGAAAGACTAGTGTATTTAACACATGTTCCCTAAAGCCCAATTAGCACTCCTTTAACTACAAGCAGACTTTTCCATATCCTTCTGTACAAGTCCACCCTATTTCACCTGAATGTAAAACAAACTACAAATATTAACACACCCACTTCATTAATGCTTCAGACACAAATATGAGAACTCTAAAGCCTTGAAAATGCATGCTGTCACTTGGATAAGAGATACTGTAAATGGAAATATGAAACAAAGCTAAAAGGATAATATGAAGACATGAAGGCCATTATAGGAACCACAGTGCAGATCAATGATAGATTTCAGGATCCAGATACACGTCCAGAATATTATGGATAAATACAGCTTATACTTCCATTTTCATATATAATTTCCTCCTAAACCTTAAAAAAACAAAGAAACAGAAGCAGAGGCAAGGCAAGGAAACTTTCCACACAGAATGGTTAAAGTTCAGTAAGTTACAAGCCATTGAAAACATTAATGGAAAACATTATATAATAAACATGATATAATTTTAATACATATGTGTATAAACACACATACACACAACACACGGGAACATGTCCTGTGTTTCTCCTTTTGCTGGTTATTCTACAAGATTTTCTTGATATATTCCTTTGTTTGACTGCCTTTAACATGTCTAAACTTACTGGAAAGCCATGGTAAATTCTGAAACAATGTCTACCCATAATGGCTAAGTACAGACAGTCAGAAACCCCAAGGCTGAATCAATTCAATCTTCGCAGGTTAGTCTAAGCATCATAGCTTAAACTGATAAGCAAGTGAACAGCCATTCATTTTGTTTTCCAGAAACGCAGCCACATGTCTGCAGTGGCCCAGGCCAGACGCCAGGTGACACTAGAGCACACCTCCTTGCTTGGTTGGACCAGGCAGCTTGGGACAAGTTTAGCCCACCCACCCTGTGAGGGCAGGGTTTGTTGGGGAGGTGCAAAGCATCCAGGGATGCTGGGGGACTGTGAGTTAACTTAAATCTGGAGGGGAGAAGTTCAATAAACTGATTTAACCCAAATCAGTTAAGTCTATTACTACACTCATCCAGGTTTATCTTAAACTGGTTTTGGCCATTTTGGATAGGGACAGAAGTTACATATAAACTGGTTTAAATGATCAGAAACTGGTTTAAACCTGTAACAGAACAGAAGCTCAATGCATATAAACCAGTTTCAAGATAGTTAAAACTGGTTTAAGACAAACCTGGTTGAATGGTGTATCAGACTTAACTGATTTGGGTCAAACTGGTTTATGAAACTTCTGTCCCAGACCCCTTCCTGGTTCAAGTTAAATCACAGTCCCCCAGCATCCCACAATACTTTCCAGTCCTGGGCTGAGCTGTGCTGTCTGGTCCAGAGAGCGGGGCTGGCCCCGCTCCTCTGCTCTCTAGCTGGAGTAGTAATGGCTGGCTGACAAAGGGCTGGAGGCGGGGGCAAGCCTGGCTCAGGATGCAGCCCACTCTGGGGTGGGGGGGACTGCTCCCCCCACACGCAAACTCTAGCTGGGGTCTGGGGCCAGGGAGAGAGTTAAACACTGCTTGCTCTGCTCAAACTTACTGCTGGCTGCAACTGTAGACTACAAATCTCAGAGGCAACTGGAAGCAGGAAGAGGAAGTGATGAGCAACCCTGCAGAGTCCTGCTACTGTAATTCTGCACTGCAAATCCAAGAGACCTAGAAGGAAGAGGAATTAAACATACAACCAGAGAGCCATGCACTAGCACCTCCACCCCCTTATTCTAGCCTGAGCCACTGCAGGCATGTGGCTACACTTCCTGAATCAAAGGTAAATGGCTGTTCGCTTCTGTTTCAATCTAATCTGTGCACCTTAGACTAACCTGCAAAGACTGAATTGATTCAGCCTCACGTTTTTTGAATGTCTGTACCTAGCCTTTGAAAGAGGTTTATGTGCACTGAATTTATATAGTGTTACAGATTTGAACTGGTTTCCAATCACTTATGTGTAATTTCTGTCCCTAGCCCAGAGGTCAAATAAAGAGCATGATGCAGTATTAGCAAAACTAATTATTTCACTGGTTCATGTACCCAGATACAGAAGTCAATTTCCTGAAGACTGTAAAATAGAGTACTAAATGAGGGTTTATGTATTTTTTATTCTTTTGGGAGATGGTCTTTTAAAATGTCAAAAAAACCCATACAAGAATCTAGATGCTCAAAAACTTTCCTATGGAGAAAACGTATGTACTGAAGTCAATTTTGAAAGAAGAGAACAATGGCCAAGGTTTCCCAGATATGAGTTTGGGTATCTCAACTTTTGGGTGCCTAACTTTAGATACAGTACTTTCTGAATTTCAGAAAATGCTGAATATCCATACTTTGAACTACCACTTGAAGATGTCTCAAATGCAGCAGCAAAAGATCAGGCACTTTAAAAAGAACTTGGCCCATTTTGTTCCCATTTCCCCTCTACACATTAGAGCTTACTTGGCTGTTTGCAAAAGCTTACCAGGATAACAGTTATTATATATGGCTGTATATTGTTCTGAGGGTCTGGATCTGTGCACCTCCACAGTTACTCAGCTAATAGCTGTATTTGTGTATCCTGTTATCTCATGGAGCGTGTGAAACTTCAGATTCCTTTTGCTGGCAAATTTGTTCACAGCTGCTAATATTTTTTAAAAGCTATTTTTTTTGAAAAATAAGACATTTTTCCAAGCAATGGGGGAAACATTACAGCTCTTTCATCATCAGTGGCCTTGACATTACAAGAGCCACCGGAAACAATATCACCCAACTTTTATTCATTGTGAACAAACCATTCAAAAAATCTTCTTTATTTATTTCCATCAGAGTAGCTGATGCCAAGCTTCTTTTGGTGAAGTGCAGATTTGTCTTGCATTGACTTCCTCATACTGTTGATAGAAGAGGATATTTGTTGAAGTGCAGCAAGTACTGAATATGATGATTCTGGATTAAACAACATATAAATCCTCTAGATGATAGGATAATATTGCCCTCTGCAGAAATGCCAAGACTAGCTATGGAGAAAGTTCACTCAGTTCTGTTTTTCCTCTGGAACTATCAAGTACTCTTATTGGTAGTGTACGTAACAGACACAAAATTCACTGGATCCAATTCCCCTTTTGCAGAGAAGTAAATCTTAAAGGCAAATACATTACACAACGTTATTGTGTGTACATACTTTTTTTTTAAATCTCCTGGACTGATCTTGTAAAAGGACAAGGAAAATGGGTTTTCTTAGGATTTCCTTTTATGCACCAATTCAGTAAAGTGCTCTTTAGGAAATACTTGGTTTGATCATCCATTGTTTATTTTCTTCCCTAAAAACAACTTTTCTATTTCAAATGATTTTTCAGGCAACTCTTGTACAAAAGAAATGACTAATACATAAATGCAAATGACTGGGTGTTACTCCAGGTCTCAGTCCCAGAAACAGTGTAGGAACTTTTCATTAGACTGTTTGCTTTCAGATTTTAGCTTTAACTAGGAAAAACACACAAACAGCTCTCCCCTGCCCCAAAACTCTGATACTTCTTCAAACTGATATTCTTTTTCAACAGGAACATATTTTTCTCCCAAGATGTTTTTATATAAAAGTAATAAGCTACATGCTCTGTATTTAGATATCACAATGATGAATGTAATATTACATGATACTCAGATTTAAAAGATTTTTTTTAGTGATAATGAATTACCATGAATTTATTTAACAGCCCTATCTTTATTTTCATGAGCTAGTCTAGGTCATAAAAATTTGTCTGTCCTCTGCTGTTCCTTCAGCCAATCCCAAACAACCATATAGTGCTTTCTGCACACTGTTAAGCATTTTCTATGAGTTACCTTGTAGGCAGCTGCATTTTAACAATGGTTGAAAGTATTCCTCAATACCCTAAAGTAACATTTTGCAGACTCATATGTAGAGGCCCTCACACTGTGAAGGCATAATAAGTATTCAAAACTGTTCCAAGACATAATTTTCTGACCTGGATAGGGTGACTGTACATCCCGGCTTGGTCAATACAGTCCCAGATTCTGTAGGCTGGTCCTGGACGGTTGGTCAAAAGTCCCAAACTGGAGTCCAGTGGGGAGGCAGAGCAGCATGGTGTACCAGACAGGCAAGGGTGTGGGGGTACCACTGCTGCTATGTGAGATCAAGGTGGTCACCCTATCTAAGATGTCATATTGCAGGTCCCTATATTCCTTGCTCCCTCACAGCAGCAGCGGTGACTGTCCGACCACTTACCTGGCGCAGCATTCCTGCCAGGCTCTAGTCAGAGACTTTCAACCAACGGGCCAAGACTGGCCTATGGAATCGAGGACTGCCCTGGCCAAACCTGGATAGATGGTCACCCTAGACCTGAATCCTGATTTTTAACTCTGTAAAGCTGGGTCATGCTTTGGACCATTAAAAAGAAAGGGGTTTATTTTTAAGCACACTTTACACTACAGCTAAAGTAGTCTTTAGCTACAAATCTGAACTCAGAGCCTCCAACTGGCTGCTCATTTGTTAGGGTCAGAAATCAAGGAAGAGAGTGACCCTGAAACATCTGTTGAAATCCTGCTACTAAGCTGTTGGCAAATTAAATCTGTTCCAGATACAGGAGCCAAATAAGCTACTGAAACCACAAGGTACTACAGTATGCAGATGGATTAGCATCCCAAGAGCTAGCAAAAATGGTATCAATCCTAAATAAACGCTCCAAAATATTTCTTCCTTTTAGGTCACAGAGAGGCACACAGGAGGGAGCGTAGATGGAGCACCAGAGAAAGAGCTTGGCAAAATACTTATTCAGAAACATTTCTCACATCAACAGAAATTTCATATAAAGAGTCTGAGGGTGGTAGTTAGTTGCACTTTATAATCTAATGACAGACACATTCAAGTTAAAGGCTTAAAGTTAAAAAGAAAAGAAAGGGAGAGAGTTCTGAAAAAGCAATGTTCTTTCAGCTGATACTGGTTATATATAGAATTTACTTTTTACAAAAAAGAAACCTTAGTGGACTGAACAAATATAAAAGGGTGAGAAAGAAAAAATTAAAATCTTTCTTCAAAAAAATGACCAGTTGTGCAGTACTGTACAGATTCTGAGTGATGTGCAACACTTGGTAATTCCAAAACCTTTGTGGGGAGGGAAGCATTACATTCTCCATTGAGTGATGAGAGTAGGGTGGGAACCTGAGGCATAGAACATTTAAGTGACTTGCCTAATATCATAGACATGTGTGGACATTTGTTTCCCCAAGATCAAGCAGTGATGGCACACCTTGCACTGCTGCTACTTGTCCCCGGGGAATGCCTGTGACGCACTCTTTGCCGCCTGGCAAGTTGTTCTGGGTGGGGTAGGGAAGGCTGGGGCCAACACTGGGCTGGGCCCAGCAGCCTTACCTGGGGTCCTGGGAGCCTCCCAGGACTGTAGTCATGGCAATTCTGCCATGTGGAGCCTGGATAGCAGTGAAGCGTGGCTCTCGGTGGCCCGGCTCCACTTTCCAGCAGTGTGTGCTGGTCACATGTACATTGCTCCATTGTTTTTTCTGTGGTTTTTTTTTTTTTTTACCACTGGATATCCAGGGATCAAAACAACCCACAGAAAAAAAAATCTGGTGCAGCACACACTTAGGCAGTGCACCCTTGCAGTGTGGACAACACTGCACTGTGAGGTATGTAGCATTGCAGACGTGTTTGCAGCACCACATACCACATGACCGTGCTCGTCTTGATGCGCCTATAGAGTCAACCAGTGACAGATCCAAAATTAAAATACAAAGTTCATAATTGCAAGAATAATATCCTACGCTATCCTATTTATATAAGAATTTTACCTAAAGTAAGCAAAAAAGAAAAGAGGGTATCAGTACTGCTCAGAAGCAAAAATTACATAAATGAAAACTAAGGAAAATGTAATACCCTACATACATATTTCTCTATTAAATCACTTGCCATTGCTATTCTGCACTAATCTCATATCTGCAACTGTAGTTCTGGCATTCCAGCCTAGAAGAGTAGATAGGTACACTGGCATGTATATTTTATATAAAACTATCAAGATACTAGTGAGACAGTGCAGGGTAGCTCCCAGAAACACCTGCAGATACAGTTGTTCAATAGCTAATTATCTTAATTCCCAAATATGGCTAGGAAAGGTGATAGTAACTAGGATGGCTGTGTGAAATTTCACCCTGTATTTCATTTTGAAGCTGTTTTGATGCCTTACGAGCTCAAAAGAGCAAAGTTGAAATGAAACAAAAGCCTTCAAAACAGCTTTCAAATGAAACAAAGGAACTCGAAACACTTAGAAAGTTTCAAAACATTTCGAGTTACAGTTAGGCTTACTGGCTTCAGCGCCAGTCCCAGCTGGCAGCACCCACTCCTCTCATCTGGCAGGCAAATCAGGGGCTTGCCTGCACCCCCAGGAAGGCTATGGGGCTGTGCCAGAGATCTCCTGGGGGTGTGGGCCCCTGATCTGCCTGCCAGATAACAGTCGGGCACTTTGCACAGCCTGTACCCAGCTCAGGGAAGACAGGTGCTGCTGCTGGCCCCAGGCAGCAGCACCTGGCTCCTGTCACCCAGCAGGCAGATCAGGGGCATGCACCACTGCTAGGACTCCAGCACAGCCCCTACAGCCCTTCCAGGGGTGCCAGCAGGCTCCCAATCTGCCTGTCAGCTGACAGGAGCTGGATGCTGCTGCCTGGGGCCAGGGGCAGCCAGGGCCATCCCTGGAGGGAAAGCAAATTGGGGCAAGCCTACTGGGCTCCACACTTTAGGGGGCCCCAAGGAGCTGGACAGAGTGGCCACAGTGACTCTGCACCCCCGCTGCTCGCTACTGTCCCCCACCACTGGCGGTGCTGGTGGCTTCTTTACATCCAGGGCACGCAGGATTGGGGTGGGGGCAGGTCCCCGCATGAACTGATTTGCCCTGGGCCCCACATCCTCAACCCAGCGGAGAGAGGGGTGTAGTGAGTGGCCAGATGCGAAGTCTCTATTCAGAAATGACCTTATCTACTAAGTCATGCGTATTTCAGGAATTTTTAAGAGAATGAAAATTCGCTATGAAGACTTGAAGATTAGGATGAAATAAATGCTTTGAAGTAAGGATCATTCAGTGTAAAGCAATTATAACAGTTATATCTCTAGTTAAAAAATAAACAAACTACTCCCCCTCCCCAGAATTATACTTTTTGAAGTAACTGTAAAGGGCACTATCATTTTTAAACAAAATGGATCAGCAGTTGAAGTTCTAAGAGGTTGTATATTGGCCATAGTGGAAATACAGAACATTCTTAAGTACATATTTAAGGTATTAAACAAAATAATCTATAATTAAATCTAATGTAACAAACATACTACCATCATCTTTTCACACACTCAGAATACACTGGCCAACATTTTTTAAAGTTTGTGCCTAAAGTCTGTCACTGAATCCAAAGCATAAACAACGAGTACATTGAGTGGCTTCAATGTTCTGTAAATCAATAGAATAGTATAAAGTGACATGACTGCATCATGCCTATTATGTCTGTGGCTCTGACTAGTCATACAAAAAGGGAAAGACGTACTTAATTACAAAGGACCAAGGGTGCTTATAGACATTAGGCAGGGGGGCTGGACTTGAGATGATCCCATGAAGTCCCTTCCATCCTAAACTTCCATGTATCATACCTGGTCTACGTCACATGGCTTTAAGCCATGTGATTGTAGATCAGGACCAGTGTATGCAGATATTCACTGGTGCCAGGAGCTGTGCTGGCAACCTAGAGTAACTTGGGGAGCGGTAAAGGGGAGAGAGGCAAGGAGAATTGGGCAAGGGGATAATGGATCCACAGAGCAGTTTGGTGGGGCTCGGGGTGTGGGGGGAGATTTGTCAGGATGGAGAGCTGGTGGGCCTGCAGGAGTGGGCTGTCCATCTGGAGGAGATGGGGGTGCTAAATAATAGCCAGGCTGGAGGCAGGTGGGCGGGGAAGCAGGGGGAGGGGGGAAGAGATGTAGGAAGAACACAGCCAGGGCTACACTCTGAATGTGTGCAGACACTCATTGGTTTGGAATAACCCATTCCCAGTAGAAGTAATTACACCTCCTCAGGTGAACTAACTGACATAGGGCCCACCATTTTTTGACTTATTTAACCTCCCATAACATTTGCACAATTTGGCGTTTAGATGGACCTTGATCAAAATGTAACACCTGCATGTACTCAAGGATACTATATAGCACATATGAGTTCATGTTCATTTTTTTAATAACGTACTGGTATGCTAGGAGTAAGACAACAGATGACATGTAAACCTAAAGGAAATCTGAAATGTAGTGGATTTGATTTGAGAAAAAGTTGCCAGGAGAATACTCATAACATAACCTGATTCCATTAAATCCAGCTGCAGAGCAATATCAATCAAGATCTTCTGGGCTCAGCTCACATTAGTCCAGAATTTTATGACAGGCTGATCGGCCTCTACATGTTTGCTAGCCTGGATTTTTCAGCAAAGCTACAGCAAGCCACCTACATTTAAACAAAAGTCAATATGGTAAAAAAGTAAAGGTGTAGGGGATTAGGCCATTTCCTCTGGTAAAGGCTCATAAAAGTAGGTTTGGAAGATAAAGTCTGTTGCTTACTTTATCTGTTAGTGCATGGGGGGGGTGGGGGTGGACAGTAAAACCAAAGACTTGAACAGTTAGCCTGTTCTACCCAGTAACTATTTGCATGCATTAGTGAAATGTGCAATGAATACATCTGTCTCTTGTTGGCAGCGTACCATCAGCAGCAGGATATTAAGTGCTTTAATTTTATGTTCCTTTGTTTCATGATTTTGACACTGGTGAAACAGTAATGGAAAACTCCTGAGACTAACCAGGATTCTCTTTATATAACCAGGATCCCTTGCTACAAAAGTTACTCATCCAAATCAGAGAAGTGAACTTAAAAAACCAAAGGCTCTTCTTCTGAAGGGAGTACCCTGCCACCAGTCCCCAGATTTTCAGATACAGTAAATTGATCTCATCTATTACCACTGGGCAAAAGATATTTTTGTTGAGTGAGTATTTCCAGGACCCAGTTTAGATCTAGGTGGCTTGCTTTACAAACAGCTCAGCCCCAGAGCTGAGCCAAATAGCTGGGTTTTCCAAGCCCAGGGATTGTTCTGCAAATGAATAAAGGCATTCACTACACCCGGTTAACCCATTTAAAATCTGGTTAAGCCAGGTTGATGTAAAGTTAGTTCACCTCCTGAGATAAACCAACTTAGATTGGGCATGCCACTATTAGGGTAATTTAAACCCTGTAAACACCTTCACACCCAGCCACGGTTAGGTTGATTTAAATGTAATGCCCTTAAGTTGCTGGGAACCATGCTATACAGAACCCCAGTGGCTATTAGCAACATTCTGATTTGCACCTGGAAGAGATTAAAGTCAATTTTTTTCAACCAAGTTAATCAGCCCCTCTAAATAAATAGGACTTTTTATTTGCAAGTAAGAAATTTTCCCTTTTTGCCTGAATATACTGTCATAGATAGAACAAGCAGAGCCTGTAAAACTGTTTTCAATTGGTTTTCAAGGCTAGTTTTACTGCAGATAAAACATATGTGCTGTGATTCTCCTTGAAGTGATGTATAATACATTCTACAGTCTGTCAAAATGATTTAACTATAATATCAGTTATAAACAATGTTGCCAATTTATGTGATTTTATTAGGAGCCTCACAATATTTGATGATTTATTAAAAGCACCTGTTCAAGGATAAGATTGTGCTGGAATCTTAGCTTTAAAAAAAAGAGTGGAGAGTAACTGAGCTTGGGAAGAAAAAAATGTAAATATAAATGTTCCCTAAAGGTTCAATCACAAGAAAATTAGAAAAAACTTGAAAGCATCCTTCCTCTTTCTCTCTCCTGCCTTCCCCCCTGCCCTTTAGCTATCTCAAAATATTTGGGCTCTTAGTCTTCACTTTTCGTAACTCACAGATCAGCAAAGCCAGAAATGACTGTTTTCAATCTCTAATTTTCCTCCTATACAACATAGGCTATAGGATTTCCTTGAATTAATTCATGTTGAAACCAGAGTACCTCTTTAAGAAAAGGATTCAACCTTTATTTCAAAGTTCAAAATATTTCAGGTAGGTGGTAGTATATCAAACAGAATTGGAGTTGTAATCTAAATGAACACATCTACAATACATGTTAACAGCTTAATGTCCATGTTACTCCAAGGAAGATCAAGAGGTTATTCTCTCCTCAATTTTTCAAATTTACCCATCCAACAAAGCCACACAAGGCATTTTTACACATGCTCTGGCAGTGGGCCTGAGAGCACTTCAATAGGAGTAGATCGCAGGAACCACTCTAATTAAATAGAGTTACCATATATCCGGGTTTTCCCAGACATGTCATCTTTTTGGGTCATCTCATCTCCGTCCAAGCAGGTTTTTTTAAATATCAACAAATAGGTTGGATTTTGCTCTGCCTCTGCTCAGCACCAAACTTTTTCCTGGCACTTCTTGACTTGCCCTAGTTCCTTGGGGCTGGGGGGAGTTGGGGAGGGCAATTGGAGACTGAGGCATCATGTGCATCTGCACAAGGTCCCAGCAGCTGCAGGCAGATAAGTCGGTGGTGGGCAAGGGTAGGAAGGCCAGGGTTGGGTACAGTTAGGGGATATGTGTGTGTATGGGGTGTGTGATGGGATGGGTGTGTGAGTGGGGAGGCTTCCTGCTGGGGCTGTTGCAGGGTGGGGAGGGGTGGAGGTGCCTGCACCTCCAGTGGGGAAGGGGATGGAGTGGTTCTTTGGAGGCATCAGGGAGCTGTGTGGGCAGAAGGACTGGGGGAGGGCAGGAGGCTGTGGGTCAGGAGTGAGGGGCACTGACAGGGCTGGGGGGGCTGCAAGTTGGGAGTAAGGGCTATTAGCAGGGATAGGGGGCTGTGAGTTGGGAGTGAGGGGCATCAGCATGGTGGGGAGCAGGGTACTGAACTTAGGAGTGAGGGGCAGAAGCAGAGCTGTGGGGGCTATGGCTTGGGAGTGAGGGGCAAGGGTAGGGCATGGACATATCACTGTCCCCCCACAATCATATTAGCACCCCCCTGTTGGTTAGTCACCAGGTACAGGCGTATACCCCTGCATCCTGCTGACATTCACTGGTCTTCTCAGGGTGGCTGCACCCCTTATGATCGATTTGGGTGAGGTCTGGTGCCCTTTCTTCCCACCTGCCACGACTTTGATGATAAGATGTTTATGAAAGGGAGGTGGTGACTACCTGTACTACACCCGAATCGATTGCCAGGCTGCCCCAGTGCCTGAAGTCCAAAAATGAAAGTGATGAAAGGACCAACTTGAAACCAATTTCTGTGCTCCCTTCTCATTTTATTTTTTTGGGTTAACTGAAATCTTATTGCTTTTATCCTTTTATTCTTTTGGACATTGTTGATGCCTGGTCCCGGTCGCTTGAGCCTGTCGGTGACTTACTCTCTCTGCCCCAGACTCCTCCTGGATACTTTTAGTTAGGACCGTGACGGGCTTAATTGGTGGTGCACACCACTTAATGAGGAGGGGAACACCCTCTTGTGTGTTCAGCAGGTAAGGAGGCGCGGTCTTCACAGTCCATCTGCTTTCTGCTCTGCTTCCGATACGGTCGTGGGGCCCCTCAGGGCACACGATCCCCTTTCACTGTGGAAGAATGCCTGGCCCCGATCTGGGCTCTCTTCTTGCCGGGACTGCCTGTAGCTCAATGGCATCCGGCAGCTATTGAGCTGGCAATGGAACATCAAAGGAAAAAAAAAGTGAATCCCCCCACGGCAGACGGCTTGGGCAGATCCACTGCCTCCACCGTTTCTAGGGCCTCTCCCTAATTCACCGTCCACTGCCTTCCTTCTTCCACCCTCCCCTTCACTTCCGCAGTGAGGGTGTCACCACCTTTTTGGGGTCCAACCAGGAGCTTACCCAACTTTTAACATCTTTGCCCCGCGTCTCCAGCTCCCAGGCTCCTTCCTTCTCTTTTCCCACTGTCCTCCTCCTCTCCTCCCTGGGCTCTGTTCCCATCCCCCAGATATTGACCCCGCTGCAGATTAGCACCAATTCGCTTCACCTGTCGAGGAGGTAAAGCCGGGCAGGTGCAGATGAGGAGCTCCCATTGTAGCATGGACATTGTGACAAGGTGCGGTCCATGCCCCTGGCCAGGGACGTACTCTAGGTGAGTACCTTCCAGACTCTCACAGTACCACCCCCCACAACAGGTGTCCTCTTTTTTGAAACTGGAAATATGGTAACCCTAAATTAAAGCACCCACAGCATCTCATCTTTAGTATCCCACACTTCAAAATGGTGGCAGGGTGCTTTAATTAAAGCTCATTCAACAAACTTTAGTTAAAGTGTTCCTTCAGCTGAATATATGAGACACTGAGGCTGCTAGAGAATGCTAATTAGCATGATCCACAAGACTTGATTAAGTCTGTTCAAATGTGCTGTAATTACATGCATCCTGCATGTTTACAGGTACCCATAAATTGCAGATCTGAGGTCCTTCTTCAGATTTGAAAGTGTTCTACAAAACTATCCTTTTGGGGAGAAAGTTCCTTTAGACTTTCTGTTTGGAGGAAAATATCTAGAATGTCTCAAGGCACCAAAGATTTGTCAAATTTACACAGCTAAAAATAAAACAATAGAAGGGAAAGGGGTGTTAACTGCTGAGCCTAAGGATAGCTTTCTAAATGCCAATGCCATTAATAGTTTTACTGACAAATAAAACTCCAGATGCATCCATCAAATGTGTTAGTGCAGTAAAAATGGACCTACCTGGTCTATGCTAATGTTTTTCATTGAGAGGATTTGCTATAATAACAAACTGTCACTATGACGTATAGATGTTCTAACAAGAGTGCAAGCACTTGAAAAAATAATTCTGGGTCTAATTTTGATTTTGATCCTAAATATCTACAAAATAAATAGTAGCAGAGGATAGATGTCTCAGTCTACCAGCACTTACGTACATGGAACTCTACGCATGGAAATTAAAGTGGAATAAGAGGAATCAAAAGGAGTTCAAATAAAGATTGTGCCAAATAAAGTCTTAAAAAATGGGAATTGAAGAACAGAGAAGGGGCAAAGCAGCATTATTTTTGGAGGGAAGCACCAATGAGGGCCAGAAAAACATTATGAAAAACCTGGGCTTGAGCCCAGCAAAAGAGCTGAAACATCATCACTGGATAGAGCTCAAAAGACAGCTGGAGAGCATTGGAAACATAAGTCCTGTAGTTTTCCAGCAACTGTAATGCATTAAAATAATTGTTAGGGTAAACTAATACTGAACACTGCATGTAATTCATTCTACTTATGTAATTTTTTATTTTATTTTTTATTAACAACTGCAAAAATATGTATTTATTGCTATAAGTAAGTACGTATGTACGTACCACCTGGGTAATATGCATATAGCCAATCTATCCAAAGGGTTATTAACTAGCAAGGGAGAAAAGGGCAACACCCTTATGCAACATATACTGGTTTTACTAAAGTGAAATGAGCTTGTAAAGTTGCCTCATCAAGCTTCTCACCTCTTGAGCTTGCAAGCTTGCCTCTAGGATTGCAACTGACGCTGCTTAGCTTTGCCAGATAAACCTAAAAATAGCAGCTCCAAAAGCATAATCTTATAAAAACAGCCCACCCACACTCTCTGCCATACTTCACAGAATCGTTTAAGAAATATGCCTTCACAGATATAAAACTGCACATTAAAAACTTGCACATAAAATTGCTATTAAAAATAGACCAAAAGAAACACCACTGTATTTAGCTGAAACAAGCAGAAGAGTCACTCTGAAATTCCAGACTTGGCTTTATACGTTTCTGAGTACAAAAAGGAAATCTTTAAAATGGAGTGTTCTTCGGGAATATAAAGCCAAAGGGCCAATCAGAGACACGATGTAAGTGTAATCTACACTTTACAATTAGCTTCAAATTTGTCCCAGAGTCTCTTCAGTGTACCTCTGCTGCCTGTTCAGCTGAAAACTAGAGTTCCTGTGAGATTTTTTTTGGAAGAGGTAAGGGATAGCCTCAGGACTCTGGCCAACATTTGAACAATACAGCTTCAAATGGCCAAGACTGTGTGAATTCTATTACTGAAGAGTAACATAATGGCTGCTCAATTTGCTTCAGCAATGTCTGCATTACTTGCATTTAATGTGTTACTTTACACATAATTTTGGGGTACTTTCATTATAAAAGGGGTACATAATTTTGGGGTACTTTTCATTATAAAACCTAGAAATAATAGGCTCACAACTTGATTATTATAAAGGATGAGTTCATATGGCTCTTTATTTTGCAACATACTTGGAAGCTTTCGATGATCCACTGCATAATTCTTATATACTCTTAACAGATTTTCATTGCAAAAAGGTCTCTGTTGCATTTCACAGGAATAACCATTCGCATTTCAGATCTGACAGGTATGATATGAAGCGTTCTCTCCGATAATCCTTCTGTGCATATAACCTTTAAAACATAGGACAACCTTTGATTTATCTCTCTATATGAAGCCAAGTTTCTTCACTCTTTTTCAACTTTAAGTAGGTTGAATGTATTACTACAAGCCATGTTCTTCCTTTTCTTCCAAACTGTGACAAAAGAGGAGCTGCTGACTGGGGCTTTGTATTAGTACCCTGGAGAAAGAGCATATTTTTACAATGTAGATTCTGCTACATCTTAACATTTGTTATCATTCCTCATTTTCCAAGATGGAGTTCCAGTTCCTAAATCAGGGGTCAGCGACCCCCAGCACGTGCACTACGCATGGCATGCAAGGCCATGTTGCTCAGCACACCACTGCCAGCCCGGGCTCTAAGCAGCTGCTGCCAGCCAAGGAGCTCAGGCTGGTCCCAGAAGGCGGCTGGGAGGCTGCAAGCTGTGCTTCCATAGGCCAGCTACAGCCAGGAAGCTGCAAACAGCTGCTCCAGGCTCCAGCATGTTGGCACTTCAGCACCTTCCAAGGTATACATTGTGGTTTTTTCGGCACTCTGGCCAAAAAACATTGCCTACCCCTGTCCTAAGACACCAGTTACAGAATTCTTGCTGAATGGCTTCTCTCAGTGCTATGGATTACAGTCTTCTGTTCTTCAGATTCCTGCTATGGACCACATTATTTTGAAATATAAGCACTGATCACTACTTCCATCAAAATAAACACAAATAACTAGCAAACCTATTATTTACATTATAAATTCTAGCACTAGCACAGGCAAATCTTAGCACCTCAAAATTTTACATATCAGTGATTGCTATTGCAAAAATTAGGGATATAAATGGAGGCCATTTTATAGCATCTTTGAAAATCTCAGGAATTATTTCATCGTGTATTCTTATGATTTAACTAAAGGTGCCTGTCAAGGAAAAGGACACAGGTGAAATCCTGGGTCTTATTATTCTCTTTGCAGTTTGAGTGGATATCGTGAGACTAAAAACTAAAATAGTCAGATCTTCTACTTTAATTTACTTTAGGGATTTTGCTTTGGCATCTGTTTAATGTTATCATCATCGTCCACCTCATTATATGGTGAATATGCTGGGATTCTCATATTTTTCAAACAGAAAATTATAGGTGTAGTTGTGTAAAGGATGATCGAAACAGCCTGAATTTTAAAGTAGCGCTATTAAAAGCCTTGTTTTAATTTTTTTTTTTCAAAGCCTCTATTTTTTCAAAGAAATAATTACATTTGAGCTTTTTCTGTAGTTCCTACGTCAATGGTTATCTACGTTCCATTCTATAATAGTCTGAAAGTCTTATCGTTAAGAACACTTATGGCTTAGAACTTCTAGTTTATGTGATGTTAGTATGGAAAGATAACAGTTACAATTTTATAAAACAGCATGAAAGCTCTATTTGACTCAAAGGAAGTGAGATTATCAACAATGAAAATTAGCAGGTTTGCAGGAAGTTATTTAAAATAAATTCCACTGGCAAAAAGACAAAGCTTTTTGACAAATCAGCTAGTTAGATGTAAAACTCAGACTCCTTGCACATGTCTCCCTAACAGTGCAGAGCATTTAACAGTTGGATCCCTCAGAGGTTAACAGTTGTAGTTTATTAGGAATTTGAAGGAGAAAATGAAAAGTGAATTAGTGTGTTTGATGAGGACGCTATGTTATTTTCATTAATAAATACAACAGGTAGATTATGAGACACTGCAGGGGGATTAAATACACAGAGGAACTGGCTAGCATGATGCAAATAAATTCAGAGTGGTTAAGTCGGTCACATGTCGACCAAAACCAGTGCCACTTCAAAATGTGACCTTTTTGGCAGCTTTCAGCAGGCACAAAGACAGAAGCACACTATCTCTCAAAACCTTACAGCGCACTAAAATACTACCCCCTTAAGGCCTTGTGCAACTAATCAGCACTCCTGGCCAGTGAGAACAGGTGTGGCCGTGGCTCCATGCTCTCCCTGCATTCCAAAGTTATGCTACAATGAAGGAGTTCCTGCCTTAACAGAGAAAATGTGATTATGCCTCTGGTGCTTTTGTGCACTCAAGGAAGGGCCAGCTGCAATCTGGTCACCATGTGTCAGGGTAATCATAATGCATCTTATTGGGAGCATTAAAAATGATAAAATGTACAATACAATAAAAAGGTGTTATGACCTCAATTCTCTTCTCACTTATACTGGTGTGGTACAAAGCAAGCTGAAATTAGTGGGCTGACAATAGTGATAGATGGCAAGTAGAGAATCAGGCCCAGTGTCAGGCATGGAAAGTTTTTTGCATATAGTTTTTATCACATCATCCTGAAAGATGTTTCTGAGTCTAGTTACCTTACAGTGAAAAGATTCAAAAAACAAGGATGCCTGAACTATAGGAAAGGAAAGGAAACATAACCCTTTTGGAAGGCCTTGGCTAATGTTTATATATAATTTATGAGCATGCTTTCCTTTCTCTGCTAAACCCAGAACAAGACAGAAGTCAACCAAATGAATGGCTGATAATTGTAAATGTACTGCATTACTTTTATAGGGGTTCTCAACCTTTTTGCACCATTGTACCTCCTGGCGGCCGGGTGTAAAACAGTGTACCCCTGCCACTGAGCTGGGGGAGGGGGGGAAGAAGGGGAGTGGCATGTGGTTAGATGCTGATTGGGAGGAGGTGGTGTGCTGCTGGACACCAAGTAGGGGGAGATGGGGAGTGTGGTGAGTAGCTGGATGCAGAGCAGCAGCAGCCACCATGTATGAGTATCCACCATCCCCCGCATCTGCCTAGCAGTGTGGGATGCTGTTTGGCAGCGCTTCATCCCCGCCTGCCCACACATATCCCCTAGGGCTGTCTCAAGTACCCCCAGGGGTACACATACCCCTGGTTAAAACCCCCATGCCTAGAATATAGTCTGCCTCTTTAATACACTACCACAGGTCTTTCAGTTAAATAATGTAGCTGGCTTTTTAAAGGTCTGCATAATAATATCATCAGTAATCATGTTCATAGTTTGGCAAGTTAAGATAAAGGTACTCAAATATCAGGGATCTGGGCATAAAGTAAATGCCTAAAAGTGTCAGGTACAAAATTCTTCTCTCTCATATAACATTTTGCACAAATAAGTATATTTATGGGATTTCTTTTTAAAACACGCCCTTTTGAAAAGCATCAGGCACAAGACACAAAGCAGAAGAGAGAAGGAGAGAAGGAGCATGCTGGAACTGGGACTAGCTTCCCAGATTAAGGACAATGAGAAGTCCTTTTTTAAATACATAGGGGGTAAAAAGAAGGTCCTGGGTAATGTGAAGCCCTTGCAGGACGCATTGGGAAACTTGGTTGTCACACCAGATGGCAAAGCTAACATGTTTAATGATTTCTTTGCCTCCATCTTCCTAAGTAGGGACCACAACAGCCACCCCCCTGCTGGGCCTCCCTTGGGCCCCAGGGGAGGCACACCTGGGCCACAGGTTAGCGAGGATTTAGTTAGGGTGCTTCTGGAAGGGTTGGACGTATTCAAGTCAGCCGGTCCGGATGATCTCCACCCTAGAGTTCTAAAGGAACTGGCCGAGGTCATTGCAAGTCCCCTGACACGGCTTTATG
>NW_017728949.1:31693680-31730970 GCF_001723895.1 Crocodylus porosus | reverse complement strand
CAGGAGGCGCTACTTCACAGTCAGGGCAGCTAGGGTTTGGAACCAACTTCCAGGAGAGGTGGTGCAGGCTCCTACCCTGGGGGTTTTTAAGAGGAGGTTTTGATGAACATCTTGCTGGGTCGTTTGACCCCAGTATTCTTTCCTGCCATGGCAGGGGGTCGGACTAGATGATATGCTCAGGTTCCTTCCAACCCTAGAAACTATGAAACTATGCTACACTTGACTGACCTATGATCAGATTCAGGATGGTGAATCCTGTATTTGTGAGTGCAAAGGCGCTGTTCAGTTGTAATTGTAACTACGGGGTAAAACCTTAAATACTTAAAGGCATGAATTGCATTACATATAATAAGTACAAGTTATTCTGATGTCTGAAAACATCAAGTCGCTACTACCAAATCAGAAACATCTGTTTCCTTGGATGGCCGTAATTGGTTTCATGTAGAAATCGGTTTTGGAGCCAAACCCGTAAATAATATAAAAATCATCAGGATTGGGGGAAAAGGTGAGAATGGGAGTGGGCTCGACCTCAATGTGCGTCAAACAGACTCCCAGGTTTTTTTTGATTCTTCGGAGGCTTGGTGAGCTTGGCAGTTTCAGAACATTTCCCAGTTTGGCTACATGACTATTTTATTAACACAGCTGTATATATCCTAGCAGTATCTAGGAGTATCTTAAAATTGCATTAGACAACATCCACAGAGAACACAGATTTTAAAAAGGAAAAAAAAGGATAAATTATATTATATTATTGAAAAGTAAAAAGCTTTTCCCTCCAAAACTTTTATATATATAAAATAAGAATAAAATTCCAATGTATTTGATGACAAAGAATGTTGCCACTTTCTCTTTTTATTCTTTAGCAACCAGACCATTTTTCCATCAATGTATTTTTAAAAACTTCCCTATTCTCCTGGATAGTGCAAATAACAGTGATGCACAGAAAAATGACTAATGCAACAAGCACTGCAGAAGACCAAAAGCCCCAACTGTCGAGTAAGTATTGTATAAATTATAAGAGAAAAACAATGTTGCCCTTAAGGTGCCAAACCACAAAATTCAACTCCTTTCTACCGATGATCTGTTATTAATGTTGGGTGTTAACTAGCATAGTGACAGCCTTATTGAATGAACTGTTAAACAATGGATGGAAATGCTGCCCATGCACATGGCTTTTGATGAAGTCAAGAGACTTATATAATCTGAAAGGGGTCTCTCAGCAGACTACAGTGCATCCTGACCCATAAAAATCAGCTTGTGACACTTATCCATATGGAATAGGCCTAGTAACTTCATATGGAATGGAAGATTGTACAATGTTTTTGCTTCTAAATCTCTTACCTCTGCAGAAGAAATTTATGGTCAAACTGATAGAGAAACTCTGAGTATATTTTGTGGGGATAACAATTGTAGCAGTATCTGTATGGCAATTAATTTACTTTGGTTACAAATCAACAGCTATTATCACTTTGTAACCCAAAGAGAGGGCAACAATATAGTGACAGAATGTTTGTGAATATATTTGCATATGAGTTGCCTTAATTGCTTATACATTTGCCATTGGAACTGGAAGATGAGGATACTGACACGTAATCAGAAATGGTCAACCATAAAGTGGAATTCTATGTAGGAATGGATATTCCACAAAGTACAAATTAAACCCTTGCTCTTGATAAAGCCCATGTTCACGATACCGGACAAAACTAAAAATGATGCAGTGACATTACTTTTATAATGAATGGATGGAATCGTATTCACAAAAGCCTGTTTCCAACTCAGCATGCTCTAAAATGAACAGTTAAAAAACTGGGCATGTGTCAAGGCTACCTAATGTGTGGCACAACAATGTTTAGTCCTACAAAGCTCAGGCCTATGTATTCCAAATACTAACTAGGAGTTCTATGTGAGATCAAGGAATTGTTCCACAAATAGAGGATGTCAGCAAATGTAATATATGGATAAAATTAACTGCATCTACTACCCTACAGTAGTTTATTCACATAGGGTATGCTGGATTATTTATGTACCATATGTTTTTCATTGCAATAGAAACTCAATTTAAAGGCCAGAAGTATTCAGTACGATTTCATCTACCTTAGCCCAGATGTTGGAAGTGTTAAGACTCTTGCTCCCATGGACAGGAGTTCCAGAAACAGATTCTGGAACTCCATGAATATTTTTTGATTTTTGATATTTATCAAAATAAACGGTTTCAAACGCATCATAATTTCGCCGCAAGTAGATCACAGATAAGTATTATTAAAACATTCAAGCAAGCAATCTAGGCCCTAATAAAGCTAAAGATCATTTATAATACAAAAGGATCAGACATTTTCTATTGGCTTATATGGAACTGCAGTCAGTGTAGGCATTTATTCATACATTTGTCTGCTCTGATGCACCGGAGATCCAGCACATTGGAGCAGACTTGATTAATCAATTCTGCTTTGCACATGACCTGACGTGCCCAGAGCTGTGTTGTGTGTATCTGCATAAATGGTGAAATGCTTGTCAGTGCGCAGAAAATGGTGGTGGTGTGCTTTTGAACTAAAATACCTTCAATGTGTTTTAGTTCAAAAGCATGATGCTGCCATTTTCTCAGTGCTTATGTGCATTTCACCGTTTATACAAATATATGTGCCACAGCATGTGTTCACTGAGTTGTCCACATGTGTACAAATGCCCTGTGACTACAAATCAGACAGCGCAGATGGCATTTATGGGACATAATTGGAGTTCTTGCCTAGACTTTTTAAATCTCAATCTACAAAAGCGTATTTATAAGAAATAATATCATTCAATAACCATAGTGACACTCACATTAAAACATTTACTAAACGCCCCTCTAGATATTCAGGTGGATAGGATTTGATGCACAATCCACACAATCATACATCCTGCCACGCCACAAGAGCCAATCATGCCTTATTTCTTGGTACAGGAGGAGCCTGAGATCACAGCCGCGGGGCTCACAAACAGGACTTGCAGTCACGGCAAAATGACTGTTGTGGCTACAATCTTCAGGTGTGAGTCTTGCAGTTGTAGTAATGTGTAGTGCACCATTGCAGCTGGGAGCCCCATCAGCTGATGGATATCCAGGGGTCCAAAAAACCTATGGAAAAAAGAACCATAGCAGTGCATGCATGGGCAGTGCGTGTTGCTGAAAAGTGGAGCTGGGCCACCCAGAGCCAAGCTGTGGCTGCCAGCCGGGTGATGCCTACCACAATTGCTGCGGCTGCAGCCCCAAGAGGCCCCCAGAACCCCAGATAAGACTGAAGCCAGGTGTGCTGCTGCTACTTGTTCCTGGGGAACCAAACATCTGCACTCATCTGAATGCGGCTTCTACGTTTATATTAGAGCTGCAGACGATAGCTTGCAATTGTATTTGTGTCCCATGTCTGTTTCTAGTACCAGTAACTCTAATACTACAGAAAAAGAAGATGTTGATGAAGCTACACCAAAAGCTGCAGATCGTTTAACTAAAGTTGTTATGTCTACAAGATGTTATCCATAAAGAACTAATAAATTCAGACTGAATTTGAAGCAGATTGTATATTCTCAATGGTAGCTTTGATGTATATTTTTTACCCTTTTATACTAATGTGGGAGGATTATATAGTATATAAAAATTTGGTAGACTCGCATTTGTTCTTTATAATCAACAGTGCATATGTTCTCCATATTATCATTGTACAGAGTACAAGAATATAACACAACAGCTGTACTTATGAAGATAAATTCATTTATACCCAAATTTTAGTTTTTCAATAAGGATTTTGCAAACTGTACTCTAACTCTTACAACTAGAAGGGGTTTTTTTCCTCCTTTGCTAGCAGAAATAGAACTTAAGAGTTAGAGAGGAAAAAATTCCTGGAAGAATGATGTGATCAAATTATGATAAAATATAAAAGTTCATCTAATACAACATTCCATACAATATCGTTAGCTTTTTCTGCCTCTACCTCTATTAATATATACATAGATATATGTTACCTATTTCCCTAAAAACAGAAGGCTTATTTTATGCATTTTGACATAATCTAATCATACTTTATGGTTAATGACAGAGATGAAGTTACTCATTAAAACCAACCATTTAGAGTTGCCCAAACGTGTAAAAGAAAGACTGTTACATATTATATTTAAGGCTAGAGCCTGATCAATTTACACAAGTGTAAATGAGAAAGTAAGCCAAATGAAGTTAATGATTTTATAAGGCTGCGTTGAGATTCAAGCCCTGTGAAATTAAAGGCAACAATCATATTACCCATCAGACAGGTTCTCTGTTTAAGTAAGATCAAGCCCTCTGACCACTTCACTCTAGGTATTGAAGTTGGCCCCAAGAAGATGATATACTGGAAACCACATTTTTAGGTTTACTAATCATGGTAGCCAGCTGTCTTGCTACTCATACTACATTTATCACTGCTGTAAATGGCCACCAATACACACTGTCGTCTTCTTTTTAAAATATGTTATAAACTGTGTATTTCTAGGATACATTTTAATATATTTTTCATTTGTAGGTATTTATTAATTTCACAGTTCAGAACTAGTCATTAGTAATTAACAGGTTGATCAGGATGTTGATAGAGCAAAATGGTATATTTTCCATTAACTGTCCTAGGATAGAAGTAATTGTCCTAGAGTAGAGGGGTTGTCCTGAAATTACCTAAGAAAAAATATTTTCTTGAATAAAGAAAATCCTAACGTAGGGTGTGTACAACTTATGTAATTCAATTTACAGCCAAAAGACTACTACTGCTGTAATGATCTCAGTAGACGGAGTTTAGAGCCTCTTACATTTTCAAACAGATTTTGTTGTTATTTCTACCAGATTGAAGGTAGGTCAGTCAGCCTAAATAATTAATTTCGGGGTGGGGGGGGGTAAAGGTGAGGCAAGTTCATTCTCACAGCTGTGCTGCTGCAAAATAAAAAAACAAAGGAAAGGAACATGGAAGATTGGAAATTATGCACATGCCATATGTCCAAAAGTACTGAAGGATGATCTGCAACATTGTTCGTAGTTTCTGGCTAGCTTGGATAAGCATCTGTGTTTTTCTGAAGCTGTTCCATCCTTCTCTGGTCAGAAAATTTGCATGGGAATCTGATGAGAACAGGCTCTCTCATGATTTTTCAGATACTTCCAGGTTATAAACTACAAGAACTGCCTTTTTGTATGATATTTTTGTACTTTGGTCTTCAGTTCCAGTCCAACTACGAAATGCCTAAGAGAAGATTTAAAAGCAGAGAAATGAAACCTACAATGTTCTGTAGGTTTCATTTGGCAGGTGAGAGCCAGTCTTGATTTTATTCTAATCATTACACCCAACTTAAAATTAAAGCTCTTAATTTCTGCTGTGTTAAAAGAAAACTTGGCAAGAGCATTATAGTTTCATTCGGATGGTTACCAAAAGCTTTTTTAACAATAGAGTCCACTTTTCACATGCTCCCCCACATATTGGATCATGACAAAATATACAGTAGGAAAAAAAAAACATTTACTGCTATAAACAGATGTTGCCAAATGAAGCGGGTCAGCTGTGTTGGGATGTGTCCCAGCACAGCTGATCCACTTCACTGGGTGAAGCAAATGTTGCCTGATCCTGTGGGACAACACTCAGGATGCCTCTCTGCAACAGTCAGGGAACCCCAGTTTTCGAGCTTTGTCTCTCAACAAGCAGGGATATTCCTTGGAACATCCCTTGTTCAAACAAGGAACATTCCTTGTTCAAAGGGACACATGTCTAGGGATTCTCTGGGCTCTTCTCTGCTGGCAGGGAAAACCAGGGTTTCCCCATTTGCAGAGACAGCTGCCTAGGAAATCCCAAACTGAGGAACCTGGGTAGACACTCTTGGGCTCCCAGGTAGGTGCTCTTGTCTTATAAGAAATAGACATGTGCTGCACAACTGTAGTAAAAATCCATACTACTTATGTTGCAGCCACAAAAGGTTTGGCAATTTTGGTATGACAAGGGGTATGGCTGTCTTTTCACTTGGCCTTGGTGCCACCATACCATTTTTATGGTGGCATGAAGGCAACATCTGTTTAAACCCTAACTTACTAAGATGAGCAGTAAACAATAAAAACAACATTAAAACAGGAAAAGAAAACTTTTACCTATGATGATCATAAGAAGGTGGACTGAGACATGTTTTGTTTTGAAGAAACTCCCATTTTCATTTGTTTCTCCAAAAGCTGAGGATGTAAAGGAAGGTTTTATTCCTGAAGCTGATCACAGAAGCAATTTCATTATGAGAGTGGTTGGAGAGAGCTAGATTATACATGAATGCATATCAGGTTGTACCATGGATATTATAGTGAGGACTTCAGCAGGACGTCAAGGATGAGAGAATGGAAGAACGCTAACCCAGTTTTGAGTTGAAAAATAAAGAAAAGGTTTAGGTGCTTGCAAAAACATCTAAGCTATACCATCTTATCCCATTCCCCCTGTGCCCCCTCCCCCCGCACATATACACACACTTTTTTTGTTTTGAACTTGTGAGCATCTAACAATGAGGCAGGAAGATAGTTGAATCTTTTCAAACAACACATGGCAGTTACGCAATAACTTTATGACCTTCCTCTTAAGCCTGAGGGCTGCAAACACACACAGAATCCCTATGACCTATGACATCTTCAACACTGGAAGTTGTTGACCAACTGCCCAAAGTCAGGAAACAACTGTCTGCCTGTGACAAGCTGAATGTATCCTCCCCCATGGCTGCTGGAATTCAGTGATAACTTAAAAATAGATGTCACTGTCCTACCGTATGTAATTCTAAATTAATTGTTTCATATGCAAGCCTGTTTCCTTGTTTAAATCAACTCCAAAATTTAGAACTGAATTACAAAAATGAAGTTCCAGACAATCTTGCAAATGTTCTTCTATATTCTTGCATCCAGAAATTCCAGCTTTAAGAGTTTTTGAGGCTTCATTTTCTGTGGATGTAAACTGTGTACTTCACTGAAAACAATAGCGGCACACTGATTTGCCCCATTGCGATGCCTGACATCTTGGTTGACTCATTGCAGGCTGAATCTGGAACTCCAGAGCATAGGCTGCTACTACTTGTTGTAGAGGGCCATGGCCCCATGGTTGGGAGTTATAAAAATAATAACCTTTCCGAACTGGGACATGTAACTCAATGTACACAGAATGCACAGTAGGCTACATCATAGCCTACTATGATGTTTCCCACTATTTATTATCATGTTTCCCGCTATTTATTATCTTTATCCTGTTCCCAGTTCAAAATTCAGCTTCAGCTAGTTACTTCATAGTTACTAGTTACTTCATAGCCTACTGTGATGTTTCCCGCTATTTATTTTACATGTTTCCCGCTATTTATTATCTTTATCCTGTTCCCAGTTCAAAATTCAGCTTCAGCTAGTTACTTTCCAAGGAAACCTAGCTGATCTTAAAAATCTTCACATACCTGTACGTATGTCCATATTAATCATACGAGAGAGGCAAGAATTTCTGGTGGTGATATCTTTTATCAACTCCATGGTAAGTAGCCCAACCATGTAGTTCCCTCTCGCATATTTCCTGAACCATTACAGCTACAACATCTCTTTAATGTACCATGTTTATCATATTTTTTTCAGTTATTCTCTAAATACTCTGATATTCACTGAAACATGCTAACCAAAATCTTGGGTTTTTTCATTCATACATATTTCTTGAGTTTTTCTTTTTAATTTTGGAAAATCATTGCTTGCCTGGATGCATTCTAAGACTGGCATGGCTATTCTAGAAGGAACACATAACTCTCATGCAGTGACAGAAATGTTGCTGACAACTATAAATTAGCTGCTTTATTTTTAAATTAAGTAACGTTCCCACTCCTTTCCTATACCATATAGTATGTCCATATTCTTTGTTAAGTAAGGCTACTGAATAACATTATGCTTCGTAAATAAAAACGAAGCTACAACATGACTTGTCACTTGAAATGAGAAGCGTTCTAGCTCTGCTGGCAGGTGGACAGACTTTGCATTCCATATACATATTTTCTCTGGAGTTGGCTTGTTTTCTCCCTCATGTCACCACTAGCTCTTTTTTACATCTACAAGCTCCTCTGAATCATTGCTGATTTTCCTAACCCTTACTCCTGCATATGCAGTGCTTACTAAAGTGAGCAACAATGTAAAAGATGTGAAAGAACAGAGGGAGTATCTCAGCCATTTCCAATAAGAGGCCATGCTTGACAATAGCTACAAAAACTGGATAAGCTTTCAGCATATAGATTTAATTTAAATCTTTTCCCTTGGCACTTACCATCTGTTTAAAATTTAGTTCTTTTGCCCTATGAGATTTGCCAAAAATTGAATCTAAATGAATCTTCCTTGTTTAAATTACGTAAGGCCAATTTATTTTTCTATATGTAGAATACTAATAGTGGGGGCACAGTACAATATGTACGTACTGGACAAGCTTCCATTCACAATTCTTCTTATATGAGTTTTGAGCTGCAACACCATTTACTTTCTAGTTCTTTGAATGTATCACATAGATTTCCACAACTTCCAAATTAATTTTTTGTTACTCTCCAAGGACCAGAACAGGACCATCACATTCATTCTTCTCAGGACATACATGAAAATGACTATTCTTAAGCAGCAATATAAGCAGCAGTGGGGGCGTTTGCAGACATAACCCAGGGTTACAATTTTGAGAGGCGCAAAAATGGTGGTGGCAACCATGACTGCCAACTCAGTCATCATTGCTACCTGGCTGTCACTGCTGCGTGTTGTACCTCGGATCTTTTTTTTTTTGTTCATTGGGAAACATCAGTTGTTATCAGGATTCAAATACTCCCTGACATGGCAAGTTCTGAAACTTCCTCCCAGTGGAAATGCCTGAAAATTCTAACTCCAAAAACTGCTAGAGTCCTCTTGCCTCCACACTTTTTCCTGGCTTTTTCATATCCTATTAGCCCATAGTCAAACAATTCTTAAAAGGGTCACGTTGACCCAGCTAGCACAGTCCTTGGATCTCTGTCCAGTACAGGGGAATAATCCAAAGCACAGAGCCCACATTTCATAGAATTGTAGAAAATTAGAATTGGAAGGGACCTCAGGAGTTCATCTACTGCAACCTCTTGCTCAAGTCAGGGCCAAGCCCAACACATTTACATGCTGGGGGATGACAACAGCGGAAAGGGATCATGGAGTCATAGTTGTCTCCAAGATGAACATGAGTCGTCAATGTGACGAAGTGATCAACAAGGTTAACTGCAGTTTATTATGCATTAGCAAATGCATGACGAACTGGTCCAGGGAGGTGCTGGTCAGATCACAGCTGAAGCAGTGTCCAGTTTTGGGCACTGCACTTCAAGAGTGATGTGGAGAATCTTGAGAAGGTTCAAAGGAGGGCCATTCATATGGTCAGAGGCCTGCAGGCAAGGCCCTATGAGGAGAGACCGAGGAACCTAGGTCTCTTAGGCCTTTGCAAGGGAAGTCTGAGAGGTGGTTTTGTGGCTGCCTCTAAATTCATCAGAGAAGGGCAGCAGGGAATAGAAGATGTTCTATTTACTAGGGCACCCCCTGAAGTAACTAGGAACAATGACCACAAATTGATGGAGAGCGGATTTAGGTTGGACATTAGAAAGAACTTCTTCAAAATAAGGGTTGCCAGAATCTGGAATGGGCTTCCAAGAGAGGTGGTGCTCTCCCCTACCTTGGGGGTCTTCAAGAGGAGACCAGACAAGCACCTAGCTGGGGTCATCTAACCCCCGGCCTCTTTCCTGCCCAGGGGAGGGGGTCCAACTTGATGACCTACTGAGGTCCCTTCTGACCCTAACATCTATGAATCTATATCATCCCAGGCAAGGCTTGTCTAGCTGGGTCTTTAAAAACTCCAAGGATGTAGAGTCCACAACCTCTCTGGGTACCCTTACTACACTCTTAGTGAGATTTTTTTTTTCCTAATATCTAAAGTAAACTTCCCTTGCTGCAACTTGAGACTGTTGCTCCTTGTTCTGTTGTCTGCTAACACTGAGAATGGTTTAGCTCCATCCTCTCTGGAACCACCTTTCAGGTAGTTGAAGGCAGCTATTAAATCTCCTCTCAGTCTCCTCTTCTCCAGACTAAATAAGTGCAGTTCTCTCAGTGTCTCCTCATAAGTCATGTGCCCTAGCCCCCAAACCATTTTTATTCTCCTCCACTAGGCTCTCCAAATATTAGATGGGAGAATGGCATATGGTTTCTACAAGTTCTATAGTACTGGCAATTGGATTGCCATTATCTCTTATGACATGCTATTCTTGACCTCTCTCTTCCTCCTTTAGATCCCAGTCTTACTCCTACACACTTCAGAGATGTATAGTCAAGACAACACTGAACCAAAGATGGTTTTCCTTCTCTCTGAGTCCCTATCCCAGCCTGGATCAATGCACAGGGGAAATCTCCAATCACAAAAGCTGAGAATAACACAAGAACTTCTTTATAAAACTTTAATTTCTATGCCAGTCTTTATTTCAAAGTTGTGGAATGTCCATCAGCTTGAATCTGAACCAAGCATATGAAGAACATGGATAGGACATGAAATTTAATTGACTGTAATTAAACCAACAGAAAAAAAATGTATTAATACTTATTCCAAGAACTTAGGAAAGAAATCAAATCATAAATTTTAAAATAACTGAACATGAAATCTTCAGGACAAACACAAAATTCAGATGCTTTTCATATACTGTTATGAATTTTACAAAGCTCTACATACACTTCTAAAAACTGCACACATTCTTACTAAAACATATGGACATGGGAAATGGCCGCAAATTGGATTACAAGGCCAAATATAATGTCTACACGGAAAACACTAACAATGGCCAAAAATTTGTGCATGTCTAAAACACAGAAACAAGCAATTTACAACTTTATCCATTCCACACATGTGCTCAGAATCCTAAAAGTAATAGCCTATGGTGAGGATATAAAACTCGTCTGGTCATTTATTCTAGCCAGTCCAGGATCTGGGAGCCATAGAACCCAGACTGGCTAGAGCAGGTACCATGTGTAGCAAATGTCCTGGAATAGCTATGGAGGTTCTACATGCAGTATGGTTCCCAGAGAAGCAAGAATATTCACCTGAGGTGGTCTGAGTCAATTCAGACCCAGGGTCAACACCAGCTGCAAGGAAAGTGGGGAAAAGACAATGATGATCCATGGGTCAAATCCAGTCTGTGTGCTCTATGTTTGACACCTTTGGCCTATGCCAACCTTTCATAGATTAGTAGGGCTGGAAGGGACCTCAAAGCTAGGGACAGACATTCAAAAAGCTGGAGACTGACTGATGCAATCTTTGCAGGTTAATCTAACCTGCCTACACTGAACCAACTTGCAAATAAGGAGGCATTCCCTCTGGACTGAGGAAATGCAGGCACATGCTTGCAGCCACTCAGGCCAGGAGCCGGGGTGCTAGAGCACACACTCAGCTGCAGGGAAGCTATGCTAGGGGGAGGGGAGTGGCCAGTTCCGGCAGTAGCCTGAAGTGAACTGGAGGGAGGGGGTTGAATTCCCTGTCCCACCTCCCTGTCCCACTGGCACGGAACTGAGCCAGGGTCAACCTGGTGTTCCCCTCTTGCTGCTGCAGTGGCACAGGTGTAGCCATGCACCAGCTGGCATGGCACCCTGAGGCAGAGGGAGCATGGAGGGGAGTTATTCCCCGATCTGTCCCAAGGGGACTGCAGTGAGGTCTGCCCACCCCAACCACCACTACCGCTCACTCCCTGCACAGAGCGAGTGGTGAGATAAGCCCCCTCCCTGTCCATTCCCCCCTCCCCCCTCTCATAGACATTAGGGCTGGAAGGGACCTCGGGAGATCATTGAGTCCAGCCCCTTCCTCCAAGGGCAGGAAGTCAGCTAGGGTCAAAGGATCCCAGCAAGGTAAGTGTCCATGATGATTCACTTCCATCAACCAGGCAGATCTTGACAGGCTTATGAAATGGGCAGATGGGAACCTGATGGTGTTTAACACTGAAAAATGCAAGGTACTCCATCTTGGGAGGAAAAACCTGCAGCATGCTTATAGGCTCAGCAGTGCTATGCTGGTTAGCACTACAGATGAAAAGGACTTGATGGTCATGATTGACCACAAAATGAACATAAGCCTTCAATGTGATGCTGCGGCTAGCAAAATGAGCAAAATGGTGGCTTGCATCCATAGATGCTTCTCAAGCAAACCTCAGGACGTCATTCTCCTGTTGTACTCGGCCTTGGTGAGGCCGTAACTGGAGTACTGCATCCAGCTTTGGGCTCCACAATTCAGAAAGGATGTGAAGAAGCTTGAGAGAGTGCAGAGGAGAGCCACGTGCATGATCAGAGGTCAGGAAAACACAGTTTATGATGAGAGGCTGAGAGCCATGGGACTCTTCAGCCTGGAAAAGCGCAGGCTGAGGGACGATCTGGTGGCCACCTATAAGTTTAACAGGGGTGTTCATCAGGATCTGGGGGAATGTCTATTCACCAGAGTGCCCCAAGGGATGACAAGATAGAATGGTCACAAACTCCGCCACGACCGATTCAGGCTGGACATAAGAAAGAACTTCTTCACTGTCCGAGCCCCCAAGGTTTGGAATAGACTGCCAGCAGAGGCAGTTCAAGCATCCACTTTGAATGCCTTCAAGAACACATTTGGATGTTTATCTTGCTGGGATCCTATGATCCCTGCTGATTTCCTGCCCCTGGGGCAGGGGGCTGGACTCGACGATCCTTCGGGTCCCTTCCAGCCTGAATGTCTATGAAATATATGAACCACCACTCCTGAGTCTGGCCAGGGATGCCAGAGGCGGAAGGGAATAACCCCCCTCCCAGCCCCCTTGCCTAAGGGGCCATGCTGGTCAGCCTCTGGCCATGCCCTCACCCCTACTAATGGAGCAGTCAGGGGGGAATGATGGTGACAGAGGAAGCAGCCCTTCTCATGGTGTTCTAGAGCATAAGGCTCTACCCAGCAGAGGTGGGGGATGTGCTGTGGGGTGATCAGAGCTGCTGCACTGTGTGGAGCATGTGGTGGCAGCACTGGGGGAGGTTTGGGGGGGCTATGGCCACCCCTCGGTCATGCAGTCTGCCACAGCTCTGATCCCCACTCATGCCCACCCCCCCCAACTGGGAAGAGGTTCACGCTGCCTGGACACCATGAGAGGGGGAGCTGACCCCATCAAGGGCCCTACCCCCTCACTGCTCTAGTAGCAGGGTGGGGACATGCCTAGAAGCCAGCCAGCATGGCCCCTTAGGTAGGGGGAAAAGAGGGGTTATTCCCCCCTCCCTCTGGCATCTGGAGGATGGGGCAGGACGGGGCTTATTCCACTGCTTGTCCCATGCAGGGAGCAATTGGCAGCAGTGGTCAGGGATGGCAAAATTAAACCCACTCCCTGGCCAGTTCATTCCAGGCTACTGCAGGGCTGGCCATGCCCCCACAGCTGAAGCAGCTAGTGGAAAAATGCTGGTGGGATGCGGGGAGTTGGGGCTATAGACCTCTTCCATGCTCCCTTCCAGGCCCAACATCTGGCCAGGCTCTGCCCTTGCCTGTCCCTGCTCTAGGCTAGGGAGGAGAGGGTTGGGGCCAGCCCTGCTCCATTGGAGCAGAGAACACATCCCAGTCCAGAGAGCATGCTGGGACGCTGGGGGACTCTTGTTTAACTTAAACAAGGAAGTGGTCTGGGACAGAAGTTGAATAAACTGGTTTGAGCTCAATCAGTTAAGTCTGGTACTACATTTATCTAGGTTTATCTCAAACTGGTTTCAGCCATTTTGTTCTGTTACACGTTTAAACCAGTTTTTGATCACTTAAACCAGTTTATGTGTAACTTCTCTCTAGCCCAAGAGGTCATTTAGTCCAACCCACTTGCCTGGGACAGGAAAAATCTTGTCTCGCACACAGGGGCCAAACCTGAGATCTTGGTGTTATTAGTACCATACTGTAACCAACTGAGCTAATCAGCTGATAACCATATTTCATTTCATGGAGTTAATTGCACAAGACTGAATTTGTATTTTGTTAGCAAAGTATTTCCTTACCTTTTCCCTCATAACAGTAGCACTAATTACCAGCAAAGATAAGTAAAACAAAACTGAAGAGCCATTTTCTCTAGAATACTTGGATAAATTGTTGGTTTTCATAATTTGGTTTAAACTTGCCACAGGAAGTGGGCATTTGTGAAGTAGCTCTAGAACACTAATAAAAGAGTAATGCTAACTGAAGGAAGCAGCAAATATACTGGTTGTTTACAGCAGAACTGCAGAATAAGATTATACTGAAATGGGAGTTTTCCCCCTATTCTACTATCGTCTGGCAGCAATATATTATGAATATCCATCAGAAAAGGGAGCCTGAAACAGATGTTGCCTTTGTCCAAAGACAAGTTGTCGCTGTGTTTGTCCCAGAACAGGACTATCCCTAGATTGGAGTGCATACACATCACCTTTCCAGTCAAGGCTTAGTGAACAGCTAAATTCTATTGTTCCCAGGGGAAACAATAGTAATCCCTTTGGATAAGACTGCAGTGCAATCACCTCGTGTGTTCATTTTAGGACTGTTCTTACCAAGAAGATACTGATGAATGAGTTCCAAGAAGATCATTTAAACTGGTGTAAGGTCTGAAGTGACAAGGAAAGATAAATAAGCTAAACTTGGCTGAGAAGATGAAAGGGAAATATGATAACAATCTGCAAAAGTTTGAAGGGTGCAAATACCCTGGATGGAGAGGTGTTATTTGCATATAACAGGCAGTATAGGACTAGAAAGGATGGAAGTGAGAAAGAAATAACTGTCTGAATCTGACGAAAAGTCGCAGTAATTAAATCCATTATACACCTAACAGACATAAGGAAGCTTTATTATTTGGCACATTTAAAACAGCCTGATCACATGGATAGAAGAAGGACCTCCACTGGCATAGTTCTAGAATGGATAAGCTTCCATCCCTACATTATACTGTTCTATACCTTTTGGTAAAAAAAAACCAATTAGCTCTTCTTACCATATTTAATTTTATATATATTCATTTACAAGTCAGCATAACAAGAACAAAATGTTGTTATACCAGGTTGTAAGTTGACACAATGCTTTATATTCCCTTTGTTGGGAGACGCTTCGGGCCAACAGAGGACAGAAGGTTATTGTGTTCCATAGTTTAGATCTATGTTCTACTTTAGATCTCACCCCAACTGGTTTGTTGCTGGATTAAGATAGTGTGCATTGATACATCCTTCTGATATCAGATTGGCACCAATATAAAGAAAATAGACTGTATCGGAAATTGATTTGATGTGGCCAATAATGTGGCCAATAAATGGTCCGTGCATGCACACAGCCACAGTGCAACATGTAGGTGGTGAGGAGCACAGCCCGGCAGCTTGGAGAGTTGCATGCAGCAGGTAAGTCTGTTGTGGTGGAAGGAAAGGGAGGCAGAAAGTGCATGGGGGGCACAAATCAAGGCCCCTATGGTGAGGGAGTGAGTAGGGCTGGGGCAAGGGCCAGGGCAGGCACTGCCCAGCCAGGGCACGGGACGGAGCCATAGCTCATCCAGGGGGCACGGGGAAGGGGGGGCCACCCCTAACGCTCATGATTTTTCTGATTGGCGTGGGGTAAGAGAGGCAGAACCAGACTGAGGATTTTAACACATGGTTTAGCAATACTGTATCTTGTCCTGAGGAAGTTATGACAGAGTTTTTCACTCCAGCAGCTGCCCTTTGCACTAACCTATCTTTCTAGTTAATGTGCTCTGAAATGACAACAATTTTTTCCCAGAAGACTGGGAACACCAGTGGCAAATATGGCTTAAAATCTGTTTTGAATCTGGGCTCTGAGGGTATTGACTCCCCACATAATACACCAGAATGCATTTACCTATTGCTAGATCTCCCCCATCTTAGGGCTAGGGACAGAAATTACACATAAATCGATATAAGTAATTGGAAACCAGTTCAAATCTAACACAACAGAAGTTCAAGGGACATAAACTGCTTTCAAAATGGTCGAATCCAGTTTAAGATAAACCTAAAGGGCTTCACCACCAGACTTAACTGACTTAGGTTAAGTCAATTTATTGACATTCTGTTCCAGATCCCCGCCAGATGCCAGCCCCCCTAAGGAAAAGCAGGCAGGGAAGAGATTTATTCCCCCCATCCCTCCCCTGTCCCACCAGCATGGACCTGCCAGGCATTTCTCTGCTTGCTACTCCACCAGTATGGGTGTAGCAGTAGCCTGGAGTGAAGTGGCCAGGGAGTGGGGTTTAATTTGCCCCCTCCCTGTTCCACTGGCATGGACCTAAACCAGGGTCTGCCTGGCACTCCCCGCTTGCTGCAGTAGGGGCAGGGGTATGGGCACAGCCAGATGCTGGCCAGCATAATCCCCAGAGGCAGAGGGGGGCAGAGAGGGGGTTTATTCTCCCCCTACGCCTTCTGCCTCTGGGGGTCAACAGCCAGGGTCTGCTCAGCCTGACCGCTGCCTCCAATCACTCCTTATGTGGGGCAAGTGGCAGAATAAGCTCTTTCCCTGCCCCTTCACCAGATGCCAGAGGGAGGGGGGAATAATTCCTCTCCATTACTGCTTGCCTAAAGGGGCTCTAGCTGCACCCCTGCCCCTGCAGATGGAGTGGCAAGGGGGCAGGGACTCTGATAGGGGCAGCAGCTCCTCTCATGGTGTCCTGGAAGTGCAAACCTCTTCCCAGTGAGGGCTCTGTGCTGCAGGCAGGAGTGGGGCAGGGAGGTCAGAGTTGCCACAGATTGTGCAGGGCAAGCAGCAGCAATGGGGCTCAGACAAGTGGCCATAGCCCCCCAAGTCTCCATTAGTACTGCTGCCACTCGCCCCGCACAGTCTGTGGCAGCTGTACCCACCCCCACTGCTCTGCTCCTGCCCACAATGCAGCCCCTTCCTGGAAAGAGGCTTGAGCTCCTGGGAAACCATAAGAGGGGATGTTGCCCCATCAGGGTTGCTCCCCACTTGCCACTCCAGCTGCAGGGCCACAGCCAGAGGCCGGCTGGCATGGCCCCCTTAGGCAGGGGGCAGGGAGGGGGGTTATTTCCCCTCTCTCTCTGGCATCTGGTGGAGTAATAAAACTGATGAGCTTTTAATGTGGCCCCATCCACTTTTGGCTGATAATTAACCTGCTCTAGTGGGAAGAACAAACGTCCAAATCCAAAGAGAATCTTGGAACATGGACCATTAAAGGAATAAAAAGAACTCATGAGAGGAGAATCTGCTCTCAAAATCCTTTGGCGTTCCAACCACAGCCGTTTCTCCGTTTTTCTAAATCAGATTAGGATGATCAAGGATTTTTTTCAGCACATCTATTTTGTGTAGTGACATATAATGAATGCCCATATTAATCAAACTTGACTTATGGGTAACATGTTTGTAACTGATAAGACTATCAGATCTTCATTAGCAGCAACTGATGTATAAATTTCTGTAGCTACAAGGGTAAATTGGGGCATTCCGTCCCCCTTGCCCTGCTCCCCCATATCAAATTAGAACATATATTTGGTTAAAACTCCAGAATCCGAAGTGCTCTTGGGTTGTTTGTTTTCTTGGTCAGTCTCAGACATAATGTAATTTATGTTGGACGTTTGTGTAGTATTTTTTTTTAACATTGAACATGGGAAGTGGGATCCTTTGCCCATTTCAAAATAGAATACAAATAAAAAATGAAAATGCCACCTTGATTCTTGGCATGTAAATTATAGACACAAACTCAAATTCAGTACAGCATTTGACCATATGCTTAGTGTTAAGCACTAATTATGCCAATCCTTTGGTTTAGCTATGTGTTAAGACACAATGCTCAATTTGTAGTCACGAAGAACAGGATGGTGTAATAAATACCACATTTATGAGACAAAAACTAGAATTGAGAATAGCAGATGTATGGATTGTGCCTGAACAACAATACCAAAGCGATTTTATTTTGGGATCTCCCGATCTTATTCATTTCAAAATATGAATCTATTAGCAAACACGCTTCACTGTGTTTTTTCTCTATGTAATATTAAATAATTAAAAATCTTGGTGTCCAGTTACAAAATATAGGCATGGTTTTCTCAAGAATAGCTTTACAGGGGAAACTGGATGACTATATTTTTCCCTTCACTGTCCTTCTTGGAAAAATTCCCTTGCCTACCTCTTAGAAGCTAGATACATATTAAGACAGACACTAATAATTTATTGAAAGGAAAGATAATGCAAGGGTTAATTTTATATACATGAACCAGCATAGATATGCTTTTGGAAATGTTGTGAAACTGTACTTTTTTTGCCTGGCAATAAAACTCACGTAGAGTCATGACAGGGAAGGAAATGGGATAGAATAAAACCGGAACAGGATGGGAGCTTAAAGGGGAGAAAGAAGTGAGAGAAAGGAAACAGGATTGTTTAATGGGGCCTGAGGTTACACATTTTGTAACTATGCAAGATGAATTATATATAACTTCTAGATCTCCTTCCAGATAGACACTTTGACTTGTATCACCATTTGCTCATAGGACTCTCAACTAACAGTGTAACTTGGAGACCCATCAGCATTTCCATTTATTAATACCAAGTGTGCTCTTATCTCACAGGTAGGACATGATATCAGAGTTTGATTGATTGGTTGATTGCTAATGGCACTAATGAGGCATTCTACTCAACATGTCCCTTACACACACAAGTATATAATTTATCCGATTGTGTATCAGTGTTCACATATTATAAAAATATTATCTTTACTGTGTTCACTCAAGGGAGCAAAAAGAGCTATGAAGTGAACTGTGAAGATCAGCCACAAAGTAAACTTTTCCCTTACGGTTAAATAAAGAAGAAATTGAAATAGTCAGGATATATTTATATAGCAGCTATTTAGGAAATGGAGTTCTTTCTGATAGTTTGCCGATTCAGAACAACTCTACTTCCATCATTACAATATGGCTCTATACATCCAAATAATAGTACATCAGAACATACCAATCGTATTATAACTATCCCTTATCAAACTATCCCAGCAATAACTCTTTTGCTTACAAAAGTATATAGCTGCCTTTCTTATTCTAACAAATGGGTGGAAAATGTTCGTCTACTCAGAATATTTTTACAATGAAGCCATCTGTAACTAGCTAAAGTTGGCACAATAGGTTGTATAATCCAAATAGAAATAATAGCTAGACAGACTGACAGACAAGCTCAGGAAGACAGGCGTAATAGACACATGCTTAATACACATATTAGTGACAGTCTAACACAGGTTGCTGTACACCAAACTCTTAATAGTAAATGAAAATGAATTACTTGTGCTACAGAAATTCAAGTTGAATTTGGAGTTGCAAGAAACATTGCTAGAATATATTTTAAAGAAGTGTACAAATGGTAATATTTAAAAATAGATCTAGTTGTTTAATCGTAATAGCTTGCCCAACGTCTTTCTCTCTCTGTAAAACATGATCCCAATTCCCAAAGCATAAAGGGAGATTACAGGTATTTAAGATAGGAACGTTTTCTTTCTATTTTACAACTGAGATTTTAAATCAAGGTTGTTTGTTTGGTTTTTTTAATGTGTACATTTAGATAAAGTGAATTTTAAAATTCATCTTATCCTGGGAAATGGACTCTAAATGAATCACTGTAGTCCTCCTGAATGGTATATACTGTATCGGTGATTGAAAGAGTTTGCACTGAGATAGGGCAAAAAAAGAATTACTGTGTTGGGAAAATGTAAACACCATAAACAAACCAGAAAGACCAAAAAACAGATACACATGAAGGATATCCATGGAAAAAAGATTTGGATTGCAAATGGAAAATGTAAGTCTTCCAAGCTTACTCCTGATTCCAAAGTATAACAAAAATATTTGATTAAAGTTTGTTTAATGGAAGAGTTTATAGTTGTAATACCAGAGCATTTAGTTTTCTACACAGAAACTAGATAAGGAATGGCTTGATCCTTATTCTCTCTTTGCAGTGTACCTATATTATGTTGAAAATTATCTGGATAGAAGATAAAATATTGGACAGAATTTCAGCCAATGCCATCAAAATAAAACTATACCCATGTTCTTCAAACAATGCAGAAATCTAATAGACAAAATGGAGAATAATTAGATCTAAACTGCATGACCAAAGAGCTGAATTTATCTCTATGTTTGTTTTATTTAGAAATTCTGAAAATTGGTATGATATGGACATCTGCAGCAAAATCTTATCAGATTTGCCCTCTCATTGCTTATGTATCTTTTGACAAAAAATAAAGTCTAGTTCAATAATAACTAGACTGTTTGCCCATTCATTGGCATAATAGTTCTGAAAAAGTTGATAAATCAAAAAGTCTTTGAAATGCCCTTCAGTTACTTATTTGGAAACTGTTCCATTCTGAAGTAAGTGTATCTGAGACAGTTTTACATCTGATATTGATGAGATGCCAAGGACATATGTATTGCACATGATTTTACAGCAGAGATGAGTTTGAGTCCAAGTTTATTCCAGTTCTGTGTATACACTCTACAGAAATGGCAACTCATCGGTATACGTAGAAACAATTCGACTAGCAAACAGAAAAGACTATTTTATTATATGTATATAATAATCACAGAGAAAACAATAACTTAAAGAAAACCTTAAATTTTGCCTTGCAGATTTAGAAACTTGAATGGTTTTCAATGAAAGGTCAAAATCCCTTGTGAAATAATAAGGCATCTTCAGCATTTACTACACGGTGCATCAGAAAACATATTTTTAACACTGTGACATACAGTGTATTATTGGGATCATGGTGACATTGGCAATTTCTTAAAAGCAACTGCAGGGGATTTTAATCATTTTGCAGTTTTGTGGTTTACTAAACTCTGTGGATCCAATCTCACAAAAATCTTACAATATGAGGACTAAATCTGTGATCAAGTATTGCAGGATGGGGCCTACACCAAAATGCTTTTAAATCTCAGGATTACTTTTTATATTATGTAATTATAAAACTGATTTGACAGCTTTACTTTCAGTATTACTGGAGTATTACTTTACTCAATGAGTAATTCCATAGCTTTCAATGGGACTGCTCAAAAATTTAAGTTACTACTCAGCAGAAATATGCATGGAAGGATCTTGTTCCTCTAATACATTTTGACTAAATCATATTTATTCAGAACCTTCTAACTTAAAATGAATAGATAGGATTTGGGATTGTTGTATAGTACTGAAGATTAGCCAGTATATCAGCAAACAAACAGGATTAATCAATAAAACCACACGCACACTATGATCTGTGATCAAATGATCTCCTTCAGCATAACATACTAACTTGGTAGTACATCAGGCAATACCCTGGTGCCATGGAAGCCAGTGGAAAAAACCTCCATTGACTTTTCTGTGCCAGGGTTTAATCTGCTACACTAAATCGGGAAAGAAAGATGTTCCTATGAAACAAATCCTATATTTTGTAATGCAAAACAGATTTCCCCCTAACGTCAAGCAGGCTCTTGCTTTCCCAAGGCCAGGCTGCGAGTGAAATAAGGTACCACCCAATATCAATAAACCTAGCAGAATTTGGTCACATACGTCACCACATGGACATGTTTATGTTGACTTCCAAGTTTTTCTTTTGTATTTCAAAGCAATTTGGACAAACTGCTTAGTTGCTATTTGGTTACTTGCTACCTAAAATCCGTACTTGTGTAGATTATAGTTCCAATTCTGCAAACGTAGCACACATGCTTAATGTTGCACATTTGAGTAATTGCACTGGAGTCTCCAATACTACTCACTTCAGTAAAATTAAATATTTCACTGAGGCATTTACTGCATCCTATCTTGCAGTTCATTAAAAGAGCATTAGCACTTGCATGTTTTATCCTGTTTTGATTTTATCAGTGCTAACTGGCTTTTGTTCCACAAATATTCAAAGCACAATAATAGATGTAGGACTGCTCAAGCTTCTACAGGGGCTGACCGCCGATTACAGTGGAAGGAGGATCTTACATAAATACAGTAACTGGCTAAAATATCATTTCTAAAACCATGTCTGTATTTTTACATCAGCAACAAATCCACAGCTTATCACAACTGTACCCTACCTCCGAGTGTGGTTTCCTTTAAAAAAATCATACAAGGCACAAATTCTCTCAGATTTTTATCACTCTAGGTCTAGTATGATTTATTGAATGTTAATGGAATTAGTCCAGATTTGGAGCAATGCTATAGTTTCCAAATCACCATTATTCTAAACGCACTGAATTGTTGAATACCCTACTGTTATAAAATTGAGGGTTCATGTAAGTGAAGGTATTCCCCATTTACTCTGCTGTAATAAGAACCAAATCCAGCCCCAGGTATTTAACATGAGTCTATTAAGGCAAAGAATAAAAACAACACAGACATTCCTAAGATTTTTCAGTATCACAACCCATACTATAGTTGCAGGACTACATGAATTATTGCAGAGCAATCCCTCCACTTAAATCAGAGGAGATGCTGCTTCTCAGCGATTTACTACCAAGATTTTGAGAAACAAGGTTCAGCCTCTAAAAGCCCACTGCATTAGCCCCTCATATTACATTTGCTTGCACACATTATGCACAAATTGACTAACAAGGTAACTTCTGGCAATGCCGCCACATGTAAAGGTAGGCAACGCGACATCTTTATTAAAGAGACCAATTCTCCTTGAGGGAGGGCAAGCAGGTAACATTTCAGGGCCAGCCTGGCTCTTTCCAACAGAATCAGGCACACTCCCATTTTCTCCACACCGTGCTCGTTTCAGGAGCGGCGGTAGGAGGAAACAATTGCTCTGATGAGCTGGTCAGCAAGCGGCGATCCCAGAACTGGCTTTTCCAGGTAAACGGAGAGAAAGAGGGAAGGGGCAAAACCCTGAGCTCTGCTCCAGAGCAACAAGCACGCCGCTCCTGCTGGTCGGACTCAACTCTCCCGCCTCGCCTCACGGGGTCTGGGAGGGAGAGACCAGCGAGGCCAGCCGCGCTGCTTTTATCACTTAATCCTTCCTCTCTCGCCAGAGCCCCAGTTGCACTGAATTAAGTCTTAAGGACTTTCCCAACCCAGGCAGCTCTAATTCTCTCCAGATGCAGAGGCTGAAGCTCGAGGAGCCAAGCTCTGGGTTTCGGGATGGCAGCGGCGGGTGGCTCACGCCGCTCACATCCCCGCGCTGGAGAGCCGAGTCCGGCGGCATGAGGAGCCCATTCATTGCGCGAGCGCCCTCCTTTCCCCAGCTCTCCCTTTCTCTCTGCCTAAGGCAGGAGGAGGTGGCGAGAAACCAAAGCGACACCCAAGCGGTCGCTCCCTCCCGTGTGGCGAGGGACGGCGGCGTTCAGAGCCCGCCGCGCTCAGGAGGCTGCTGCCAAACTGCACTCACCGCCCGCGGCGCCGGGGGAAACCTGGCTCCCGCGTCTCCGCTTGGTCTTCCCCTCCGCAGGTCGGGAGCCAGAGAGAAACCGCCCTCCCTGGAGGAGGGGGTGAGACGAGCCGCGTATAATCCGGGTAGGGGAAGCCCAGGACCTGGGCTGCCTGGGAAGAGGAGCTGCTCTGCGCGCGCTTGGAAGCGGGGGCAGATTGAAAGCGATCGGCGGCAGAAGGGAAACATCAGCGCTTCCTGTTACATCACCCGACCCCGCCTGCCGTCCGGCTTGAGTTACTTTCTTTCTCAAATAGCTCACCCTAGCAAGGCAACTCTCCCCGACGATTCCCAGCCTGACAGCTCCCCCCGTGCTGCCTCGAGCCCCGGGCGGAGAGCTGCTGCCGCTGGCCATGTGCGGGGAGCAGTGCCCTGAACTGGGTAGGAGATGTCGCCGCGGAGGACGCGGGCAGCCAGGTTGTTGGGGGAAATCCGGGATCTTGTATTAGCCCGGCTGAAATAGTTGCAAAACATGCAAAGACTGACTCTGCCATGTGTGACAAGCGAGGACGAGTGGCCTGTCTTTGTCACCTATCAACTGGATGGGAGGTGCCCAGCTTGCAACCAGATAAATGAAACATCTTGTCTGTCTTGGAAACAAAGGACGTAGGACAAGAGCCGCATTTCTCCTTAATAGCTCCGTGACTTGACCCATCTTTGGCAGGCTCTTCTACAGATGCCGGCACCGTATGTTGCTCTATGCATTTCCTGGGAGTGTTGAAAAGATGTAAGTGCAGAACTAGGTTTATTCATCACTCAGATAGGGAGCTGACTCAAGCCTTCAAAGAAAAAATAGACCTGAAGTGAAATCTGCCACTTCTTTTCCTTATCTCATTTCTTCCCCCATTGTGGTCACAATGAGCAATAGAATGGAGAGTTCAAGCAAAACTATCAAATCCACATAGTGTGAAATAGGTACAGACAAAAAGAAATGCAGAACTCTAGAATGCTTGGTTCAGAGATTATACCTTTTATTAGGTTTTAGTAGATCCAACTAAGAAATCACCCCAAAATATTTTTTTCTGCAAGCTTTCAGGTGCACACACCCTTCCTCAGGCTCAGGGAAAATTAAAGATAATACACACACACAGACACACACACATTCAATTAAAAATGTACACACATATGTGTGTCTCTGTGTGTCAGGTATATACATAGAGATAAACAAATCAAATTTGAATTTTTAATATTTTTTGAATTTTCAGAAATATCAATTTTAGTTACCCAAATGTGTTTTGGATCACACCCTTAACGGGACCTGGGTCTCAGTGATGCTGATGGCTTTTGAGCATCAGGTTTCTGTTAAATGTCTTAAACTGGTGACTCAAAACTTTTGACTCCTAACTTTATGCAGAACCTTGAAAAGGTAAATGGCAATGACATGCAAAACCATGTAAATTCATGTCATCTTAGGTTCTACTCTTGCAAGCATAAATGAATTCAATACCAGTAAATTTTCATAAGGATTCTTAGAAGTGCAGTACTGACTCCTTAATTATTGTGTAGCTCATTTCTGCCCCACTATTAATATGGGGATCACTCCAGAATGAGGTTTATAAAACATTACCTAGGTATATCTTTTTAAACAAAAACATTAGCATCCAGATTAAAACCTGATATGCTAAATTTACAATTCAAGTACAAATACTTGACAGATTTATATTTCCTGTATTCAGATTGATCAAAATAACTCCACAAAGTCCATGAAATTACTCTAGATGAAAACTAGAGTAATCTAGTTTATAGTTTTAAAAGGAAGGTATATCATAGTAACAAAATAGATTTAAATCCAAAGCTCTAGCAGTACTGAACATTGATATAAATGACTAGTACATTTTGGTAAAACATATTAGATGAATTACACAGTTTGAAATATTATTAATACTTCCTAGTACAATCAATATAATAGAAAAATGTAAAATGCATGTCAAAATGTATGACAGTGATGACCAAGGAGAGTGGAGAAGTGTGGGGGGAGGGGGACTCAGTAACGCCCCCCCCCAATAACTGTTATGGCATTCTCACAGTTGATTACATATAGGCAGCCAGGGAGCAGTCTCCTCAGATGATTCACTTGCATTTAATTCCAACTGAAACTTCTGATGGAGCTGCAACCAATTTAGACCAGTTGAGGATCTGGCCCCAAAAATGTAATTTCCAGAGAAGCAGTTCATGCTGTCAGCAACAAGATATATGTTGCAATATAGTGCATAGAATTGTCCAAAACTACTTATTCAGATTACCCTTGAGTCAGAGTTAATTGATTAAAAAATTTAAAGGTTTTCTTAGAACATATTATGCCTCCACTATTGCTGCCTAATGTATGCGAGGTTGGTGTATTTGTACATCAAAGATCTAAAAAGGGAGCATAAATTAAAATAGCCCTGCCACTGCTTTGATTTTCCCTACTTCTAGCTCTAGGCATTAAATTACACCAACATAGACTCCCTTGGTTATTGATAGAGTAGGCGTAAATAACTCAAAAGGAATGAGTCTACTTTAACATTAGGAAGTTTAAATCAGTGTGAAGAGTCTAACATATCTTAATCTTCTAATATATCAATTTGGCTGCTGATCCATTTTGGTAAGGAACAGAGCAAATAAAATTTGAAAATGGTCATGATTATGTTTTGATAAAATCTATGAAAACTACAGGAAGGAAATTATAATTTAATACTTACTACAGAGCTTTCTCACATTTTCTATCTAAATTGCCAGTACTGGATACTAATCTAGAGAGGCAGAATTGCCTTTTATAAGTGGTGGGAGAGGGGGATGTGTTTTTATTCTCTTGAACATCACTATTTGTAAGAGAAGATGTAAGTATTTTTTTTCTTTAAAATACTCTTTTTCCAATGAAGCACTCCTGAAATGTATTTTGTCCTTTCCTTAATCTAAGTCATCAAGTTCTGGGTTTAGCTGCAAGTCTAAGCACCCAAAAGATATTTTGGATCCAATCAGATCTATGGGAAACTGAACAGAATCAGAACGAGGATTTGCTAATCCACATTTCATCAGTTTAATGTATTGGGCGACATTATGGGAATTAGCTAAGGATAAGAAGTCCTATATGTAATTCTTACATGTAACATGTAAGGGTAGAAAGGATAGACTAACAGGCTAGAGCAGCGTATCATAACCTGCATGTCATGACCCAGAAGTGGGTCACAAGAGTATTTCAAAGGGTCTTAAGTCTCAGAAAAATGTACGAAAGTGTGGGTTTCCCTTCGCAGGCTGGCAGCATTCCATGGGGTCAGGACAAGCCATCAATCTTTGCAAATGGTTCCCGATAGGAAAAAAGTTGAGAACCACTGGGCTAAAGGACTGTATATGCAGTGTAATGCTGCCATCCAGTGTTTAGCATTCATCAATACATCATTTAAACTTCATTTTTCATTTAATAATTTCAGTGATCAAAACATTGTTGATGGAGTTGTTCAATAACATTTTGATAACATCAGAAATGACTCACCACAGTTCAAAACACAATATACACATAAATATAAGGTTTAAAAGCTATCTACATAATTTTCTTTATTTCCCCACATATGCATTTTCAGGTTTTGTGATTGAAATGTAAAAACTAAATGTGTATTATTCCCATATTTTGCTCCTTGTTCAAATTATGAAATAATTTCAGTCACATGAGAAACTATATGTGAAAGATGGATATGTTTCAAGTTGTGATTTTTTTCAGACCAAATTTTCTACTGTAGGATCAGAAGAAGTTATGGATATAAAACAGATGCTTCTAAAAATAAAACCAAGCATCTCTAATGTATATGCACTTATCTATAATTCTCTGTATTTTTTATCCAACCCTTTTTTTTTAATGTAGCCATCAGCTTAGTTTCAGGATACTATTTTGAAAGTGGTAGACTCTGGAAGACCTGTGACACTAATAACATTTACAGAACATATTTCTTTTAAACGGAGGTGTGATAGTGATGGATACAATACAATGCAATATAATGTAATATTCTTTTTCTGATGTTTTTGTAACCTGGGATTTAGAATAATAGAAAAGTTGGGCTGGAAGTGGTGCTCAAACATCTATTCCATTCATCATCTTAGGCCATTCATTCCTTCTCCCTGGTACAACAATACAATGAACTGAAGACTCATTCTTTACCTTTAACTGCCTTTGTGGAGATGAAGGATTTATTTTTTACTCTAAATTTAGTTCCTTTGGAAATGTGGTTCTGGGAAGATGGGAAAATATTTGATGAACAAAAGAGGAGAGGAAAGAAAAGTGCTTTTGCAATTTAGTCCAGGATACATATAGATTGCACTGAAGTCCTTCTTCCTGTAGTGCAGTGTTTCTCAACCTTGCTAGACTCCAAGTACCCTTTGGAAAATGCCAGCTCTCTGCTTTTACTAATTTTTGTCTATGGAAAAATGATAGAGCAAGTCTTCTGTTGCAAAGAACTCAGAAAGACCACTATTCAACACTATGAATTTCTATTTGAAATCTCTGGATTTATTTTGTGAATCATGCAGGTGTTTGCACAACTAACAGCAGCACCCTGTGGTACCTTTCAAAGGATTTAATGGCACCTCAGGTTGCCATTTCACTCTTGTTGATAATCACTGCTCTAGTGGCTTGCTTTCAGAAGAATATCCAATAATAAGAGAAGTTCACAGAAATATAAATCTTTCTTCTGATGTTGAATAAGTTGTAAAGACTTTTTAATGCTGTATCTTACTGCTCAAAGAAAAGGGTAGTGGGGGGGAGCTGTAATACTGTTCTGTTGCTGGGTTATTGGCATGGGTCCAAATCCTATACAGACTCAGAGACAGTTGATGATTCCTGTTCTCCCATGGGAGAAATCCTACTCTTAAGGAATTCTGTAGGTGTTTTGCCATTGGCTTAAGATTTCAGCCTTCACAGCAATACCCATCTGTCTAAAGATACCCAGCTCCTCCTTCCTCTGGTTAGGAAACACTAGACATAGTGGCATGACTTGATAGTGCTGACTCCACTTCTACTTTCTAATGGAGAATATTTGGGCCTAAATTCTTCAGATTGCTGGAATTTACACAAAGCATTGAAGCAGCCCTGCACTGAGGGAAAACCCAGAAAGCCTCACAGCATCTCTACAACCTCCCCTCTTGAGGAGCACTGGGGACTCTTTAGACATAGCTCTTATTTTGCTTACCTACCTTCTTATATTTATTTATATTTGTATTATATCTGTATTATTAGTAAGACAATTTTTAACAATGGGCTGGATTGTACCCTGAAAACCTGGCAGCATGCTATGTTTGGTGTTCATTACTCTGAGTGTGAATAGCCATCAGACATTAGGGAAAAAGCACATAACATTCCTTAAAACCGAGATGTAAGATAGCTTCTGGTTCTACTTCAGTCTTCTAGGGTAAACTTTCACCATTCCCTCCCTGTCAGCCCCTGGAGGGAATTCTCTATGTTAAGTAGGCTTTAGGTCTAGGGACAGGCATTACACATAAACTGGTTTAAGTCATCAGAAACTGGTTTAAACCTGTAACAGAACAGATGTTCAGTGCACATAAATCAATTTCAAAATGGCTGAAACTAGTTTGAGATAAACCTGGTTGAATGTAGTAGCAGACTTAACTGATTTGGGTCAAACTGGTTTATACAATGTCTGTCCCAGACCCCTTCCTGGTTTAACTTAAACTAGAGTCCCCTAGGATCTCAGATCCTTTGCAGTCCTGGTCAGGGCTCTCTGCTCCACAGCAGGGCTGGCCCCATCCCTCTGCTCCCTGGTTGGAGCTCTGGCAGAGACTGAAGACACAGCAGCATCTGCCTGGCTTACTCCTGCTCCATCCCCTGTCACCAAGCAGGGATTCCTCCCTCCCATCTCCCACTGCACAGACCCTAGCCAGCATGTGGTATGCTAGCTAATGCTGAGAGGTGTCTGTATAAGGCAGACAGGACAAAGGCAGATAGAACAGTGTCCACTTAAGGCTTTTTGGAGCTAATCAACAGGTCAGCTGGTAACATCCCTCTGTTCTTTCCTTGAAAAAAGTTGTTTAAGAAGAGCTTTAACTAATGAGGGAGGCATTTGTTTTCTGATGGGGTAATAAATGTTCTGTTATCAACTGCCTGCTAGGCTGGTCAGGAGCAGTGTGGGGGGGAAGGGGCGAGGGGGGAATCCCTCCCTAATCAGAGTATCCTGCCTGGGCCTGGCCAGCCCCCTCAACTTAGCACTGTGGAAGGGAAAGGGGGGGCTGGTCTAGTGCCCCCTGGCTTCTAGCCTGAGCCACTGCAGGCATGGGCCTGCATTTCTTCAGTCCAGCGGGGATGTCTATACAGTTACAAAGCAGTTCAGCCTAGCCAGGTTAGAGAAACCTGCAAAGATTAAATCAATTCAGGCTCAGGCTTTTTGAATGTCTGTCTCTAACCTAGGAGACCATCAGCAGCTGGGGAAGTCTGGTGCCATGACTGCACTGGGTGAGAAGATGTGGAGAAGGAAATGTGGTGGTGGTGTTTCAGTCAAGGAGGCATTTGCTTTCTCCAGGGGAAGAGGCTGTATTTGACTGAAGAGCCCTATTGCTAGAGTGACAAGGAAACATTAGACCTTCATAGTAGTTATCATTAGCAAGTTTGTATCCAAATCCATGTCAGATTGGTAAATCAAGCTTTTCAGAAAACAGGACCCATTTTAAAATACTAATTTCCTTTCCCTGCTTTATTTTTAATGCCATTCCAAGTCATTCTCTGAATCTTGCATTTCTGTTTGTTATTATGTTATATACCACATAGAATTAGGGTTGGCTTCAGATCACCATAGTAAAGACTATGTTCTGTACCCTGGAAAATCAAGGAAATCAAGGTAGAAAGGGCCTAAAAGTGCTTCCCTGGGCTGCCCTCTGCCACCCACCCATCTCTTATGGCTCTCCAAACCTAAGATGACACTTGGATTTTGTACAGTTATAGGAACTGAGCAACATAAGAACAGAAACTCTATATGAATTGGTTTCCCAAATGAATAGATGCTCTCATTACACTGAAGTGGAATTGAAACAAATCATAAATATATCTTGTATCAGTTCTAGTGATAGGAATTAATCAAACTGATATTCTATCAAAGAAGAAAGCAATTTATTGCCAAGATTAAAACAAATCCACCATGTAAAAAATAAATCACAGATGTAAGAAAAGAAAAATATTGTATTAAACTCATGGTTACTATCATTTAAAAAATATAAACAGAAATAAAACCAGTGCAGGTAATATTTAAAAGATTTACATATTTTTAAAGAAACAACACAAGTATGATGATAGTGAGCTGAAACCAGACATTTAAAACTCTTTCACTCTGTAGTACCAATGCTTTGCATAAATAAGGCAATATAAAAGATTAATCCACTTGTAATCTGTTTTCTTAATACATGAAATAATAGCTGACACTTAAATGCTCATGAAATTTAAAAGCTAATTAAGGTGTTACCTTTCCATCTCAACATTGCAAATGGTGGCAAGTCTACTACTGAATAGCAGTCATGGAACATTGCTGGATGACATTCCCCCAAAAGCAGCTCTAATATAACCATCTTATTCAAGCTTGATGCAAAATACCAAACAAAAACCTGGAGTAGTCAATGCAAATCCATAGCAGACATGTCATTAGTCTGAGAGCTGTACTCTCACTACCATAGAAGAAGATCTTAGTATCAGGCTTATTAAGCCACTAAAACAGATTTTTAAATATATGCAGAAAAAGTCACTGTGATTCCTTCCTGCACTCTGCAGTAGCTCTAAATTTGCAGGGCTCAATTTGTCTCAATCATGCACTTTTCATATCATGGCTCTCCATTACTCATATGATTACCCACCATATTTTCTTATGAACCCCTTCAGCCCTTATCATCCACATTAAGTGTGCTCAGTGTGCTGGCTGTTATGAATCTCACTGTGAGGTGTCACAATCTCTCCAGCCACTGTATTGGGAGCATGTGTGCTTAACTTTGGTAACCAAAACCCTATGTCCCTTTTCCCAGAGTACAACAGAGAACACAGAGAGCACAGGCTTCTGAAACCACTCAGACAAGTCATACAGTAGGTTCTTATGTGCTTCTGAAAATCCCATCAGGCAACCATCTACATCTTTAGGAGCCTAAATTTACTTTATCAATATATCCCAATGTCTTTCTATGCTTTACCTCCCCTTTAGTGAAGTAAATATAGCAGCACTTCTCTGCCTCCCAAAGGTATTGAGGACCAGTGTTAAAAAGTGAGAAGGACTCAGATTTTTTGGCAAGTGGAGGCTGTGGGGCACTAATTTAAAATAAGTATAATCTGAAAAATTCTGTAAAGCATTTGATATCATGTCAGCTGTAGACAGTATTGTATTCAAGCTCAAACACATGGCAACAATGAAATGCAAAACTCTAAAACTCTTGGTTCAGAGATTATACCTTTTATTAGACCAATTAAGAAATCACACACACTAAAATTTTTTTTCTGCAAGCTTTCAGGCACATGTACCCTTCCTTAGCCTGAAGAAGCTTATGGAAAAAAATTTTTTTTGGTGATTTCTTAGTTGGTTTAATACAAGGTATCATCTCTGAACCAAGAGTTCTAGAGTTTTGCATTTCTTTTTGTCTCAGACCAACATGGCTAGCAAATACATTTCTGGAAATGATGAATGCATTTTGAAAACCCCCACACCTAACTAGCATCTACTATATTTCAAATGAAGAGAAAGTGTAATGTGACCTTCAAAGTGACTAATTTGACTTATATCTGGACCTATGAAGGGAATTTATTTTGTTTTTAGCTTCACAGAAATATACATTTCTGGAAACTATTAATATATCAGTCCTAGCAAGAATAGGCTTAGTGACTTTGGCTGCAGAGATATTCATTAAGCATCTATTGTATACAATATGCATTAAGCATTGTGGAGATTCCTGGTGATATTCTTCAACACATTTATAATGTGCATATTATCCTTTGTGATCTCCATGAAGATAACTGATTTCACAGCTGGTTTCCAGCAGTCTAATACCATGAACATCAATAAAGTTGATACATACAAGATTCAGTGACAGTTTCTTCCATTTAGTCGTAACCCTATATCTCTTAATCTTTGATTAAAATATTAGTGCTTCTGTGTGACAGCATTATAGTTTTGAGAAAGAGCAGTTGCCAGGAAATGGCTAAGAGGTCAATAAAAAATCTTGATGAACCCTCACTTCGGAATTATTATGACTCCGACACACATGTTCTGTCCTTTATCAGCTCAGTTTCCAAATTGCATTTTAACTACATTTACCAAGGAAAAAAGCTAATGCAAACATGAATAAGCAATAATTCTAATAAGGAATCTTATAAAAAATCTGAGTAGGTTAATAATGTATAATAAAAACATTCAGTATAGTAAACATTTAAAAATGGCATATAGTCAAGATTTTCATTCACAGGTGAAATGTGGAATACTTTATATTTTTTCTGAGAGTGCAGATTATATCCTTTCAATGATGATTTCATCTCTCACCACCTTCTCTGGCTGTTTCTTTCTTTTCCTCTTGATTTTTATTAAGCCTCTTTTTCCTTGCTTTTTGCTGAAACCTAAAGGCAGAAAAAAGCAGTTTTACACAGTGTAGTGTTGAGAGATCCAGCATAATATGAAACAGGGAAGGGCCATATTCTGCTTTCACAATCCATAACATGGTTTTCGGTTTTCACAGTTTGATCCCTTGATCCCTCTTAGTCTCTCTGACTGCACCCCTTCTCCTGCTGCAGGGTGACAAGCCTTCGTCTGTCCGGAGGCCCACACTGTACCTAGACTCCTGGTGGCCCGGGACAAACTTTTAGTATTGGGCCCCCTTCACCAGAGATAATGATAATAATAATTTTTAAATTACCATTTTCAGGCTCCTTTCTGTGTGGGGCCCAGGCAGCCACCCAGTTTGCCCATGCCTGTGTCCAGCCCTGCCTGCAGCTGAATCCTACACTCTCCCACTCTTTAGACCAGGGAGATGAGTGGTGCAGAGCTGATCCATGAGCAAGACTAACTCCACATTCCCATCCTGATCCTGCTGCCATAGGGCTGTGCTGCATGGCCCCAGATCCCACCCCACAGGGCTGGGCCACACCACTCTGAAGCCCCTGATACATGCAGCATGGCTGCTCCAGGTGGCTGCTCCATTGCTATTGCACAGGGCCATCCGGCATACCCTACCTGCTGCTGTGGGTCACTGAGACCCATGAGCAGCACTGGGGGCTGAATGATATGGCTCTGTGGGCTGAATCAGCCCCTTGGGCTGTATCTTTGACAGCCCTACTTTAGACTTTGTTCCTAAGGGTGGATGAGCAATCAGCAGTTCATGACATTTAGTTGCCTTGCAAGACTGCCCTTCAGTACATGTGACCAGCTGGAGAATAAGGTTGCCTAAAACAGCCATGTTAAACCAAGGTATTAAGGAGGCAAGAAATCAAAGTATAACAAGAAAACACAAATGCAAGAAGGAAGAGTGAGACATCTTTGTATGTTATACTAGATTAAGTATATCATGACTGAATCACACAACATAATAGAGGAAATTTTGTTCTTGATTACACTTCAGTGCAAAGATACAAGAATTTAAGTGAAACCAATACATGCTTCTGTGTTACCTAAACTTAGGTATCCAGCTTCTTGATCTCAGGGCAGGCTATACTTCTGCACATTCTCTCTTCCCTCCCCCCACCCTGCAGTACAAGGATTGCCCTTTTTATCTCTCTCAACATTCCTTTACAGGCACTAGCCCTTCCTAAACTTGGTCAACCGGTTCAGGCATCCCACTTTTGTCTCTCTGCATTGTCCTTTAATTACTTGTGGTGGGTGGCTATCACAATTGTTTTTCCACTTTCCTGTCTATGTGCCAGTCAGCCCTGGCTGGAATTAATCATTTTCTAAATAGAAATTAGAATAAACAGAAACATAACCTAACAGAGTGATGAAAAGATATAACATTCATAAAATAAAACAGACTTTTCTCACATCCTTCACAAAAGTTGCTATAGATTTATGAATGTGTAGGTGAGAATAGTGATCAGAGGCCCGATTCAGCTGTCACAGTGTAAATGATTTGTAGTGACATGCTGCCAATTATTGCAAAGTCTTATTTACAACACTGAAATAGGACATTAAACTGAATAGCAAGAGTGCCACTGATTTTAATTAGGCAGTCCACTAATTTAAATGAGATTAAATGCATGTATTATTCATAATGTCAATGGCCTGACCCTTCTTTGGCAGTCCCTTGCAGTCTAGCATGATTATCTTCCATGATTATGGAATCATGGCCTGACCCATCTCCCATTAGAATCAATGGGACTTTCTGTTAAAATTCACGCTGTTGTTCCAGTGGGAGATAAATCAGGCCACACCTAAATCAGACCAAACAGTTGACTCTAATATCTTAATGACTCATTTTAAGAAAGATCTACAATATTTTGAAGCTATGGTATATTCAGGAGTGGGCAAAAAGGTGGATCTGGCTGGCAGCCAGACTACATTTCCTATCAGCCCCTGCCTACATCACTATGGCTGGTTTCCATGGAGACCCCAGGGGCAGCAGAGCCATGACAGCGCAGGGCCAGGGTTTCAATGGAGACGTGCCCAAGCAGCCCTAGCAGGGCATGAAGCTGGATGAGAAGCTGCTCTGGGGTCCAGATTTTACAGTAACAGCAGTGGCAGTATCATCTGGAGCCGGGGCAGTTATGATCCACTGCCTGTATGCCCCTGCCTGCGACATGTGGGCAGCGGGTTGTAGCTCTGCCTGGTTCCAGCCTGCACTGTCACTGCTGCAAAAACCCAGCCCTGGCCCGGGTCCTGGTCCTGGCCCTGGCTGTGGAGCAGCTCCCCGCCCAGCCATGTGTCTGCCAGCGCTGCTTGGGCTGGTCTCCATGGAAACCCTGGCCCCACACTGTTTTGGCCCCATCACTCCTGGAGTCTCCATTAAACTGGTCACAGTAACATGGGCAGGGGCTGCTGCGAACTGGAGTCCGCTGTAAGCCTGACCCAGCCTGCGGGCTGGACTTTGCCCACCCCTCGTGTATATCAATATTGGTTCAACATTGAAAAGTATAAATTCTACATATTCTCCAGTCCACACAAGAACACCTAATGAAGCAAGTGGATCAATTCTTCTGTTTAGAGAGTCAGAACAAGGCCTTGCATGACTTAAGTTTAAGTCACATTTGAAGGGCTCCGGCAAGAATTCAGTGGAGCTAGGGGACTGTGTTTTGTATAAGGTGAATATTACAAAGATATCGGAATGAAAAATATGTTCTCCTTTCATCAAGGCTCATTTGCTGAGGAGTCCATCCAGCAACAGATTAAATAATCATTATACTGGTCTGACTATTTTGCTTGGATTAAAACAATTATCCATTATGGAATTATTTTCTAGAATTGTATCACATTCTTCTTATGCTTTCATTATTCTATTTAGCAGACTACTGTTGTTTTCTAATAATTGCATGATTTCTTTTTTTTTTTTTTTAAGTCTCTTAGCCTTTACCCTTCCATCCCAGTGTAAACTTATTATTTTACTAATAAAAGCAATTAGCATTATTTATTTCCATACCTGTCATACAGGTCCTTATACAAGACTTTCTGGAGACGAAGTTATTTTCATTCCCACCACATCCGCTGTAGCCAAATGGACGGCATTTTCCAGTTAAGGGGTTAAAGAAAAATCTTAACTCATTGGCTCTGCAAAGGCCTCTGTCCATAGGACTCATGCAGAAAGAAGGGAGGGGTGATTGTTCTAAGAAGATGAAAAATAAGCATGGTCAGAGACAACACTGAACCTAATTTCTTATACTCATTGCCAAACTGCAGTTTATTAAAATATATCTATATACCAAACTAAATAAATAAAACCAATGAAAGAAACCCAGACACTCATGGTAAAGTTGAAATGGGACTTTAATCACACAGACTATGGACAGACATTCAAAAAGCCTGAGCCTAAATTGATTCAATCTTTGTAGGTTAGGCTAACCTGGCTAGGCTAAATCACTTTGTAACTGTACAGACATCCCAGACATACAGAAACATGCCTGCAGTGGCTCAGGATAGAAGCTGGGGGGTCACTAGAGCAGCCCTCCCTCACTTTCTACAGTACTGAGCTGAAGTGGGGCATGGCCAGGCAGGGTGCTCTGATTATCCCAGCAGAGAATTGATAACAGTTTTTATCACCCCTATCTCAGTGTCTACTACCCCATTAAGAAAACAGCAGAGGGATATTACCAGCTACTTGCTGATTCTGTTTTTGTCCTGTCTGCCACAGTACAGACCGTCGCCAGCATGTGCTCTGCTACCTAATACACAGACACCTCTCAGCAAGGCAGAGGGGAGGGGAAAATTCCTGCTGAGCAGGGAGTGGATGGGAGGGGCAGGGTAGGGGAGCAGCCTGCAGTCTCTGCCAGAGCTCCAGCCAAGTATCAGAGGGGAGGGGCCAGCCCTGCTGTGAAGCAGAGATCCCTGCCCAACCCAGAGAGCATGCTGGGATGCTGGGGGAGTCTGGTTGAACTTAAACCAGCAAGGGGTCTGGGACAGACATTGTATAAATTAGTTTGACCCAAATCAGTTAAGTCTGATACTACATTCAACCACATGTATTTCATATTGGTTTTAGCCATTTTGAGATTGGTTTATGTGCACTGAATATCTGTTCTGTTACAGATTGAAACCAGTTTCTGATCACTTAAACCAGTTTGTGTGTAAGACCTGGAGGGCACTGCCTGAAATGCCCCCCCCCCACTTCACTCTGAGAGGATTCTTCGACCATGGACGACCCTGAAGAAGACCCCCACGATGAGACTATATGGACTGAGACACTTCCTCCGAACCACTTCCTCCACCATTGCGGACCATTGTAACGGGTTTGGGTGTATCTATCTCCTTTCTCTCTCAGCATTGAGAACCCCCT
>NW_017728949.1:31682952-31693580 GCF_001723895.1 Crocodylus porosus | reverse complement strand
GGCTTAGTTGGCTAACGTATCTTCTGTAACCTAGTTGCACTCCCCTCCTCACCCCCATCCCTCTATTGTTAGTTCCTTGCTCGGGCAATTTGTATTTCCCTACAGGATTTGTCATCTTTTTTCTGGATTCCTAATCCTAAACATTTACTAATAAAAGTCAATCTGTTCCTAGCCCTTGAGCCTGCTGCCAGCTTGGGGCCGCTCTGCTTTGGCTCAAACTGCTGGTGTCGTGGATGCACATGAGACTCCAAACCAGGGAGCAGCTGACTCCACTGTGAACTACATTGGACTTTATTGCTCCGTGTTATTTGAAAGTGTAGCTACATCCCATGTATTGTTTGCACAACCTACCAGTGCTAATATTGTATGCTACCCTGTGGAAACCTTAAAAAAAACTCACAGTACCCCAGAGTGCTGTGGTGCCCTGGTTGAGAATCACTGAATTATGAAAATAATCAATTGATTCACTTGAAATAGAGTTAATTTTTAAATGACCTATGCAGAATTATGCTACACAGTGGGCACATGTACGTGTGCCTCCATGGCATTGTTGTTACTTCACCATCATTTAGTACTTTTTTTTGGAAGGTTGCAACCCTTGGGCCAGGCCAATCATGCTGGATCTTTTAGCACAAATGAAGCAGTTTTTTTAAACCCAGATTCAGGGGTCAGAAGTTCAATCCTAGCTAATGACAGACTACCATGAGTTATTTAATTATTTGTAATGTTTGGTACTACATCTGTTCCCAAGATTCTCCACCAAATTTTGTGGATTTACAGACACATTTTCCTAGGAATTCAAAATATGTTTCTCCTTTTCTTTCTGCTTGAAAAAATAATTACACAAAACACAAAACAGATGCAAGTAGGGAAACGGGGAAAATGGTAATGCACAAACTGCTGTGAAAACCCCTAAGCAAACAATCTGAAAAAAAATACACATTGAACTACATCATTATTACCCTAGCTTTTAGGACAGATACATAAGATCCCAGGATTTTAATGCAAGGCTTGCTGAAATCTCTGGGTTTCAGTGAGTCTTTCTGTTGACTGCAATGGGCATAAGACTTTTGGCTTCCTCACTTGTACTTGTCCTCTCTTGTTTATTCCAGCTTCTAACTTCATGTGAGTTATAGATTTCATGCGACAATTTCATAAACTGGATTTTCTAAATCTACATTTTTTTTGGCAAAATATGTTTCATTTAGCTTAGCATTGTGGGATCATGAACAGGAACTGAAGGAATCTATTGGAAGGTACAGAAATGAAAGTTTTGTGGAGAGCTAATTGAGATTGTTATAGAGGAACTTTTTCTGCTGGAAAATCTGATTCAATGAAATAAAAACATTCTGTCAGACCATGTCAATTCTTTCAAAAGTTTTGAAAGAAACCAGACCTTGGCAGCCCATTTGTTGCTAGGCCTAGGACCTAGGACATCCTCCCAACTCTGCAGCTGCTTGCTATTTGGCTCTTCATCTTTACTATTATATTGCTTCCTTAAGAATCTTAAGGTTTGAAGCTAAATTCCTATATTGGTGGGTGGGTATTGGCACAGGTTCATTAGCTATGGCAAGTTATAGCAGGAGAGGTGTTTCACCACCTCACCACCCACGGCTCTAATAAGAAGTAAAAGTAGAGTTGGCAAACTCCTCAGTAGTTTTAAAATGTTGCACTTTTTTTTCCTGTATGTTCAAAATCTGCTGCTGTTTACGTGAGGGCTTTTCACCAACCCTATAAATTAAGGAAGGAAACCATATTATATATTGGTGTCTGGAACCTTTATTGGTAGTGAAAAACACATGTTGGTGTAGGAGAGCTTCACTCATAATATCCTTAAATACTAGGGCTGTGACAAACAGCGCCATTTTGTTTTGACTTCTGTTTCAATGCTTTGATGGGACAGGGTTTTATTCAAGTTTCATTTAATTTCAAAACCACTGTTCTGTTTTGTTTTGTCGAAACTGTTTTGCTGTTTTGACATTTTGCCCATAGGCTATAATGAGAAGCACAAAACTACCTATAACTTTGTCATTTCTTGCCTGATTAAGATTAAATTTGCAGAAATGGTAGCCCCTTCTGAGACCCTGAAATCTGCCAAGTTTCAAGGAGATAGGTGCAGGGGTTTCAGGGAAACTGCACCTCAGGCTGCTGACAAGTAAAGCCTGTGACATGGGTGACACTGTGTGTGTGTTAAGGTGAAGCAGGGTGAAAACTGAAGGGATGGTAGCCCCTGATGAGGCCATGAGGCCTGCCCAGTTTCAAGGAAATAGGTGCCATGGTTTCTGGGAAACTGGTCCTCAGGTTGCTAACAAGCAAAACTTGTGACATGGATGACAGAAAGCAGTCCAGTTCAAACAATGTTTCCTTTTATGTTGTTTTTCCATCCTTCTCCCAGAGTACTGGGATTGGAAAGGACCTCAGGGAAGGATTACAGTCACTGGCCAGCTACACAATCGATAATGAGAGCACCCCTTCCCCCCTCCTCCCCCTTACTTTAGTTTCTGTTTCCCTGCAGGCAAGCCCAGTTTGAGCTTCGAAACTTGAAATGTTTTGAAACTTTTGAAACTTTTTGACTGCCCTTGTTTCATTCTGAGGCTGTTTCAAAACCCTTCGTTTCATTTTGATTTTGCTGTTTCTAGCTTTAAAAGAGTCAAAACAGCGTCAAACGAAACAATTGGCAAAATTTCGCACAACCCTATTAAATACCCCTGTCCAAAGTAGTCTGCCAAGGCTTCCTTCATATTTTTCTCATGACAGCTGTAGGTGTCCACAGAAGTGACTGTTTCCTCAGATGTCTGTGTGGGCTGCTCTGGCTCAATAACCCGTCCACCCTAATGCGCCTTAAATATTCTCCAGGATACATAAAATCATTACCATGTTGTGACAGCCAGCACACTATCTGGCTTTTAGATTCCACATCCATACACCAGCTACTAAGCCTTTAACAGCTCATTAAACAGCTCCTTACAGGGGTCCTATGTGCAGTTTCACCAACCAAGGCAGTAGTGGTATGCAAGGTGCTCAGTGGTGGCAGATGACGGAACAAGGAGCAATGGTCTGAAGTTGCAGGAGGTGACATTTAGGTTAGATATTAAGAAAAGCTTTCTCACTAGGAGGCTAGTAAAACACTGGATCAGGTTACCCAGAGAGGTGGTACAATCTCCATCCTTGGAGGCTTTCAAGACCCAGCTAGACAAAACTTTGACTGGGATAATCTAGTTGGGGATGGCCCTGCTTTGAGCTGGGGGTTGGATTAGATGACCTCCTGAGGTCCCTTCCAACCCTAACTTTCTTTGATTCTATGATAAGAGGTGATGCTCACCCCATTTATTTCAGTGGAAGTCACTTCCTACTCTTCATCATGGTGAACAGGCTCAAGAGTCCTTATAACCCTGATGCACATTTCCATGCCATCTACAGATGGGGATAAATTCTCTTGGAGGTCCATGCCACATAGTGTAAATGGAGAAGCAGTCCTTTTTCTTATATATTCAGATACATGGTGACTTGCATGGAGGAAAAGGCACCCAAAGTTCTGAGAGATGAGGCTTGTGCCTTCTCAGAGATTGTTTCATGATTGTCGATTGTCTGACTCCAGCCCATGAAAAAAAGCTTGCACTGAAAAACAGTCATGTGGTTGACATAGGAAAAGTTCCAGTAGAGTTGTAACAGCAAGACATGAAAGAACTATAAGAGAGCCCATGGTGGTGCTACATGCTCAGTGCCTGAAGGACACTGTTGTCATTGTTCTCTGTGCCATTGATTCTCTAGGAAGGGGTTTTTGACCTTTTTTAACAAGTGTACTCCCTCTGTCTCAAAGTTGCAGCTCATGTACCCCTTTATATTAAAATTATTTAGGGATGCTGTGCGTGTGTACCCATATGTGCAACCCCCTGCCTTACCTTAGGTAAGTCTGTGGGGGAAGGGAAAGGGCCATGGGGGTGTGTACAGATTGAGGCCCCTGTGGTGAGGGAGGGAGTGGAGCACAGACAAGGACAGGGGGTGAACAGGGCCCTGGCCAAACTGGATTGTGGGACAGTTGGAGCCTGGGTGGTTCATCCAGGGGCATGGGGGTGCTCCTGCTGCTGCACACACCCTGGCAATGGCTTGAGGGGCACATGCCCTGCTTATCTATGTGTGGGGCAGAGGCAGTTGCAGCTATGCTCTGGACTTTGAGCACCACTGCAGCTGCCCCAGGAACAATGCGACGCCATGTGCGTCCCACCACTGGGGAGGCAGGGGGTGCGGTGCAGCCCCATGGTGGCAGGCATGTGGCATCGCACCACTTCTGGGGCAGCTGCAGTGGTGTGCAAAGCCCAGTCTGCAATGGCAGCTGCCTACACCCATGCACAGATCAGGGGGGGCAGGTGCCTTCCAGGCCTCTGCCAGGGTGTGCATAGCAGTGGGAGACCCCTGGTACTCCCTACCACCTTTTTAAGTACCCCTAGGGATATGCATACCACAGTTGACAACCACTGCTCTGAACCACTGAATCAAGGGAAGTCTTGTCAATAACTTCCAACAGGCTGCTAACTGGTGGAAGTAATGGGCTCAGAGTATGAAACTGCTTGGCCTCAAACTCTCAGAGCACACTACAGTACATATTCTGAAGGTTCTGGGTAAGGACAGCCACAGGTCACACTGCTATACCTGCTCAAGTGATATCTACCTGGGGCCAAGTAACAATCATAATCTCCTTTGGAGTAATTAGGCAGAGCGGGCTATACATGTTACAATTTCTGCAAAAAAAATTCTGAAGTAAAGGCTTGTGCACCCCTTAATATTTTTAGCAACTGAGGTGCCATCTAATGCTATGAGCTAGTAGCCAAAATAATATCATAAAAGCTGACTCTCCAACCACCAGTTAAAATCAACACAGCGATAACATTGCATAACCAAATTGCATTAATAAATCTTAACAGGCTGAGATCATTGGTTGGGGCAGTATTCCATCCATCATTTTACAGTAAATGTCAAACACAGAAGTTTAATAAATTCATTAGCCATCACCCAACTCCAGTAAGTACATTTGAGTGCAAGGGCAGAAGGTCATCAGGAAGATTTCCAATTGTTAGGTGTTTTCTCTCGAACAACAGTGGCTCAAAAAATGCTATGTCTGGACTTTATTTATCTTTCAAAGCCTAAACAAATATTCTCAGAGACCCTCTAGTGCTCATTTCCAGCTGTGGAAATGAGTCAAGCTCTAACGCCAGAGATGAAGATCCTGATTTTCATTTGCATTACATTTATTTTATACTATTCACAATGTAAAAATGCGTTTAAGTGGATGCACATGTAATTCACACCCAGTTAACTGACTCTCACTGCCACTGCTTGGTGCAAAGTGGCTATAGTGTAAATAAAACTTCAGTCTAATGAACAAAATGGCACAGATTCCAGTTATGGCCCTTTTGGATGATTTGATGACTGAAAAGAGCTGTAATTCAGCTGCAAGTCAAATCACCAACGGAGAACTCCTTGGGAATACGAGAATTACAAGGGGACCCTGTGCCTTTGGGCTCCCTCATCCTTTGTATGTCAGTAGCATGTTGAAAGGAAAAAAAACCCATGGAGATAGAGGATTAGCGAAGTGGAATCTCAGAGCTTCCTGAAAGCATCTATCTCTAAGTTTCCTCTGCCTTTTCTGCGGAGCTCTCTCCAGTGTAGCAGAGAATCATTATCTGAGAGACTGGACAGGAAAAGGCAAAGCCAAGAACTCTGCATATGCAGAAGGCTGATACCCATGTATCACTTGCACACAAGCTGTCATCTCCATCTATTTTTACCAATGCAAACTCAAAAGGACATTCTTACCAGGAGACCTAGGAAAGTTATTGGGCTTTAACTCTGGGGACTTTCTGGGAAGTGCTATGTCCTGGTCATCTTGCACTGAAATAACTGAAAGGAAAAAAAAGTGATTGACTTTCAAAATATTAGTAACACTGGAACTGAGCATTTAGCTTTTGTATTGGTAACATTCTAGTCAGTACAGATCTACCACTCCTTTCAAAAATATATTACTGACCACTAATTTAGCAACACAACTCAGTCTATTATTATTAACCAGACCATCAGTCAGCCCAAAGAAGGCCCACATGGATAAGAAGAAGCCAGACAGAGGTATATGGCTCACTAAGATAGCTACTGGCCTAGATGGGAGCAGAGCCCTGACTTCTATCCTGCCTCGGGGGCAGAAACTTTCCAACTTCCAACAAATATTAAATGCAAGTTGTAGTGGGCCAGCTTCAAAAGGGGTCTGGAGAAATATGACCTGGTAGTTAGAGCACTTTGCCAGGTAGCCAGAGATAGATGTTCAAACCTTTGCTAGGTGAGAGGGGCTTAGAACCTTGGTCACCTCTTCTCTAGGCCAGTACCCTAACAACCTCAACTATTCAACTAGAAGTTGGGAAGACTGTCTTCTTCCTCACTTCCAGCAGGTATGCACACAGGACAAAATAGAATCCAAATCTGTGCCTATGTGCCAAGAGTTGCAGCTTCAAATCTGTGTCTGAGCCTTTTAAATTTATAAATTAAAATAGGATTAAGTCCTCAGTCTGTAAGTTGCAGTATGAGGTTTTGACTCTTAGCAGTAAGCCATATTTTCTTTAAATGCATTTAAGAGATAAACCAATCATTTTTAAATTACAGTTTCTAACCAAAAACAGGTACATTGCATATCTTTAATAAGTATTTACTAGAATATTTAAAAAGAAAAAATGCAAGCAAATAATTCATATATGATAGATGACAGCATCAAGATTTCTGTTATATTCACTGCCACTTAGAAGTTCCAAATGACTAGCAATACGTTTGTCTGTTTTCATTTAAATTTCTGATATCTAAATGGGGTGATTTATTTGAGTTGTCTTACATTTCTGCAAATACATCCCAAACATATATTCGTAAAACAGAAATTAAATTACAAAACAAAGAAACTTACAGCTGTCCTGGCAGGTCCTCTGGCAATCGTTTAAGGACCGAAAGTTGTTCTGATTTCCTAGGCACCCACCATACCAGAATTTTTCACACAGTCTTGAATCTTTGTTATAGAAAAACCTGGGAATATACCCTCGGCAGATTCCAGCATCTTGCTCCATGAAACAGTACGTGGGTTTTTCTGCTGAAAAGTAATAATTGATGAAGTGGATCAAAACTGTATCAAAACAGAAAGAACTTTTAAAAAGAAGTCTGTATCTTCAGGCTAGAGAAAACAGTCTGACACAAAGAAATCACGTTGGCCCAAAATAGGCAAACTGTTCCTGTTGCTTGTTCCTCTCTTGCCATGAAGATGTATGTACTTTATCTCTATGATTGGAAGCTTGAGAATGAATAGCCTCTTTAATTGTTAACCTATAGCAGAATTCTTATTAAGAATAGAATTGACTCTTCCTTTAAAATAAAGAATAGTAGCTTCATTGTATTTGTATTAATTACAAATTACTTTTTGATATCAGTGTTACCTCATTTAATGTGGGAGTTACAGACTCAAGGAGGGGTTATAAGAAAGGCAAAACAAAGAGAAAAAAATTCTAAGACTGTATCTCATCTTGCAAGTTCATCTAGTATACAAGGGGGCAGGAAATCAGAAAGTGGAACACTTATTTTAAGTATCAGTGTTTGGTTTCAGTTCCTAGTGAGTGATACTTGATTGTGTGTGCAAAACAAACCAAGACAAGCTAAGAAATTCACAGCGGGCCAGATCCCATTTCACCTCGCATGCCTAAACCTCAGTGGTGCATAAGCAGCACATAACTACAGTTTTTGGCACCTAGTACAGCTTGCAAATCAGCACTGGCTATAGTATGGCAATGAGCATGTTCACTAGGGGTCTGGCCTGGGGAAACAGAATCATGTAGATAACTGCTTGAGACTGGACAAAAATTACAAGTAGCTGGGGTGAAGTTTAGTAGTACTACTAGGCTGGTATACTCACTTTGGGAGTTGGAGACACAGGCAACTAGGCTCCCTTCAGCCAGAGGAAGATTGAATCTACATCTCCAGTTCTGGAGCAAACCATCAGACTACAGACCTGACATTGTCCAGAACCCTATCCAATCCTCCTTTAGAAGCTGACCCACTTCCTTCCAAACAAGGAAGATAAGTGAGGTTAGAAGGACATATACAAGCCAGAGGGTGAGATGCTGCCCTGGAAGGAAGAAGACCCTAAGTCCTAGCTCAAAAATTCCCTACTCTGGTTTCCCAAGGTGCTGTGGGCCAGCTTCAAGAGTGACATGGGCAATACATGGCCTGTGGTCTGTTGGTTACAGCTAGCAAGAAGGAGATATAGGTTTAAACCCCTACTGGGTGAGGAAAGTGCATAGAGCTTGGCTATCCTACTCCTTGGGCAAGTGCCCATTCTACTAAGATGTTGGCAGGAGGAACATCCTCCCCCTCAGGAGATGTAGACACATGGCGATTCTATTTCTCCGAAGGAGGAACTAAAATCCTAAACTCTGTACTTACGCCAAAAACTTACATGCTGTTAAAGTGGCATGTATGTAGGCTGGTTAGGCATTAGCAAAATAAGATCTGGCCCATAGTGTAGTTTGATATAGAGACCTAAAAACACCTTATCATGGACAACAGAAATGAAAGTCATGGCAAAACTGTAGATTTTCAGAACATTTACCTTTCTTTAAATAAAAAAAGAAACAAAATTACAGCAGTCCATACTTGTGTTCCTGGTGTTCTCAGGTACACGTGCATTTTGGCAGCTCTTCTGAATTGTGAGTTACATACCTCATTAATTAGTCAATCATATAAAACCTTGTGTGTGAATGAGAACAATGAGATTGGATCCATCTGATCTACTGAGAACCGAAGAGACAGACAGTCACTCAGATAAATCATTCTGTATTTTTTTCTGCAGTAACGGAAGCCTCAGAGAAGGTTCTTCAAACAAATGGTACAGAATATTTCAAAGCAGTCTGCATCAAGGAGGATAGGTGAACTATATGGGGCAGATTGTAGAATTATGTATGTAACTTAAAACAGCTGCGATGCATTTTAGAAAAACACTTGAAATTTTATATTAAAATGTGCTCTTGTTACAAAATGGAACCTAGTATATAGAGTTTGGCTCACAGCTTTTTTCTTTTTATAACTGGCTTTCATAAGCTTTTAAAGACTAGGGTTATGAAGGATAGGGTCACAGTACCTTAACTATAATGGTATGTACACATGCTAGCATTATACACTTAAGGAGCCATTGTTCTTGTCTGAGATCCAGTGTCTAAGAATGTGTTACCAGAGATACAGTAAACATGTAATGCTGTTGATTATTAGCCGCAAAAGCTGAGTTTTTCAGGTTATTTTCTAGATCTTAAAGGAAATATTGCAAAATTTCTGTAGGATTTGCAGAAAATCAACTTGACATTTTAATTCATTATTTCATATTCTTATTTTTAGATATTTTTAAAGAAAGAAATAAAAGTCACAAGATTGGCTTAAACTTTACCACAATGTCAATTAGAAAACATATGATATCAGAGTGGATTAGTACAAAATAATATCCTACCTGTATATGAGCACTCTAAAATATCTTCCCATTTTCATCCCAAATTGTGTGTTCAGGTGGAGGGAAAAGGAATAAAAGTATACAGGCACTTACTAGTAGGAGTAGGTCTTACTAGTGAAGTAAAATACTGACTTTTATGATCTTTAGGAAAATGTTGTCTATTATAACTGTCCCAAAAAGCCCTTCAGTGCACTAAAACACTGGGTATTAATTATGTAGGAAGAAAAAAACCTGTCCCCCTATACAGTGCAAAAATGTTATGGTTTTTCCCACCTGTCTAGTATGATGGTTCATCAGATTGTATTAGATGTTTCTCTGTAACAAATTAATTCAGTGTATATTCAGTGCAAGAGTAATGTAGCCATGCTGGCCCAGAAATTATAAGACAGGCAAGGATTTTTTAGGATGATATCTTTTATTGGACTGACTATGTAGTTGGGATAGAGTTAGACAGACTTTTGAAATTTTGTCTAGCTCTGTCCAAATCACATAGTCAGATTTCATAGACATGAGGGCTGGAAGGGACCATCATCAGGTCCATCCCCTTGCCCAAGGGGTAGGAAGTCAGCTAGGGTCAAAGGATCCCAGCAAGATAAGCATCCAAAAGTTTCTTAAAAGAATCCAGAGTAGGTGCTTGTACCATCTCTGGGGGTAGCCTATTTTAGGCCTTGGAGTCTTGGGCAGTAAAGAAGTTTTTCCTTATGTCCAGCCTAAAATGGTCTTGGAGGGGTCTGTGACCATTGGAACTCATCATCCCTTGGGGTGCTCTGGTGAACAGGTGTTCCCCCACATCCCGATGCACACTCCTTAAGTACTTATAGGTTGCCACCAAGTCACACCCGAGCCTTTGTTTCTCTAGGCTGAAGCGTCCCATGGATCTCAGCCTCTTCTCGTAGGGCCTGTTCTCTTGCCCTCTGATCATGCACATGACTCTCCCCTGGACCCTCTCAAGCTTCTCCACATCCTTTTTGAATTGTGGAGCCCATAATTGGATGCAATACTCCACTGCGGTTTCACCAAGGCTGAGTACAATGAGAGGATGACATCCTGAGACTCGCTTGAGAAACATCAAAAAAAACCACACTCAGGTAGGCTCTGGAGTGATGAGAGA
>NW_017728949.1:30640588-30643169 GCF_001723895.1 Crocodylus porosus | reverse complement strand
AACCAACTTCCAAGGGAAGTGGTGCTGGCTCCTACCCTGGGGATCTTTAAGAAGAGGCTTGATGCCTACCTGGCTGGAGTCATTTGAGCCCAGTTTTTCTCCCACCCAGGTGGGGGGTCGGACTTGAAGATCTATATGGTCCCTTCCGACCCGACTTCTATGACTCTAGGCCTCCTGCTTTCCACTGGGCACTGTGATCTAGTAGGGATTACAGAGACCTGGTGGAACTCCTCTCATGACTTGAGCGTAGCCATAAAGGGCTATGTCCTTCACAGAAGGGATCGGGTAGGCAAGAGAGATGGGGGTGTTGCCCTCTATGTGAAGGAGCAGTACACCTCCCTACAGGCCGATGTTTGCCTCAAAAAAGAACTGCTTGAAACCCTCTGGGTCAAGCTCCAGGGTAAGTGTGGCGAGAAAGACCTGACTCTAGGTGTATATTACAGGCCGCCTAACCAAGGGGAGGAACTTGATCTAGTGTTCACCCATGAACTAACAGAGGCTGTGTGTGTATGGGACATGGTTGTCATGGGTGACTTCAACTACCCAGACATCTCCTGGGAGGAGTGCTTGGCCAACTCCGATTGATCACGATCCTTCCTGACCAGCACTGAAGAGCTTTTTTGGACTCAGGAGGTGCACAGGCCAACTAGAGGCAATGCAGTTGATCTGATCCTGGCCAAAGGGGATGAACTGGTCACAAACTTAAACACAGAGGGCAGCCTAGGCGATAGTGACCATGAAATCATTATGTTCACGGTCTGTCGCAAGACTGACAAAACAGATACAAAGCTCAAAGTCTTAGACTTCAAAAATGCAAATTTTAATAAGCTCAGGTCACTATTAAAGAATGCCCTGAGAGACCCAGGACCACAGGTAAAGGGCGCATGAGAAGAATGTTCGTTCCTTAAGGATACAACCTTTAAGGCTCAGAGAAAATCCATTCCCTTCTGGATAAAAAAGTAGCAGAAGTGTCAAAAAACCCTCTTGGCTAAGCAGGGAAGTTGCAGCCCTCCTACAGAAAAAGAAAAACGTGTATAAACAACAGAAGCTTGGGATGGTCTCTAACGAAGACTATTTGACAATGGCCAGCATTTGTAGGAAACAGATTAGGCAACTTAAGGCAGAAACTGAACTAAAACTAGCTACAAGAATCAAGGACAACAAGAAGTCCTTTTTTTAGCTACATAGGGAGTAAAAGGAAAATACTCATGGGAGTGTGGGGCCACTGTTCAATGCCTCAGGATACCTGGTCACTACCACTCAGGAAAAAATGGAACTCCTAAATGACTACATTGCCTCAGTCTTTCACAAGACCGAGGGAAACAACCTGCCAGGTAGGACACAGAACGAGCAGGGTGGGATCGACACCATTCCCAGCATTGCCATAGTACTGGTGTATGATCAATTAAAGAAATTAGACATATATAAATCAGCAGGACCAGATGAACTCCACCCAAGAGTGCTGCAAGAATTGGCCAAAGTAGTCACAAAGCCCCTGGCAAAAGTCTTTCAAAAATCATGGGCCTCTGGAGAAATCCCAGAGAACTGAAAGAGGGCCAATGTTGTGCGCATCTTCAAGAAGGAGAGTGTGAAGACCTGGGAAACTACAGGCCAATTATCTTAACTTCTATTCCAGGGAAAATCCTCGAAACATTCATCAAAGAGGCTGTATGTGACAAACTTGCAGAAAGTATGATACTGAATGACAGCCAGCATGGCTTCGTCGCAGGCAGGTCTTGTCTGGGCAACCTCATTTCTTTCTATGATCAGGTGACTCATCACCTGGATGAGAGAAAAGCAGTTGACATCATATACTTCGGCTTCCAAAAAGTGTTTAACCTGGTATCCCACAAGGTACTAATCAGAAAACTGGAAGATATTGGGCTCAATTGCAGGACCATCACATGAGTGCAAAACTGGTTGCAGGTTAGGACACAGAGTGTCCAAATGAATGGATCAGTGTCATCCCGGCAAGATGTGGGCAGTGGCGTACCCCAGAGATTGGTACTTGGCCCAGTGCTGTTCGATATCTTCATCAATGACATGGATGAGGGGGTGAAAACCCCATTAGCCAAGTTCACAGATGACACCAAGATATGGAGTTGGGCACTGACCCCACAGCTACAGATAGGCTGTCTAAAATAACGTTAAAAAAAAAAACTGTCAAATTAACCTATTTCCTATAGACTGTGAATTAATAGGAAATTTCATAGCCTAGTTTTCTACTGCTTTTTTTCTTTATGTAGTCATTTGTTCTAATGCAAATTAAGTGGAAAATGCCAAATTAAAGCAACTTCATTTTAAGCTTACCTTATATGAGTGTCAGTGCCAAAAGAAGGAAAAAAGAAGTAGAAAGTGTGCAACCTTTAAATGAGTGTGTTGCCAAAGAGGAGAGAGGTTGGAAAGAAACAGGTTAGAAGGAAAATAGATTATTCTATGGGAGGACTTCTGAAACAATCGCTATGAACTGGAATGGCTATGAGAGACGGGAAAGAAAACAAAATGAGTTTGTACAGTCATTTCATGAAAAATTGCTAACTACAATTTAGGGAACTCCCCTCTTGTGAGCACGGAGGCGGAA
>NW_017728949.1:30631970-30639837 GCF_001723895.1 Crocodylus porosus | reverse complement strand
TATCTCAAGGTGTTGATGGCTGCATAGAAAAAAATCCCATAAACTTCAAAAGTCACATGAAGCAAAATACCACTTTAAAAAGAATTCTATCTAAATAGATCTTTGTAAGCACAGCATATACCCTGTGGTCTTTCAGCTCACTGCTGCCAGGATGCCTATAGCCAGCTTTCTTGCAAAACTTCTGGAAGGTCATTTACTTCTTTGTTCCTTGACTGAATGACTAAGAGGTTCCTTATTTTATTTCAACTTCTTCTGAGGCCGGAAGTATGTTTTCTTCTCTCAAGGCATCTGGCACTAACTTTTCACAAAGCTCATCCTATTGGTCATAAACAGGGATGAGCTTTATTGGGGGAAATAAAGGTGGGACATAAAATGAAAAGTGGTTAAAATTGTGACATAGTGGCAATCTAATAGTTTGTTAGATTCCCTCTAGTCCTATATTCATTGAATTTAATTGTATTTCAATGGCAGCATGTTTAGGGATGAAATTTTCGAAAGTACAAATGGCAGTTCAGAGCCTAACTCCCACTGACTTTCACAAAGAGTTTATCTGTGTGCTGCATTTATCTGTAAAGATGTCAGTGAAGGCTTTTATATATTTGATCAGGAAAAGTGCTGATACCAAAATGAGGAGTAATTCTTTATACTTCTTTTTAATTTTGAATGGGGAAAGGGGTAGGACAGGGAGAATTAGTTAAAAGAAGTAAATGAGGAGTAATTCTTTATATTTCTTTTAACTAATTCTCCCTGTCCTACCCCTTTCCCCATTCAAAATTAAAGACCATCTCATAGCCCATATGCAATCTACAGTAACAAATCATAAAACTCTACTCATCTGTCATGCTGTGAACTGGAGTTATAAAAAGGCAGGACAGATGTAGCAGCTATTGTAGAGAACATAAAAAGATAGAAAACACACAAAACAGGTCATGTGTCTAGGTTTAAAACTTGCTTAGTAGGCCTGTGTGAATAGGGAAGAAATCAATTTGGATTCGGCCAATTTGGAGGATAGTGATTCGATTCAGTGATTTGAATTGCTGTTCCCATTCGATTCAGCCAAACTGAATCAGAGATTTGGCACTGATTCAGCAGTGAGTCAGAGATTTGGATTGGTCAGGGGGAAGGCCTGCTATAGAGTATTCTGGACAATGTGGGGCTCCACATTTAAAGAGAACATATAGAAGTGTGTTTTTAAATACATTTTAAACAAAGGTTGCTACAAGAACTTCTGTAGTATGTATATCCAACACATTCTTGAGCTTTTGGTATTGTTACTGAAAGGGTACATTTTGGAGAGGAGAGGCAACAAATCTAAACTGAGCATTTAAAAGGAAAGGGGAAATAATGGAGAGAAAGAAAACTACCAATATGTAATTAGCAGTGCTCTTTTAACCTAGAGAATTGTAAAGTAATGCAGTTGCTTCTCTGCTCTCCTTTTTATAGTTTGCAAGACATATCAAGAAATCTGAAGGCCAGAAAACCCCAAAAGTTGAGTTACAAATCTCAATTTATGGTGTAAAAATTCTAGATCCAAAAACAAAGGTAAGAAAGTTGGGAAGGGTTGGAATTATTTACTATATCAGTAGTTAATTCAAAATTGTTCTTGTTATTCCATTTTATAAGCCTTTCTTCTGATACTTCCTTGAAAGACTCCCTTATTGATGAGACTATTTCAGAAGTGCCTTTGCTACTTACTGTCAAAAAGTCATCTTCTACTAATATTTTCATAAGATATGTGTCTCTGAGGCACACAAGATACCATAAAACAGTGGTTCTCAACCCTTTTGGACTCAAGGAATGCCTCCTTATAATCAAGGCTTTAACTTGTTTTTGACTATAGAAACAGAGTAAATCAGCTATTGCAAAGAGCTCAGAAACACTACACCAAATCAGCATGCTTTTGTATCATGGAGTTCTATTTAAAATATGTGGGTGTAGGTGGCATAATCATGTGTTTTGCTCACTTAATAAGTGTGGTAATCCTTAAAAGCATCTCATGGCATCCCAAGATGCCATGGCACCACAGTTAAGAATCACTGCCATGTATCTTTTTTATACAGAATATAAAATAGATTATCAAATCTAAGATTACCCTTTGATTGACTTTCATTACAGTGATATTGAATGGCCAGAGTGTTCTCAACCCCTTAGTACCTGTTCCTAACTTTCTGTTGGACATCCTAGCTATACTGTAGGCTTTTCTATCTATCTATTGTAGCAATTTAGCTGAGCAGTCCTGTGTTTCTTCTGTTCATTCAGTCTTGTACATTGTGTCCTATCCTGGTTTCTAATGTATTCTGACATACAAATACAAACCAAAGCAGAGCACCTTTCTTCAAGTAGCGAAATAAATGTCTATCCACTGAACCTAAAAGTAATGTAGAGTGATTAATTCAACAGTGTTTTACCATTACACATTACATCATTTAGATCATCATTAAGTTGTTGATATTAATCAACACTAACCAATGCTGCTCTTTTAATTCTAAATTAACTATTACAATTCATGTCATTTGTGAATAGTCCATTTTACAAAGACATTTCTACTTGCAAACTTTTTTGTTTTAAATCCATTTCAGGCAGTGGTTTCATAGTCCATTAGCAAAGAGCAAGCACTACATTGTCTCTATTATTATAGCTTCATGGAGGTACAAAAACCTTCCCCTGGTGCAAATAATTTAAAAACAACAGTTTTAAATGCCAAAAATGTTAATATCTTTGTAGCTCTTCCTGCAAGAAATTAACAGACAACTGTGGGGCAGAAGGTCCTGAGCGAACAGAAACATATTCAACTCTTGGAAATGTTGTACAACAAGCTTTAATAGAAATCAGCTGAGTGTAATATCTTTTCTCCTTTTTTTTCTTAAAGCTACTTAACAAAATGTAACTTCACTTGGGAACTCCTTTACAAGTCAGCAGAGTTTTTTAAACGTTGCAATATTATAACACTGAGGAACTCATTTTCTCATAGGGTTTCTGTAAATAGGTGGCTTAATCCAAAGCAAATAAGGTATCCATCTGCTTCAGGAAATTACTTGAATTCCATATTGTTTTCTGATGTTATAACTATTTTCTATTATTTTCTTCTCTTATTTCTATTGAACAGAAGTATCTTCACTGTTGGGAACAATTCATTTAAATTTTTTTACTGAATGAAGGAATAGATATTTTACCTGAATAGGTTTGCATATTATTGGTGTTCTTACTGATTGTGGTAGCATCTAAGAGCCCTAGTAATGGGTCAGGTCTCTACTGTGCTAAACTTTGCACGGACATAGAAGCAGGGTCCCTACCCAAATCATAGAACAGCTAATTTAGTGCTTTAAAAATCTCAAGAATCTAATCCTTACAATGACCCTGTTGAGTTATACGATGACAGGATCATTATCTTCACTTTAAAAATAGAGAAACTGGAAGCAGATTGGATCCAATTCATTCAAATGCTTTAACTCCCACAAAAAGCCTCCATAGCTTCAGGGAGACGTTGACTATCTTACAGAACTGATCTGAAAATAATTTGATCAGACACACCCAACAACAACAACAAACCAGTATTACAATACTGAAGTTACTGGTGCTTAGTCCCTCATTAAGCATAGAATAACTTTCTCAGGGCAGTCTGAGACAGAACCATTTGTAGAACATAGAAAATCCTGCCTTGTCCCCTCAACATTTCCTTTTCCTGGTGCTGCTCCCTCTGGTTTTTTTCTGACCAAATATTGAAGAATGTATTTTCTTACCCAGCAATATGTTGTTCTTATTAATAGATAGATAGATAGATCACATGATGTTGCACTTTAATCATGGAAAAATGTGGATTTGGGGTTACTTGTTTTTAACCCAAAATTGGGGATTTTTTTAAATCGGGTAAAACCAGGATCCCTGGTCATCTGCCGTCACTGAGAACTGTCTAGCTCCTAACTCTTTCGAACCCCACTTCAGACAGCTGAAGCTGCTATTAAATCCTCTCTTAGTCTTCTCTTCACTAGAATAAATGAGCCTCATTCCCCAAGTCTTTCCTCATTAGTCATGTCCCCCAGCCCCCTCACCATTTTTGTTACCCTTCACTGGACTTTCTCCAATTTGTCCACATCCGTTCTGTACTGGGGGACCCAAAACTAAACACAGTACTCCAGGTGTGGCCTCAGCAGTGCTAAACAGAGGGGAATAGTTACTTCCCTTGACGTACTGGCAACACACCTACCAATGCAGTCCAGGATGCCATTAGCCTTCTCGGCAACAAGGGCACACTGCTGGCTCATATTTAGCTTACTGTGCACTGTAACCCCCAGGTCCTTTTCTGCAGAGCTGCTGCCCAGCCAGTCAGTCCCCAGCCTGTTCTAGTACACGAGATTGTTCTTTCCTAAGTGCAGGAGTTTGCACTTGTCCTTGTTGAGTACAGCTTTCCCATGTAACCAGCCAAATAAAACACAATATGAGACTTGCCAAGGAAAAAAAATACTAAAATTGTAAATATTTTCTTTATTTCTGTAATTTTTCCAGGCCCCTTAAAAATATTATCCTTGCCACTTTGAGGACTGATAATATATTCTTTGTTCTTTAATAGAAGAACAATTTCATTATGTCTTAAGTTCAAATAAGGGCACTGAATATTCCTAAATCAGCATTGTATTGCATTTTTAAAATGGAATGTATGACTTCTGTGATTATCTAAACTACCTCCCTCCTACCTGCAATGTGATTGGACTGCATGGTTGTTGAGTATTAGTATTTCCACTTCAGAAATAGGGAAATCAGGAGAGGTTGAGGCATGTTCAATAAAGATGCTTTAAGTCTTGTTAAGGTCAATGCAAGTTGGAAATCTTAAGAAGCTTGGAAGGCGATGCTGAGCATCTCACAGAATCACACCAGGGTATGGCTTGCTCAGAAGCTTGCGCCAACATGGCTGGAGAAAAAAAAAACACTTATTTTAAATGACTTGTTTAAACTAAATAAAATTGGGATCATTTGTTAAATGGAAAAACTTTGTAAGGTTCTTTACTACGTAAAGAATTTAACTGAATTTTTGGAGTCCTGTTGGGATAGATGCATGCCTCCACATAGTGAGGTAGTCCCTGCCGTAAGAACCAGATTTAACCCTGACACTGCAATCCTTCTGCCCTTTTATATGTAAGAAAATGTGCATCTTGCATCAATTTGCAAATTGATTCCAAGTTTACATAGTAGCTTATAGAAATGATCCTACTGTTTCTGTTTGCAGGAAGTCCAGCACAACTGCCAGCTCCACCGGATATCATTTTGTGCTGATGATAAAACTGACAAGAGGATATTTACTTTCATATGCAAAGATTCTGAGTCAAATAAGCACTTGTGTTATGTATTTGACAGTGAAAAATGTGTAAGTATGCCAGACATTTTAGGGGGATTTTGGTATCGTACATAGGAGATTGCACTGTTTTGAAATCAGGACTAGGAAAAAGAGAAATCGGTCAAATGGAAGGTTCCTTGACTGGGGTCAGTTTGATATAATTTTGCATGTCTGTATGTGGTCTTTAACAGTGTACTAGTGGTTACTACATATATGTTTGTTGGATATTTTATTTTTAAACTAAAGGCTATTTTTTTTCTTGGTAGCAAATCTTCTCCCCAGTAACCAGTCTGACTAGCTGGGCCAAGTATCAGGATGATACCCTGGAAAGGTGGAGAGAAAATCCATCTGTGACTGTGAAATGTTTCTAGAGCTGCTACTAAAGAGCAGTTACTGAGGAGGGCATGTACAAACATTTACTTAGGTTGATTTCAAATGGGAAGCAGCATCTGAGGCTCAGGAACACACAGCAACTGTTACACTTTAAACTTTGCATCATCCTATAGTGACACCTAAATTGCCCCAGCTTTAACCCTCAAGAAAGCAGGGTTAAAGTTGGAGTGCCTCTGCAATATTCATAGCCGTAAAAGCTGCTGCACACATAACTTTTACAGTATATTAGCTGCTGTAGGGTTAGGAGTAACAGCTCCTCCTCCCTTTTTTCAAATTAAGTCTACATTTGTCCATGCCCTGAAGTAACCTTATAGATTGTTCCTTGTAGGATCTTTGTACCAGGGATCCTGACCCTGGCCCTAGTCCTGGCTCATGCCCTCACTTCTCCTGGCTCACCAGTGCCCTGACACACCACCAGAGGAATCACTTCACCTGCCACTGAGACAGTGACACTTCTGAGTAGAATATGTCAGCTGTTCAATGCTGTACAGCTACACTAAACAATAGTTTAGGACAGGAAATGAAGAATAACATATCCATTTGAAAAATGAGGAGATTACATAGGCAGAAAATAATTACCTAAAGGAATTTAACCAGGGCATTGGAGCTAATGCAACTAGTCTTGTGAAGTAAAAAGGGACAGCTGGTATTCCCGAGTCCAGAACCTATTTTATCCTTTAGTGAATAGTTTAACTATAGAACAAATATGTTTTACTTGGGATGACTCTGTAAAATTACTCCTTTATAAACAAAAATTGCATTTTTGTATACCACTTATGTAGCATTTGTTTTACTGCATATTTAGCAAATTTGGGGATCTTGTCATGCCACTGCAATGCTACAGTGCCAATACCAGTAACATTGTGTATATTCACTGTGTACATGTCTGTTCACTTTCCTCTTCTTCTTGTTTCTATCTTGTCTGTCTCTTTTTTCTCTTTCTGTCTTCCTTTTTTTTTTTTTTAGGCAGCAATAAGCACAGAACCCCTCCTGATCTCAGGTGCGTTTCCTCTCCACCAGACTCTCTTAATGCTGGTATCATTCCAATCCTAGTCAATAGAGATCTCCCTCTTACACTTCTATCTGTTCTGTGATCCAGTAGCATATTTAGTTCCACTTTCCAGTCTCTTGGTTCCTTCAGCTTCCGAAGAATCGCACTAGAATTGTCACTTTTGCTTCATCTGCAGACACACTTCCTGACTACTATGCCCATTCCCAAAACCATGTAGTCTCTAATCACAGTTTATCATTTAAAACAATCCAGTGCAGCTGTTTAATAATGATATGTTAGCTATATTAGCATGCAACAAATACAGTGATTGAATCTACATCAACCATTAGGTTTAACTAAAAGTTATCAAAGAGTAAGTATCTCCCAACTTTGAAAATTAAAATCTCAGCCTCGCCTTGACTTTTGGTCCATAGATGATTTACCTCAGTTTGGTTTCCAATGGTAAATAAAACCAATGGTCTGACTGAATTGATATAATCTCTTGCAGTATTTTTATTTTAAAAGTCAATATTTTGCAACAGACACAGCCTCATACCTACCTGTTGCAGGAGGTGTGTGTTCATGTCTTCCCAGGCAAAGGAGAAACTAAATTTGGGTTTCCAACATCTGTGTAAATGCCCTAACCACTAGACTTTTGCATCAGTTCCTCCCCTAACAGTTCTCTGAATCTAGCCCATAACTTCCTTTGCTCTACTTCTAAGTGACCAAAACAAAACCCTTGGGGGATTTAATTGAGTGTGTTTTGTTTATCAAGAAGTGAAATTATTCAGTTTTTAGGTCATCAAGAAAAATAAAAGATCAAATTGGCTTGAGCCAAACTTAACTAATTTTTATACCATTTTTGTAGTACAGCTGCTGAGCTGAGGAAACAAATACAAGGGGAATACTTATATGCAAATGCTGATTGTTTAGTAGTGACCAGTAGGCCTGTGCAAATAGGGAAGTATTCAATTTGGATACAGATTTAGCTGATTCGGAGGACAGTGATTTGATCTGTTGATTCAAATCACAGTCCCCATTCAATTCGGCTGAATTTGAATTGGAGATTCAGTGCTGATTCAGAGATTTAGATGGGCCAGCAAGAGGCAGGCACAGCTGGGCAGCCGCAGGTTCCCCTGCGGCTCCTCTGGCTG
>NW_017728949.1:30625949-30631866 GCF_001723895.1 Crocodylus porosus | reverse complement strand
TTTAAAAAAAAAAAAAAAAGCCTCTCACTCACCAGCTCTGGCAGCAGTGATCAGGGCCTCTAGGCACTCATGGAAGAGCCCCACCCCACGCAGTGGGGATCAGTAGGAATCATCCTTCCCACTTGCCACCCATGCAGCAGCTGCCCCATGGTGTGGGTGCAGTGCAGCTTGGCAAGGTGCTGCACGCTGTCTCTGAGCTGGGGCGGCTCCATGTGTCACCTGGAGCCCGGCAGCACTCAGCCCTGGTGGGCCCAGCTCCCAGACAGTGTGCAGCACCCTGCCAAGCCGTACTACACCATGCCATTGGAGGGCTCCCACATGGGTGCCAAGCAGGGGGTCATATCTGCTGCCTCCTACTGGCCCACACTGCGTGGGGGGCTCTGCCACAAGTCCTCAGCTGCTGTGGGGGCTCTGAGGCTTCCTGGCAGAGTCCCTCCACACAACCCCTGCTCCCCAGTCACCCCCCCTGCCCAGCCCCGCCCTGGTGGCTGCCCTGCCCTGCCCCAGCATCCCAGCAAATTAAAAAAACAAACAACAACTCACTGGCTCTGGCAGTGGTGAACAGGGCCTCTGAGGGCTCATGGTAGAGCCCTTCCCCCCCCCCCTTGCCCCCGTGCAGTGCAGGGCTGGGTTTTTTTTCTATTTTTAAGGGCCAGGCAGGACAGCCATGGGAGCTTCTCCTGTGGCTCCCCCTGCCTGAGGAGAGGGGGCCACAGCCAGAGGAGCCATGGGAGAACCTGCAGTCACCTGGCTGTTCCTGCTTCTCCCCCGCCAGTCTAAATCCCTGAATCCCTCCGAATCTTTTCCAAATCGATTCAGAGGCTTCAGATTTGATTTGGACCCTTTAATGGGTCTCCTGATTCAATTCAGATTCGGAGATTTGTCCACCGAATGAAGCCGAATCTCCTCTAAATCAAATTGGCTACTGAAGCTTCGCACAGCCCTAGTGACCAATATAATTCACCACATTTCCTAAAGCTTAGATTCTCAACCTTTTTAGAGACAAAGGACCCATCATTAGACCCATGTCATCTCTTGAAAAATGCCAGCTTTTAGCTTTCACTTGTTTCTTGACCACCAAAAAATAAACAACAAGAACTCTCTCTTCCATTTAAAAAGAATTCAGATAAGACCATAACAGGTCAGAATGTTTTGTTCACTATGAATTTATCTTGTGAATCATGTGTAGGTGTTTCCACACCTAACAGTGTTAATATTATACAGCCCCCACATGTCATCTTTAAAAGGACCTGGTTGAGAATCACAGCTTTAAATATTTAAAGAATATATTGGATTGCATGATTTCTTTGACAATAGTTATCCTAAGTAAAACTATTTTTAATTAGGATGGAAATAAAATCGTGTATTTAGTTCTCAAACTTGAAAGAGAAACTAAAGTATCACTTTATTTGCCTATATGAAAATACATACACTGATTTTTTTGATCTGACATTTGTGACCTACAGTATTTAGACATAGACATACTGTTACGAAGGCCAATTGAGGGCCTAAAGTTCTGTTATATGCCAATTGAGGGCCTAAATTATTTTATATGAAACAGCTTTTGAAACCTAATTGCGTAAGCGATGTAAAATAACTGATCATTCCATAATGTTAAAATTATTCATTTAATTAGAAAAAGAATTAGCCAACAGTCAGTTGAGGACTTTAATGTTATAGAAATGCAGGATGCCAAATCCATACATGCTGCTTAAAAACTTAAAAGTAGTATGATTTACATTGGAAACTCGGTAATTACATTCTGCCTACTGTAGTCTCCCCTATGTACTTGCATAAATTATTCTTCAATTACCTTCCTTGGAAATATTACATATGTTTTCTCCTGCAAAATGGCTGCCATGCTTCTTTTCAGAGTTGACTTCTATTTGAATGGTGGGTGAAGTAATCCCTGTGTCCACTATACAATATGTAGAATCCTTTGTGATCCTTTTAAATGAAAGATATATAGAATATTCTTAATGTGATAATTTAATATTTTATTCTGTCTAAAGGCTGAAGAAATAACTTTAACAATTGGTCAAGCATTTGACCTGGCTTACAGGAAATTTCTGGAATCTGGTGGAAAAGATGTTGAAACAAGAAAACAGATTGCAGGGTTACAGAAAAGAGTAAGTTATTCTCTCTCTCTTTTTGTATAAAAGCTTATATTGTAATACTACACCAAAGACTATTAGTAAGAAACTCAAACTAAAACTAAGATCCTGTGAAGAAACAGTGTGTCATCCTGTAACCACATAAGTACTTAAAATGTGTGTTATAATGAAAAATAAACTAAGGCTTTCAGATCAATTTTTAAACACCATAATGAACTTTTTGGTCATTTATTTAACTGAAATATATAAATCTCTTACTCATATTTTGTAGTTTAGATTGGCTGTCAGAGGATAAATCCTTCACTAGCTATTACAATAATTGTTTATTTTCTAGATTCAAGAACTAGAAACAGAAAATATAGAATTGAAAAATAAGGTACAAGATTTGGAGAATCAATTAAGAATAAATCAAGTGCATACATCTCCAGTAAGTACATGGACATAACTGTTTTCTACAACTGACATGGGTGTAATTCAAAATTGTTATAATCTGGGCAATAACTTTAGTATCCACCCTATTTTTATTATTATAATCAACATGTAATGATTCTACATTTAAGTCACAGTACGATTTGTGACAAGCAAACAAAAAAGAAAAAAAGCAAAAAAAGAGTGTAAATGTTTGTTATCCCTTTTCTTGTGTCAGTGTATGTATGAACACAGTACTTACTTTTCTTAGGACCCTAAGCAGAAGTCTTGCAGACCAACTAAGGATGAAGATCTATATTCTGCTTCTAAAAGATGTGATTGGGAGTAGCAACACAGAGCTTTATAACTCAATTTTTTTCTTTCTTTCTTTGTGTTATGAAGATATAGTTACTTATAATATTGGTTTGTATGTAACTTCTTATTCTAACAGTTTTTATTCTCATTTTTCCTAATAGAATCATCAAGCTGGGGAGCCATTAGAGTCCTTCATGTAAATAAGTAGATATGTTTGGTATGCTAGATATGATTAAGTAAAGTGAAATTCCTTACCCATAAAAATGTTTTATATTCTTCAGTATCGTTAAATGCTGATGATGATACAGTGTTTACATGACAGATATACAGACTAAATTAAATACTAAGTTTTAACTATCAAAAGTACATATACTGACCCTCATGGCCCCAAAGCTGTTATGATTTATTACATACAAATTAAAAGTAGCTGTAAAAATCTTCCTAACGTATGCATTACAAATACTTATGATAAAAGGTGATATCCTGGCCCTACGTAAGTAGGATTTTACCATTTTAAGCTCTTTTTTTTCAAAATATCAAAACTAGAATAATAATATGCCAGTTTTATTTTCATTTGAGTTATTTGGAATGGCAGAATCATCCAAACATTTTAAATCAATGCACTCTGTTTAAATTGACACCTGTGCAACCTAGCATTAATCTTGTTTAATTTTTTTATCTTTTCTTTCTTGCTGGAATTTTATTATACCCATTTCAAGTCTTAAGAATATATTAAGATTTTGATCTGTGAAGACAACCAAAATACCTTTATACTGGCAACAGTGACTTATCAATATTGCCATTACCACTACAATGAAGTCTCAATAAAAAGTACTATGATCACTGAGTTTTATTGTAGTAGGTGGATACAGTAGTAAATTGTAATTATAAATATCTTCCTTTTCAAAAAGATTTATTCTAATCGCACCAACCTGCAAATTATGTTTGTCTTTTTACTTATTATATAGTCAAGCAACACTACTAACCTCAGGCATCAGAAACTAAATTTTTATTTTTAACAAAAGCATTCAATCAGTCTCATAAGATTTTATAGTAACACTGCGATAGATAAATTGTTCTTCAAGTAGCTTTCGTAAAGGAATTGGAAGTTTTATGTAGCAAAACGTAACAGGAACATAAGAATAATAAAGTGAAGAAAGAAAGAAAGGAAACCTGTATAGCTCTTTAGGGCAGGAATAAATTGTCACTATGTTTTGCACATTGGGGTCCAAATTTTAGACTGGGGCAATATTGTAAATTGCAGTACTTTAGTAGCTAAATTCTCTTCTTGGGTATGATAATGTGATATGTGTTTTGTTTAAATTTGACTTCTGGCATATTGTTCTGAGAATTGAATTTAACACAGTAGGACAAACATAATGTTTGTCCTAGAATATCTATGAGAGAACCTATTCTTTATTTATTCTTAAGGATATTGTTATATAGTTAAAGTCCATTTTCTTCTCGTTATTTTCTGGCACAAATAATGAGCACAGGCATTGTATATCACAATTACAATGCGATTCCCATTTAATTACTAGCTATTGTATTTTTGAAAGATTGCCTCCAGTATATTGAGTTTCAAATGTAAATATGTATTATTTATTTAAGTTTAATATTGAGAATGAAATCCCATGCAAAACTGTTGAGCTTCCTTATAATATTTTGAATTGCAGCGAGACCAACTACTTAGTCGAAATGTTAATATATTAATTTAGTTCTTCCAGCTAGACTTCGTAAATAATCAAGTAAAATAACAGTGTATCTCATTCACTCAAAAACAATATAGAAGCAGCTAAAAAAACAAACCTCTTAATTCAAACCCAGGTTTAGGGCCACCCTATCAACAACTGTATCTTTCACACCATACCCTAAGTGGTCCTCAAGTACAGCTATTTTGAACTGAATTTGAATAGGCCAATTTTTTGGATCATATATGTGGACATTAAGAGATGCAAGTCTATAAGCAAAATCCATCTGAAGATTTTTGGTAACACAAGTGTAGTTTGTATTAACTTCATAATATTATGAGCAGGTAAGTTTGTGAAATACATATGGATGAAGAAAAGAAAATTATAAAATACAGTGGACCATCAGAGATTTGTATACATCATTCGTTAAACATATATTGGTAATGGGAAACACATTCAGAGCTATTACAAAATGCTGAACAGCATCAACTCTCTTTGTAATTGAAAGGAGTACTAAGGACTTCACAAGTTCTGCACTGACTAATTAGCCTTAGAGAAGGCATCAACATGGATTACTAATCAAAATGGCAAGGTTTTACAACAGTGTGTGTGTAATGAACTTAGATTTTCTTATGTTCTCCATTCATTTCTATGAATAAAAAGTGATCATGTTAGTAAAACAGTAATAAAAGGGAATTTCAGGGCCTTACTAAAACTGCTTTAATTAATATTTTAAAATTTCTTTGTTAAAATAATATAGATCTGATGACTGGAAAATCTGTTTGCTTGTTTATTTGAAATGCATGAAATAGGAAAATGACATAATAGATATTTCTTGTGTTACTTGAAAAATGACACTACAGACCTTTCTTGTGTTGTCTTCATAACTAGTACCACTTTTCATCTCCTGAAAATTTAACATTCTAAGCTAAATGTTTTTTCAAAAACCTGAATATCTAGCTCAGGAAAATGCCACCTTTTAGTAACCTGCTAATCACTTCTAAAATGTTGAAGTGTCAAATGTGGAACAGGTTTGTGCTGTGAGTATATTGTGAATAAAGTTATTTACATTATATATCAAAAAACAAAATCACTCAAAACTGTAAATATGGGGTTTTTGTCACATCTTGTATTTAAGATAGTTGTCACAGAGTCACGCAGGTGCCCCGTGACTGTGAGGGTGATTGGCAGAGCTGCCAATCACCCAGGCAGCCCAGGTGCCGGTTGCCAGGGTGACCAGCTGGGTCACGTGGCCAGAAGGGGGCAGGGCCCGGCCTTTATAAACAGCTTAGGCCGGAGCCTGCCTCACAGTTCCCTTCTGGCTGCCGCAGGAGCAGGAGCTCTGCGGCTGAGCTGAGCAGCCTGAGGCAAGTGGGGCAGCCTTACCAA
>NW_017728949.1:30607883-30625849 GCF_001723895.1 Crocodylus porosus | reverse complement strand
TAGTTTCTGCATTGTAAATGACAATTCTGTTGTAGGAAAGCTTATTTGCACTTGATGCATTGCCTAGTCCTTTCTGATTCCATTGCATTGCAATGACTTTCAGCCACCAAGGATATTTTTCTGGGTATAGAGGGGGCTAGAAACAGTCAACTTTTTGATGCAAAAAGGCCAAAAATAATTTTTTTGAAAGTCAAGTATGTGAATATAGTTTACTAACAGCCAGCTGCCTATGGCAGGAAAGAATAAGTAGCCTGAATGATATCATTCCAGCCAGACAGTTTCTTTTGATATGAAGGCTCATTTCATATTATTTATTTCTAATAGTGAAATCAAACTTTTCACAAAAAACCCCCATCAATAGTAGGAAGAAAGTCTAAATCTAAATGGTATATGTTCTGATAATGTGTCCCAGTTTACGGGTTATGACTTTGTCTGGAAAGTGCAGGATTACATTCCCATAAAGTTGCACCTAAAAAGATTAGTCACCAAACACTACAAACTTTCAGTTTCAATATAATTACCTGCACTCTAGGGATAGAAACTTATAGTCTGCCATAATATATCTGTTACACTATTTATTTTTTCTTCTCATTTGTGTTCATTATATCAAAACAGTATGAAAACTGAAAAAGTAATCATATGATTCCATTAAATTCTTTAGTTGGAGTTTACAATAATGTTACTTAATTTAGTATTTATATGTATTATTGTGATTTAGAACTATGGTTCTTGTTTCCCTTTAGCCTCTTTGTTTATAAGTATCTGAGAGAGGTGAGACTGTATAGACACACATATGTGGTTCTCAGGAACAGCCTGAGATATATTAAAGTGTCTATGCTAGATGTTGATTCACGTAATTGCATCATATCTGATAATCCTATTTACTTGATTGAAAATATTTGTGAGGTAAGATGGTACACAGTGGAAATAATATTATAATCTGTGTTTGTTGGAAAATTTTAGTGTTGAGGAAATGAATACAGAGCCATTTGTATAGCATTCATCTGCCTTTCTCCGTGTATTGTCAAGCATGGTATTCTGTAGTGACTGACATTAGATCACTCTTCTTTCAATAGTCTTTCAGTTTTTCATGATGAATCATGTCTTCAATGTCCTACTTTCTAGCTATTCAAGGAGAACTGAATATTGTTGCTGAGATTCACAGATTGAATTCAAATATTATGTAAATAAATACAATTGTGTGCGACTTCTGATTCTAATGAACGCTGAAAGTGCAGTCTCACAAAACACACCTTTGAAAAACAGGGAAATGGCTTATTACAATGAAAAGTGAAGCACTATGTGCTTTTCCACAAATGGTTTAAATACTGATCAATGTTGCAATGATAATAAAAGATTTTCTCTTTGGGTATCCAGATAATACAATGTATTTTTACTGTATCAAAGGCTTCCTCTAAAAGAGAAGACAGGTGTAGGCATGGGTTCTCTAAAATTATGGTAGAGGTTTAATTTAATAACATAAAGTAGTATTTTAAATTATACTAAGTATTGTCCTTGATATATGCAGAAATTCTTACCTAATGTCCATACTAAAGGTAATTATAAGATGCAACCTTTATATAATACAAAGGGATACAATATATTTAGAAATATAATGATAACTGATTGTACTATGCTAAACAAATATTTATTTAGAAAGGGAAAAATGTGTTGATACATATAACTGAATTTTTTACAAGAGTTCTACCTCTGAGGGAAAGCAGATGTGTGCCTATTTATGTTCAACTCTTGGACAATGTCATGTGGCATTCTGTATGGAAAATTTTAAAACTAAACATTGTTATCTGTTAATTCATGGGTGTCTGGCAGTTGAAAATTACAAAAATTAACAAGCTAAGGACCCTGAGAAATACAACTGGTATCACAGACCCTGCAAACTATTACTACGAGTAATTTCTTTTATTCAGGGCCTTGAAACCAGAGTACACAGTAGAGTAATTGTCCAGAGAAACCCACAGATTCTGAAGACCCAGCAGGACTCATTGAATTATCTGGTTAGACCTGCTTTATTAAATTCAACCAACTAATCACTTAGTTCCCCCTACATTTGTGTAATGACGTATGTAAATCAAATTTTACTTTAACACAAGCTGCATTTATTTCAAACGTAATTCAGAATGCTACTTAAATAGTAAGCACTGATGGTAAAAATTGAGAAATGAGTTTTCCCTAAAGATTTTAAGTAACAATATGGAAAAGCCAAGAAAAGGCAGGACAATAAAGTATGTTTTAAATGCTTTATCTTAATACTATCACAGACTTGTTTAAAAATGTGGTTGATGTAGGTGAGTTGTTTCTTAAAAGTCCCAGTAACTTGAACAATGATAGTCCTTCCAGGGAATTACCTGAAGTATGAACATCTCTGCTGAATAAGCTAGCTAAACAGTAAAATCTGACATGCACAGTGACAACCCTTAATATATCACATAATAAAGTCATTTATCTAACATGTCACTTTGTTCAAGGCCTTCCACAATGAGGGAGGGAGTGGGGCTAGAACAGGGGCTAGGGCAAGTGCTGCCCAGCCAGGACAGGGTGCAGTGCAGGACAGAGCTGTGGTTCATCCTGGGGGTGCAAGGCAGAGGGGAATCTCTTGCCACTGCACACATCACAGGAGAACCAGATCTGCATAGGGTGAGGTGGGCTGCAGCTGTGAGCTGGGGCTAAAGTGGCACCGAGCTCTTCTGAGCAGAGGCTGGGCTGGGCTGCACTCAGGGTGGGTGGCGGCAGCACTGGGAGAGAGCTACGGGCGGGGGGCTGCAGACCCCCCAAATTTTTTCAGAGCTCCCCCCAAAGTCCCCCTCCCAGCACCACTGCCCACCCCATCCCACACGCCCCAACTCCACTGTACTCCCTTCCTCACCACAGGGGACATTGACCACCAGATCATGAAGTATATTTGAATTGATTAGGGTAAACGAAAATGTCTGTACTTTCAGCTATAAAAGAAGGCATTAAAAGGAATGAGAACAAATATGGAAATCAAAGAAGGAATATAGTGTACACAATCAAATGCTGTAATATAATATTTATTTAAAACTTAATTATCAAATTGTATAACTTATGCATGCATGTTTTATCCTTTAAGGATACTGTAATTACTTTTAGTATTTTTATTTACATTCATTCAATTATTTTAGAAAATCTCTAATGGAAGTGTTAGAGTGATATTCTAGCTGTATTGGTCCAAGAAATACATGAGAGGAAAGGATTTTTGTGGGTGAACTTTTATTGGACTGAATTCATGGTTGGGATAAACTTAAGTAAGCTTTCAAATGCAATGTAGAACTCAAGAAGAATGCACAGAAATCTTGCCTCATGGTATTTTTTCATTGTAGATTGATCTCTTTCAAAGCTGACAATTGTGTTAATACCTTTATAAGTTAGTCATCCTAATATACAACTGTCAGCAAAGAAATTGTATTTAATATAAACTAACAATTTCTTACCACTTTCTAAATAAGTCTGTGAGAGACATTACAAATAGTATAATCTACTTAGAAAGTTGTGGTTTCTTTAGGGGGGAATAGACTATGTGAGTGTCATTTAGTGGGGAATGGAACTTGTGTGTGGCATTAGAAATTTTGGCACAGCGTGTTTTGTACTTTTGCATGCAGTCAGTCACTTGGATGAACTGCTGAAGTTTCCATTACTTTTGTATGTGGGCTATTTATTTTTCCTCTGTGTTTTAGTGGTTTGGCAAAACATTAATCAATGGTCTTTCTTTCATTTGGTCTCGATTATATGAGGACAATCTGATTTTCATTTTATTGCTTTCACATGGTTCTACTGCTCAACTCTGTATCACAATAAGAGTTTGGAGGGTGCCCTTAAAGGATTTTCATACACACTTGCCAAATGTCAGTGGATCTCTGTGTGCATCTCTCTACTTTTAATAAGTCTCTCTTCATGTTTAAAATGTTAGTGAGTACTTTTTACCACTAATTCTACCTTGGGATCAGTCCAAAAAAAGTCTCTACACCTTTCCTGGAGGTATTCATTTAGTTAAAATTATAGTTATTCAAAGACAGTTCAGTCAACCTAAAGAGAAAGTTACAAAGTTAGTCTTGTTTGGCTCATTAAGGAATATCTAACTGAACCAGCCAATCATAATTTGATCTACAAGCAAGACTGACTTTCTAGTTTTTCTGGGGTCATCCTTTCAAAAAATTCAAGCAGCACCGGTTATGCGTAATCAGAGTTAAAAAGTAGACAGTGGGAGTAAATGGGATGAGGCAGGACCCCTGTGAATGGAAAAATTAACAGAGTTGGGTAAAGCAACAGAAGAAAAACGAAAGAAAGAATCAAGGGAACTTGAAAAAAGTTTCCGAGACACTAAACAAATGTGCTTTTTTGATACAGCATAGGCATTTGCAGGGTTTCTGCTCATTATTGAGTTCATTGGCTAGTTCCAGAATTGTCTTCAGATCCTTAGGAAGCACTTTCTCTCCTCAAGCTCAACAGTGATGCACACTTACCTTATACCTGTATAGCTCCAGTGTTCTAGCCAAGAGAAAAGCCCTTGATTTCTCTGCCTTCTCTGGAGAACCAAAGGGTAATATCAGGGATTATCTTCCTTAGATTTTGATTGACAGAGTTTCTCTTAGCTACTTCCCAGTCACATGTCATCCTATTACAGCAGTGACTGCTGAGGACTTTCAAGTGGGCCTTTCAAGGAAGACAGAAGACAGAGCTCCCTGTGTGTTTTGAGAAGTGAACACTTTCAAGCAGTTAAACACATCATTTTGAGTAGATTGTCAATAGAATTCAGTTTGCCAAATAGGGAAAACTGTTTCAAGAATAGGTGTTTTTAATTGTTTGGCAATCCTTTGCCATTTTTATATAACATAATTTGCATGCAGTTTAGCAAATGTTTTATTCAACTAGAGGAGCATTTGTAGTGATAACAAATCTTGAAAGTCTTTTATCAGTGCATTCCTAACTAAATGGCTACATCTACATGAGACAACTACTGCACAGTAGTAACAAGCTACTGCACAGTCAGCATCACCAAAAAACCATTTGGGGACATTAGTTACTGCAGAGTCATTTAGTCCTTGTGTATGCAAGTACTATATGACTGCACAGTAACAACTGTGCAGCGAGCATCTCACATAGAGGTAACTTATGTCTACTTTCCATTTTTATAAAGCTTATTTATCTCGTTTGACTTGTTTCACTGAAGCCTGTTACCTATACCAGAAATAGTCTAAATAAAAGCTACGTTTTCTGATGAATCAATTCATACAATTTTACACATGTAAATTTATAAATCTGTAAATATACATCCTACAGATTGTAGTTGATACTCTGCTGTGGCCGTTTGCATGTTTATAAATTAACACTTCTGAAACAACAATAGTATAAAAATCTATTGTGTCATATATCCACCATAAAGCAATTCAATATAAGGGCCTTGAGCATCATACTTGGAGTCATCATCTTCCACATACAGGCAGAAGGAGACCTATTGTAGTATGGAATTTCATCTTTCTCTTTAGTTGCTAGATCATGATTCCTTTTATTCGCATCTTGAAAAGATTTAAAGTGTCACTTCTGGTATAAATGAGCCCCTGGCTCCTTCAACTCCATGATTCAGCCTTTTGGTTCCTGACTTACCTGTTCACAGGGACAAAATGCACCCAAAGTCACATTCAGTGAAGCTGGGGCGGGGGGTGTTATTTATTTACAACAAATGAAAATGTAATTTAGTCAATAGCAATAAGCAGGCAGAATCCTCAGACTACACAGTGCCTATGTCAGCTCCCAGGCAGCGTATCAGACCCAGCTCTTCTCTTTTCAGTCTGTTACGTACCTTTTCCTGTTTCTGTCCCTCCTGGTCATTGACAGTCTCCTGTACAAGCCAAACTCTTTGGCCTTGCCAGGTACCCAGAACAGGATGTCTCCATTTGCTATTTCTGAAATTCAGTGGGGCTCCAGCATGTGTCCTGTGCAAAATGATTTTCTTGATGGCCCATTTCTCCTCTGTACCCATTATTTCCCAGTGTACAAGCCAGTCAAGGGAAACTGAGGTACACAACTTTTTTGTTACATAAGTACATTAAACTAAAAAATATTACAGACACAACCTTAGTCTTGCATGCTTCTCAACTACATGGCCAATTTGGGAAGTAAAGTGAGAAAAATTATAAAAATTTTATCAGCAAGATGGGAAAAAATTTTATCTCTAAAAATGAGTCTTTTTCAGTACTGGGGACCAAAAGGATGTAGTGTAGCTTCAAGGGTAAACTATGTTCTGTAAGAAATCAAAGCAGTGTTTACATTTTGGTAGGATTTTGGTTGGTTAAATATATTGAGACCATTGAATGAATGGGCAGGAGAGGCAAAACAAAGGCCTGATGAAACAGATTAAAGGGGACTATGCTAGATCTGTAGCTTTAAAATAATGTTAGTTCTCCTTCTCTGGTGTACTTGGCAGCCCAAGGCAGAAGTAAAATATGAGTGAGAGCAGAAAGCATCAGAAACCTTCCAGTGACATCCACAGCCACCTCACCATTCAGTGATGTAGATTAAGATTTCTTTTGAGAAGGAAATCTGGGGATTACAACATGGCTGTCTTCTCAATGAGACAACCAGACCTGGCCACCAGTCTGATGTATTGGACTATGTATGCTTGCAAACCAGGCATGTCTGAGAAGCATTTAGGCACTGTCTCTAGATATGTTCTCAGGCTCCATCCCAAAAGCAGACTCCCTGGCCAGGACCCCTAATTTGTGTAACCTTTTTGGGCAACAGATGCACTACACTCTCAACAAAGGACACCATGTGGGTTACACCCAAAATCAAGGTTCAAAACCTCAATGCCAATTCATAGTTATGCATGGTGCACCCAACACAGAATGAACTACATTTTTGACACAGGCATATTCCCCAAACTGTTGTCTTAGTTCCTCATATTTTGTGTCTTCTGCATACAATTCTTAACTTCCTATGCTTTGACCAAAGTGATTAATTTATTTCAATATATATGTAGAGTGGTGTCTAACATCCCAGGTACTTACCATGACCACTAGGCTATTTACTTCCACTCTCAGGATTTCTGTGGTTTTGACTAGAGTTTCTGTTCTGGAACTGAGAATATTTTCCATGTAAAGGGCTAGTCAAAAGTGGTAGGTTCTGACAAAAAGACCTTTAAAAAAACCAAAACTGACCGTGTTCAGTGGCTGCAGGAATTGCTAATATCCCAGGGAAATGAGTGCAGCTCCCTCTTCCTCTTATGCTATATTTGTAATGTTATCATCTCTGTCATGGGAAACAGAGCTTTGAACTCAACACTGGAACAGTTAGGGCATGACATAGAATTATAAGTGAAAACATGCTCTATTCAGATGCTTTTTAAAAACAACTTCTCAGAGAACGGGGACAGGGCAGGGGAGGTAAGGGAGAGTGTGTGTTTCGAACATTCACATGTACCAGTCAGCCTTAGCAATTTTATTGTGTCCTGAGCCCTGTGCACCTCTTGAAGCAAGCACAAAGAAAATAATTTGGGCCTTTGTAATCTTTAGATGGCTTTTGTTTTGTCTATGAAAACCATTTCAGTCCAATCTACAGGTGGAGTACTTACTGTTATACAAAAAAAACATGATATATTCTATTATTGTAAAAATTGTATAGTTTTTATATTTGTTGGCTAAGAAACAACATATAAATCATCTTTCTAGTCAAAATCAAACGTTGAAAAAAACTTAGAATGTTTATGCGACAAGATTTTATTATATTAGGTTTTTTGTTATATGATTTCTTTAATGTTGAGGGAGGAAGAAATGGTCAATGGCGCTATGTATTAAGACAACATGGGCAAAATTATGGCTTGTGCTTTAGTCCCGAGAGCAATTTTCTTCCCCAATTATGTGCCTAACTACTGTTCAGCATGTTCTGATATGGGGCTTTGCAGACAGGCTGGTGCATGCAGATTTTTGTGGGTGTAACAACTTACGTATGCATTTGAAAATGAATTACCTTTCTTTTATTTTAATAGTTTTTAATGGATCTATCTTATTTATTCCAGTCAGTACTGGGATTTTTTTTATTACAATGCATTTTAAAGTTCTCTTTTCATGTATTTTATTTTAATTTTATTTTTTAGAATTCTGCATCTCGAGGCTATATCATGGATTAGTAATTTACAAACAAACTTCTAAAAATACGACATGCATACTTTTTCATTCCCTTGTATTACCATATTCTACTCCTTAGAATATTTTCTCTTTCTGTGATTCCTTTACAGCTGCTGCATATAAAGTCTGATAATGATCAACATATGTTTCAAAGACCCTCCACCTTTTACTGGTGTAATAATGAGGATTCAACTCCTTGTTTAGATATCTCTTCCATTACATTCACTCCTATGAGCTCTCCTGACTCCAGACTATCATCTGGGCTATTAACACCACCACCTTCCAAAAGTGGTCTTCCAAAGCCAGTCAGTGAATTCAGCATCCCAAGACCTCGTGTAATCCTGCTGTGCAAAAACTTTTTCTCCACAATTTTCTTATTCTCTGTTGTGTATCATTTGTATTAAAATATACATTTTGTACAGTGGTTATAGGATAGATCAGACATATTTTACATTTTTTTTCTTGGTACTCTTAAAATATGGGAACTTTTCAGACTTTCTACCACTCATATATATCCTTGAACTAATCTCTTAATTCTCTATTTTTACATTAATCTAATGATTTTTCTGTATATACTACATTTAATGAGTTCATTTTTTTGGTAAAATAATGATACTATTTACAGATATTTATGTTATTCAAGGCAAAGTGCCCCAAAAGTTTGATGTGGAAGGGTTTCAATATCTTTCAGTAAAAAAAGAATATTTGGTAAAAGTTTTGATCAGCTGAAAGAGCAATTGGCAATTACATTTCCTGTAGAATAGTTTTTATGAACTCTGTGCAAAATGGAGGCCATAGATAATTGTAATCTAAAATGATCTGTAACGTGTATGTTTACTGACTTACCATAACACTATGTTGATACAACCTTTTATTGATTTACAAATAACATTCAGCTACATTTGGCAAACATTATCATGGCTTTCTGCATGTGGTTACTAAATTAAAATGCTTCTCATGTGCATCTAGATTTCAGTAGCACACATTTATTTTCAAATTAACCAATACTATATTTTACTTTAAGATAGTTTTAATAATGTTGTCAAAATGTCCAGTAAATACAAGACGTCAGCATATCAAACGTCAACAAGTGAATGAAAAGTTTTTTAGCAAAAAGACTCATTTAAGACTAAACTTAAATGCCATTTACTTATTGATCTAGTTTCTGCATAGCTCTAAAAAGTGCTCATAATTATTACCCACAAGTCAGTCTTCAGTATCAGTTAGCATTTTCCCAGTAACACCAATGGTAAGCTGCACATCAAATTATGGTAATATATGACTCATGTGGGGCCTGATTCCATACCTTATGAAATAAGGTCAGGCTAGATGATCTGTTCAGCTACTATGAAACAATAAGGATTACTGTTTGCACAAGGGGTATGACAGACATCAGGTTCACTCCATGTATTACAAATTATACACACAATTACACACGCAATTCCCATGATGTTAATAGGAGTCCCCTGTGCAGATTACCAGAGTTCTACTGCACATAAGCGTACTCTTGAATCTTTGCACCTTAAACTATTTCTGAATTCATGTACTAACACCTGTTGATGTTAACAAGAACTGCATGTGTGTATAAAACTTCTTATAAACTATTTGTTCCATAAAAGAAGTTGAGCACTCATCTTGACAGGGTTTAATAATGTCTGAGATATATTTATTTTAAATAGTTTAAAAAAAAAAAGACAGATCAAGATTTTCAAATATGGATCCCTTGATATAGGCACTTCAATACGCCTAAATAAATGTAGCCAAATTATCAGGGGTATTAAGACTATCTAGAAATCCCAGAATTCAATAGTAACATTTGAATTCCAGATGTCTGAAACAAAATAGTCTGACTCCCTCCAGCCTACAACCTTTAAAATATGTAGTAAATATATGTATTCCTTCCAAGAAAGCCATGGTTTCTTGATGTATTCAAGAAACAGATTAGCTGATTGTAGAATGAGAATACTTTATGGCAGAGGTGTTAAACTCATCTGGTCCTGCAGGCCAAGTAAGGATCTCTGGGCCAGTCTGCAGGCTGAACCAGGACCAACCCCCCATACAGTTGCACGCAGCAGGTGCCAGCCACAGGGCTTGCAGCACACACAGGCCGTGGGGCTGACACGGGCCATGTGCTGCCTGTGGCTCACAGACAGCATGGTAGGCACCTCAGGGGCTTGGTCTGAGATGCAGTATGCAGCCCTTGCCCTGGACCACTTGTGCCATGTGCAGCAGCATGTCTAGCTGCACTCTGCATACGGCACATGGCATCAGTCTGGGGTGGATGCTGCATGCAGCACCCTGCCAGACCAGTCCTGTCCACTGGCTCTGACACAGCCTGGCTCTGCAGCCAGCTCATAGAGCCGGCCCAATAAAGGCACTGCCTGCAGCACATGCCCCAGACCAAGCTCCTCTGGTATGTGCAGGGTGCACAATGCAGGGTCCAGGCCACATGCTACATGCAACCTAAGGGGCTGGGGCTGGCACATAGGGTCGATCCAGATCATACAGCTCAACAGGCTGGATCCAGCCCACAAGCCATATGTTTGACAACCCTGATTTACAACTACCATATGTAGCAAGGTGCTGAGGAATATGTCATGGGGAAGAGAACTACTATAAATTAAATTTCTGTGTTCAACCCACAATCATGGAAAAGCAAGGTTCAGCGGGTCCTCCATAGGTAATCTAATCCAACGCCCTGCCCAAGGTAGGACCATCCCTATCCAACCTAAAAGTGATTAATTATCCTGTGGCTGTCTGTCTATCTCCCTTTCCAAGATGGGGCTGAATAAGAGAATTCTGCCACTTATGCATGAGGGTAATATTGTGTGGCTCCTAGGAGAGAGAGGTCAGTTGGGCCACCCTATGAACTTTGCCTTTTGAAAAAATATCACATGGTTCATTGGAGCAGGAGGCTAAAGACTTTATTTGGTGCCATAGAGAATTGTTTCCGAGAAGATCCCATATTCTAATCTCCTTATCAGACTTTTTTTGGAATGAAAGTCTTTGTGACTCCATCTCAGGGGGGCTGGACCTGATGATCTTGTGAGGTCCCTTCCAGCCCCTAACATTTATGGATTAGTTTGAGTAGCTTGAGTAACCATTAACAAAACACCTATCAAAACAGGTTGCAGCCCTATGGAACTCCTACGGACTGGCAACTAGAAATGCTGCGTAGATCCCAAATTAAATAAGTCAATCTGGCCAGTTTAACTTGTGATGAAAACTGCCTTCCTGTTAGCTACCTAGCTAATTTTGTTATTGTTTTGCTAAATGGTAAGGAACTAGTCCTTTTTTTTTTTTTTTGTCCCCTGGCCTGGCAGTAAATTATTTCTAGTTTCCAGAATCATATTTTCTGTCATCTGAGGCAAATAGTTTCTCATGTAAGGCATATATATTGTCTTTCTTTGAATTCTTAAGCTAGTTCTCTGTCTATTTTGTTTTGACTTGATAGCGCTGTTTTCTATATTCTGGGAGTGATGGTAGAACTGCTGTATGATTTATATTTTTATTTAATACGCCTGAGCACCACAGTAACTTATTTTGCTATTTGGTATTTGTTGAAATCTGCTAAAAACTGAGGGCTTTATTAATGAAATCTTTTCTGCTCCACATTCAAGGATAAAAAGTTTTATCTGGAATTTAATATTCAGTGTTGTCAGTGTGTTGCATGTCTAAGTTACTGCTTATCACAAAATACATTCCAAGCCCTGAGCACAACAGCTTTGTTAGGTTGTCAAATAAATAATCATATAAAATAAGGAAGAATTAGTAGAGACAAATATTGGAATTATATCTTTTATTTTCAGGCATTGTTTCTGTGCATTCAAATTTACAGCCTATTGCTGTTTCCCTGTTATCTTAAATGGGTCTTAAGAATATCTGTCTTGGGGGGGGTTTGTTGATGTAAAATTATTTGTCTCCAGCTTTTTCAGGTCTAAATGTCTTTTATTTCTGCCTACACCAGATATATTGGAAATCTGAAATTTGCAGTGTCGTTTATGTATTTGAGGGTTTTAGCATGGCTCATAAACTTTTGGCTGCAAATGCCATTTGCTTGGTATCGGGAGCTGGTTTTTTTGCATGCCATTGTTTTTGATACTGTCACTCTTATCTGCATGCTAAAAAGTTCAGTGTTGTGATTATTCATGTGAAATATTACCCTAATATTTATTGTCCTTATTGTAGGCAGGCAGTGTGACACCTAAATCACCCTCCACTGACATCTTTGATATGGTTCCCTTTTCTCCCATATCCCCTCAGTCATCAACACCTACTCGCAATGGCACACAGCCTCCTCCAGTACCCAGTAGATCTGCAGAGATCAGTAAGTTTCACATCAACTCACCTAATTTTTGCTTACATTATGTTTTTAATGAAGCATCTAAAAAATTATCTACCATTCAAGCCAAATACAGTTTTTGTAAATCACATTTGATGATGACATTTCATTTTTATACAGTCTGCCCCAAAATCTTTGATGTTGCTGCAAACTTAATTTGTAAATAAATTCATTTATTTGTTCAAACTATTATAAAGATACTTTGAGGGAGTTTGGTTGAGAATTTTATTTTTGGCTTCTTTTTTTAAGTAAAATTAACACAGGAAGAGTTCTGACTTGTTATAATTTCCACTCCACTGGTTATGCTTGTTATGTCTATTTAAAACCAACGTTTTCAGGAGAGAAGAGTATGTAAGAGATGAAATTGACTCGTAATTAAAAGTCTCTTCTAATATTAGTGCAATGATATGTCATATCATCTAGAAGAAGCAAAGTAGAAGCTGGGAATCTCAGTATGGAATTAGTGTATTTTGTCTCTGGTGTTTTATGATGTGAAAATACATGCATTCTACTTGTTTTTGGCTAGGGCTGCATCCAGAGAGATCCTAAACTCTCAGGATATGACTCAAGAACAGTTTAGATAAACTAGGATACTGTGCTGATTAATCTCACAAACTAAGCCAGGCCTGTCCAATTGTAAGCAGCTGGTGGGGGTGGGATGCAGGCTCAAGGAGATTTTTTTGACCCAGTTCCCAGCCTCACAGGCTTTAAGTGCTGCCTATACTGTCCAGCTGAGCAGCACATACCACAGTTTAAACATCCACAGGACTGAAAAGGCAATCTGCAGTGAAGCAGGACAATACTCCTCATGCTTCCCCAAGCTAGCTGGCCTGGGGAATAGATTGGGGCCTTTGCCCTGCTGCTCTGTTCCCCTCCCCTCTCTGACAAGTCTGTGGGAGAGGCGAGGAATGGCGGGGATGTCTCCATCCATTTCTCAGCCCTGGATGTCCCTAGTCTGGAGAAGTGCGGGGAGCCTTTTCCTGTCGCAATACTTCCCCTTCCACCCTGGGAATGAATGCCTGTTTATTGTCTTTGTGTTGCTTGTATCAAAGCTGATTGCAAAGTTTGGCCTTTGTGGCTGGGTCCACACAAGCAGGGGCGTGCCTTTACAGCAGCACAGATAGTAGCGGCACAAATATATGCCACTACTTCGTGCCACAGTGCACACCCCGACCTTGTGCTTTGCAGCAGGACACATTATCCTGCTGCTTCACATGCTGCAGAACTGGGGGTTGGCTGGGGTGCAGGGTGCCTCAGCATCTGCTAGCCATCCCCTGCGCTGAGGCACCCTGTGCCCAGTCAGCCGGGAGCAAGCAGCCCAGGATGCTGCGGGGCCCCCACACTGAGGCACCCTGCACCCCAGCCAGCCCCTCCGCACCTGGCTGGGGCACAGTGTGCCTTGAGTTGGGCAACCAGGCAGCCTTAGACTGGCTGCCCCCCTATCTCCACACGCCTCAGCCTGGGGTCTTCACTGCAGAGTCCCCGTGCTGAGGCACTTGGGCCCCCATGCGGAGGCACACTGTACTCCAGCCAGCCCCAGAGCAGCTGGCTGGGGTGCAGTGTGGTTCAAATCGGGGAGCAGACAGCCTAGTGCCCCATCTCAAGACACACTGCACCCCAGCCAGCTGGCCAGGGCTGCCTGCTCCCCCATCTTGAGGCACCCTACATCCAGCCACCCAGGGAGCAGCCGGCAGGGGCGCAGGGGAGCTCCACAGTGCATGGAGACAGGAGAGCAAGCTCCCCCCATCTCTGCGTTTGTCCCAGCACTTGCCACTTTGGCGTAGTTTGCACTGCTTTTTTTCTAAGGGTTTTTTTGTTTTGTTTTTTCTTTGCTACCGGGAAATCCTGGTAGCAAGTTTTGCTCTGGCACTGCAAATTGATAGTGCTGAGCACTGCTTCATGTGCAATTCATGAGGTTTGTCTGGCTCCAGCCTGTGTTGCATATATCAAAGCTGATTACAAAGTTTGGCCTACACACTTTATAGAAGGTATCACTGCATATCTCACCTAGCATATACACAGTGGTCCTTATACTTACCTTCTCCTCATCTAAGTCAGTGACAGAGTCCTGTGTATTTCAACAGAAGTCTAATCAGGTGCAGTGATTCCAGGTACTAGAACTGATACCTGAATTTGATCCACCTTAAAAGTAAATGATGAAGCTAAGCATTAACCAGAGTAAAAATGGTGTAAATAAGAGCAAAAATCTACCCAATCTTTCATTTGACTAACCCAGAAGAAAATACTTCAAGAGACTTGAAAAGTCAATTTTTCACAGCTACAAAAGATTTTGTATTTCTTTTGCAAAATCACTGTTGCCAACTTTTCTAAAATTATCACAAGTGTTTTATTTGATTTAAGCTGTCGATTGCAATGGTGTATTGATCTAAAAAAGTAAAGTTTGTAGTCCTTCTGGCTATATGGAAAAACCTTGAGATGGTGGTCCAAATGCTTAAATACCAAAAGACAAATAAAAATTGAGCACTGTTTTTAATATAATAATTTTAAGGCATTTCATGATTTCTGACTGCCTTGTAACTTACGAAGAGGTAAGATTGGCAGTACTGCAATAAGCGATGTCGCTAACATAAGGAAGGAGATTAGGATTTGTCTGTATTAGTAATTATGTTAACTGAATGGGAGATACATAACTGTAAAGGAAATACCAAACCAAAATTTCTATCTGTTCTTACTGGCTCTATTTAGTTAAGTATTCTCAACAACCGTGTACCTACCTACTAGTTCTGTCACACTTTTGGCCAGAGTATCCAGCACTGATACTTACAGACACCATGATCAACATTTACCACAGAAAAAGTTAAGTATTGTGATGATCAGTTAAAGGATCCTAATAAATTATCTTGGAATTTTCACTAAGGACAGACCTGAACTCAGTTCTTCACAGGTGTAAATGAAATATTTAAAGGAATGAATGATTTTTCAACTCCTACATCAGTTCTGTTTGTGCACCACATGCATTAGAAGTGAACTTTAACATTTAATTTAAAACTGAGTGAAGTGGAGATTTGTGTGCTGAATAGTCCCACAAAGTAGGGCTTGGCTGTCCATTTGTAAGCAGCTAAGGGCTCAGCACTAGAAGGGATCACACGCCCTACAGACTGCTCTAGCAGGGTGTCATGGGACCTCTGAGCTACACACTGCACAGACATCCCCTCTCCTTCATCTTCCCCACCACTGCAACAGTCTCATGTAGACGACCACCAATGCTGCAGCGCGTGCCAGTACAGGTATTCCCCCCACTGCTTGTTGCAGTAGGAGCCTACTTGTCACCAGCCTCACCCTGAGCTCCCTGTCCTGTGCAGAGCATGGAAGGAGGGGGAGCCCAAAGATTCCAGCTGCTGTTGCAGCTAGAAAGCAGCCTGAGGGCTTAATGTGGCCAGTTGGGCAGCCCTGAACTAGGCTGTTGGGGGACAGAAGCTGGAGATGGGGGCTGGGGAGGGAGGGAGATGGGGCTCTATATGCATAAATATGAATTAGGCCTTTTAAAGATCATACTTCATGTCAGATGCACCATTTTTGTAAGTCGTCCTGCAGAAATACATTATTTTTTTTGCATTTTCCCTTGCATCATTTAATTTTCTCCATGTGCTATAACGATCATGATTATGCTTTGGCATATACTGATAAAAGAGCTGTTAGCTTATGTCATATTCTACATGCTATTCATTAACATTAATGGATGAATGCTATTAAAAAAACACTAGATTGGTTCCACATTTTGTCAGGCATGTATTAATAACTACGTAATTCCTCACAAAGATATGATATGCCATCCCCCAAAGATATATTGAGTAATTGCACAATATTCTTTATAGTATTCCTCTCTTTCAGTCTGTATCTTAATATTTGAAGGATGGTACTGAGAACCTTGAGCATGTATATAGGCTTGCCATATGTCAGCATATCAGGAGCATTTCTGAAAATGCAGTTTAAAACAAATGAGACAAATTTACAATCAGTGAGAAGTTCCTCTCCCAAATGAGCATATGAATCAAGTAGAGCAAATTAACATGTGCTGTAATGTATTATTTTGCTTGGTTTGAATAATGCTAGTACAAACTAATTGGTGTTCCTTTTTCCCACCTATCAGTCAGACCAATAACAATCAGAATTTGACTCCACAAGTAAACATAGTCTTCCATGTTTTTCTTTGTGCTTTTTCTTAGCAGTGCACTAAGTGGGGCAAGAGAATAACTTGATCACTTTTTGTAAGGTTGAAAGGATGATATTTGGTATGTACATTCATCATTAGTGTCTGCAAATCCAAGACAGCAAAAACCATCTGATTTGTCAAGTCTTTGATCATCTTCATAAACCTTCAGATTTGTTCTGTTTTCTTCAGAATGAGCAAATAAAAAGGTGCTGACTAATTTCTGACACTAGTCTCAATTACTGGCTTCTGAGCAACAGCTGAATGCCCACCTTCTTTATGCATATGGCAGATGCCTACTGGCCAGGCAAAACAGAGACATTTCATGTCTTCCTTCAGGCACCCAGCTAGCAACTTATGCAAGAATGACACTTGAAAGGAGAAATATGGATGCCAGTGAAAGCTTCCAACACTACTGGAATCCTTAAAAAGGAAACAAGCAAAGAGTTGGCACAAGAAGATGATGGCTTCTAGAAGTTCATGAGAAGAAAAGCCCAGAGCTAGGACTAAGCTCACTGATCCCCTTCAGAAATCTCTATGATGAAAAGGACATCTCATCAAGCTTGAAGCTGCAAAAACAGATTATATCTTTTCTGATCCATGGGTGGCACTAAGTCTTGCTAGAAAGTAGCAATTCTGTTTCACAAAACAAGGTGGTTTCAGTGCAGAAAGAATAGACATTTTCATTTTTTCATGAAAGAATGAGAGCCAAACCCACTTCAGAATAGCCAATAGAACAGGCAGTGGTTTTCAAACTTCCTGAAGTCACAGAACCATTTCACATCACTTCTTCTGCCCTGGAATCCCTACTCTTATCCTGCAGACTGATGTGAAGCCAGTATACCCGGCCCAGCAATGGCAGCATACAGACTCCTGTTCCACTCCACTATTACTCCCAATATCTTTGCAGAACCCCTGGTGACCTAGAGCAAAACCCCAGGGTTCAACAGAACACAGTTTAGAAGCCATTGTGAAAGGGATTTGGGCATTTTCCTAGGATGTGTGAATCTGAGGCCCAGGTCCCTATTCTGCCTAATTTTTCTATGGACCCTGACAGAAGTTACGCTTAAAATGAAATTAACTGGTTAATCATGTTTTAAGTAGTGACCTGGCCACATCTTCAATTAAAGGTATGGTATTTTGTATGATAAATTTGTGTGGCTTATTCCTTGTTTTAGCACACCATTAATTGAATGGACATATGGCCAGTTTTCCTAGCCTCCACAGCATGTGATCCTCCCCCTCTATGCGGCACTGGTCAGGCCGCAGTTGGAGTACTGCATCCAGTTCTGGG
>NW_017728949.1:30605896-30607655 GCF_001723895.1 Crocodylus porosus | reverse complement strand
CGGACTAGATGATCTGCTCAGGTCCCTTCCGACCCTAGAAACTATGAAACTGTGTTGGAGCTCTTCAATATTCCTATGTGCTCCAGAGGCTAGGAGTGCTGGTCAGCTGGTTGGGGGGTCTCCAACCAGAGGAGTGCATGTAGCCCTTGGTTCCAATGCACATTGCTGGCTGGAGCACCTGTAAGATGGTCAGGGCTCCCAGTTCTTCATCTTAGGCTCCACCTGAACCAGCAATATGGCACGATGGAATCAAATGGTGGATCTACAGTTGCAGCCTCTGCCATACACATGGCAGAAAGCACTATTGTTTGGATCATGTATCAGATCCCATCACACCTTTAATTTAATCATCTGTCAGGGGCTTTTTTGTGTGCTCTAAACATCAGTTTATTGACTGTTACGAGCTTTCTATTTTGTTCTGTTTTGTCACCCAAAATTACACCTACCACCCAAAAAATCTTTTAATTATGTCAACAAATTTTGATGGCAATGTTTCAACATTTTTTTCCCCAGCTTTAGGTGGTAGCATAGACTTACAAAGTTTACAGAGGTGCTGAAGCCCATCTGAATTGGACCCTTTTATTTTTCTTCCTTAGAATGGTGGTCTCTTGAGGATGATGCTAAGATGTCTCTTCTCCTTTAGGATTGGTCACCCTTTACTATAGGAACTTTTTTATATAAATTCACTTTTTCCCTTGGAAAGCTTGAGGAGCAGGAAGCATATTTCTTTAATGATGTATTAAAGCTCAAACAGCTGCAGTAGCATCTTCTTATAGCATCTTTCCAAAAGTCTGGATCAATTTTATTAAGCAAATGGCTCATACATGAAATATGTATACACACATTTCTTCTCTTCTGAACCTTGTGAATTCCTAATTCTCATTCATTATAGCCAGCATGTAATACAGATATCACACAAACACTAAAGAAAGCTTGTTTTCTCATTTTAAAGTTAAACGACGGGATTTAACTTGCCTTTTCCTTGCCTTTCCACCAAAATACTAACATCTTCCAAAAGATATATGAAACTTTTTTTTAAATGTGATTCATAGTTTCCAGTGTAGCTCTCAGTCTATAGCTTTCTATTTTTCAGTTGATCTTTAGAATAAACCATGAAGCACAAAGACAGAAGACCAGCAAATGGCATCTTCATTAGGAAGCAATGCACACTCCTTTGCAAATGCTTTATTGCCATTACCTATTTCGCAGATGTTATATACACTGCTTTAACAAAATAATAGTTCTAAACCATGGTTACCATCCAAGATAGCTCCTGGAAAAGTTCAGACCAAGAGAAGGTGATGATACTGAATGTGATGGCATTGTTGTTCAAGTGGTCAATGCCAAATGAAATCTCCTCCAGAATAAGTATTTTGTAGTCATCTGTCCAACCAAATGATGTATGAGGATTACTTCCTTAATCTAACAGGCCCGCATATGATAATCATGCCTCTTCAGATGGCAACAGATTTCCACAAACCATGAAAAAAAAGGATTGCAAGTTTTCTTCAAATATGGCTTTTGTATAATGGATTCTTGGTTCTATTAAATTATAGAGCGGTAATTTTTAAAATTCTCCTTGCTGTTGTACTGAACCCAAAGAAAAGCCAGATGAAAAATTTCTTTTCCTATTCTGATAAAGGTGCGTTGAGAAGGTGCATGTGAAAGCATTGCGGTAGCTACAAGCAGTCTTGAACAAATTTGCATTTTAAAATTCAATCTCAATCATTTCATGAAAAATTAAAATTTATTTTAAAGA
>NW_017728949.1:30589574-30605671 GCF_001723895.1 Crocodylus porosus | reverse complement strand
TTTTAATTTGAATTGACTTCAGATGGACCTGTTTTCTACCTAAGAAGTCTGTCATCTGTTTCTTCCCCCGCTCCCCAATCTCTCAGCCAAGCCATCCCACATCCCACCCTGCCTTGGCTGGGCAGCACCTGCCCCAGCCCCAGCCTCAGCCCTCACCATGGGGGCCTTGATCTGCCCTCTGTGTCCCTTCCCTCCCCTCCCCCTTCCCCTTCTCTCCCAACAGACTTATCTTCTCAGCTAAACGCTGCTCTCCGAGCTGCCAGATTGCATATCAGCAATCAGATCAGTATCAGCCGATATGGTTCGTTAATATTTGGTCATCGGTATCAGCCCAAAAAATCCTAATCCATGTACCCCTAAAATAAAGACCTCTTTCACTTAAGGAAAATAAATTACTCATTAAAGTACTTTATTTGCAGCTGTTATCCTTACATTTGACTAGTCCCACTGACTACTTCAGAGGAACTGTTTTCTACAGGGTGCAGGATCTCAAATGAGAATGACTCCAGGAGAATCATAAACACTTCATATCAGATACTTCCCTTTTAAAAAATCATATAAGGCTATAATTGTAAACACTAAGAAATAGAAGAGATACATTTTCTTGGTTTGATTTGCTTTGTTTTGCTTTGCTTTTTTACATGCAAGCCTTAGTAAGGCATGATGATGAAACGGATAGCTTTTCCAAAGAGTATAAATTACACTGGTATCTTTTTGTTAGTAGACAATATTACTAAATATGAGGGAAACTTCCACATGTACTAATAAAATGAACATTACAAGAGGCCCAAAATGTTGGCTTTCTATTTAACAAAGGTCCATACTTATAATGGGAACTTCAGCACATGAGGACTTCCATGGGTGTAGAGTAGGACAGAGAAAGAGGTTATGGAGCCCATTAAAAGTCAAGAGTTCTATTTTGTTTGATGAATTCTGTCCACCATTGTGGTCTGTGTCTGCCTACAAAGGATAGCATTCTAGTTACGTAAAAGGGTTAGAGCCCTTGAAATCTAGGCCCTATGTTGCAACCAGAAAGCCTATAAAGTAACCACAGCTTGTGAGAGTCTGGATAATTAATAATAAAGTAATTATTGTAAGTAGGATGAAAACATTAAAATAGCTGTCAAATTGATGTGAAAGGCTATTAAATGTCACTTTAATATTTGTTGTTTGAAGTTTTGACATACGTAAGGCCAGTTGTTTTTCATGGCAAGAAATCGGGGAAAGTCATGGTTTTATCATTATAAATGAAAATGTAAGCATTCTCATGTAAAAATCTGTGGCACATGATATTTCAGGTTGCTTGTAATGGGAGATGAGAACTATAATAGATTGTTATTTTAAATTAAGATAGCATAAAAAACAAATAATACTAAATTATTTATTTAAAACCAATGCTCCTTTGCACAACGTATGATAAACCTTGGATGACTTGTACTCAGTAGAGGTCTGATGGGAAATGAAGACAATCTACTCAAGTTGAAATAAATGCACCTCCTATATTTTATGTTATACTGTTTTCTTAAATATTGATTGTTTGAATGCTAATACCATAGCATGTATTCTCTTAATTCAGAAAAATCTTTGTAGCTTGTTCTTGTCTGGTTATACAAGTGGATTTCAAAATGAACTTTCTACATATTGAATAAATGTGGGTCACATTTTGGGGTAAACCCTAAAACGGGTACTAGTGTCAATAAATGATAGCTCTCCTTACTCTGGTAACTTTAAGCTAGCATACTTTGAAACTGAGGAGGGGGTACAGCATGGTTGCATAGTGAGAAAACCAATATATATCAGTTTTTTCACTATGCAACCATGCTAGTTAGGAGATATAAGGTTCAAACTTTCTCTTCTCTCACTTTCAGGAAAAACTTTTTCTGAGAGACAATAGATAAACCAAATTAACCAGGGTACCTCCTATATAGAATAGGATTACCGTAGCAGTGACCTGATAATGTTGGTAGCATTGTAGGTACTTGTTTTTTTACTAGAATGCAAAAAAATATAACAGTGCCAAATTTAAGAAAAACAATTGTTTTTTAGGAAGATAAAATGGTATAGTACAAGGGAAGTTGTTGACGAAGAGAGATGCACAGCTGTGTTGTTCCATTTCAGATCCCCAAAATCCACATGAGCTAAAAGCAAGTTTCAGTTAATACCAGATGTAATTGAAGGAAATGCATCACAGTTCAAGGCCTTGCCTTCTGTGAAATGAGAGGGCCATTTGTCTTTATGAAAACTCTTTGATCTGACAGCTAGAAGTAATAGCCAATTGACTGGATGACCAGAGATGTTTTGCAAGAATCTCTCTTTACCACAGTCTTAAAATATGGTGAACGGCTGATGCCCAGCCATTTGGGAAACTCCCACACAGTGATCCTGGACTGTGCCATCAGGAAACTACTTCACAGAGATTCCTGAATTTACTTCAAATAGGATCCGATATCATCATTCCTGAAATTCCTAAAAAAAAACAACACGGCAGAATTAATTGAAGGGAAATGAAGACTGAAACTTTGGTTGCTGGTATTCTTGGAAAGGGTAAGAAATTAAACTGTGGAAAAGCTAATCTAGAACTGACCTCTGAATGTATATTTAGAAAGTTTACTTGTTAGATATGAGATGGAAAGCGATGCTGTTCAGGTTCATGTAAAAAGAGATGCATTGTGTCATCTTGCTGACCTGTTGTGTACTATGTCTTCATAAGGTACTGACTCTTTATTTAATGTTTTTCTTCATTCTAGAAAGAGACCTTTTTGGAGCAGAACCATTTGACCCCTTTAGCTGCGGAGCAGGAGAATTCCCTCCAGACATACAGTCAAAATTAGATGAGATGCAGGTAACTACTTCACATTTAAACAAAAGTTTCCAAGAGCATGTAGATGTTCATCTAGTAAAGATGAAAACAGACATAATATAGCAATCTACATGTCTCTGAATGTAAAAAAAATTCTTTACTATACCAAAAAAATGAACTTTTATCTGGGTGGAAGAGTCAGTCAACTGGAGTTGGACCTGTCTGCCAATGTAACTTTGAATATCAGGAGACTCTATGCAGCCAACTTTTTGACAGAATTTTACATAAAAAGAATGCAGCAGATGCTGAGTGTTCTCACTTCATAAAATATTAGTGAACAGAATACAGTGCCAGTATACTGGTGGAAGACTTTATGTCAAATATCTTCAAAATCATATAATGGAAAAATTCTAATAGTTTTATTTCTATTACACATTAACAGTGTCATTGCCAGAATTATATTATCTTTTTCTCCTCAATCCCCTTTTTTGTTCTGTTTTTTTTATTTGCCTGAATATTTTAGTCTCCAGTTCAACAACAAGATCCAGCTTAGCATACCCTTGAACTTTCATTGAATATCATTAGACTGGATGAGGTTGTAAACAAGGCACACAGGGGTTGCCTATTCAAAACAGCTGAGAGCAAGAGTAAGCTTAATCCGATACAAGAAAAATCACCTCTGGTACTGGCAGCTGCCAAACCTAGGAACAGTACTTTAACTGTTTAATCATAAGTTTAACACACATGCTTAAATTTGGTTGTGTAATGCTTATGAGATCCTCATGTTAGAAGAAAGCAATGGTTTGGTGTAAAAAAAAAATTATAACCTGCTAGTAAAACATTGTTTTGCTAATTTTCTAATATCTCTTTTATCTTCTCATGCTTTCCTGGGTGCTTAGCGTCAACGATGGTTGGTATTATCATATTTTAATATGTATGTTAAAATAACTTAAAGTAAAATGATTAAAATGAGCATCTTGTATAAGCTCATTTCTGTGACCTAAAGATAGTTTTTATGCAGCAAGTTTTATTTATAACAGTGGGGAAATTTACTCTAGTGTTTGTTTGCTTTTGTCTTTCAGAAGCAATTCATAGCCTTTGGTTTTTATTCATGTTTCTTTTTTATTACTCCTAACACTCATAAAAATTTACTTTCACATTTTGTTCCCCACTGTTGCCAAGGGTCTTTTATGACAGTTATTATATGCAAGCTTACGTTGCAGACATTTATCTAAAAAAAGTGGGTTAAGAAAATAAGTTTATTTCTTGGAGGTTAGTAGAGCTAGAGTTACTAGTGCATGCTCTTTGGAAGACGCATAGTATTCCATTCTGTGTTAGGGAGTACTAAAAAGCTGTGGCCTTTTTTTTGTTTGTTTCCAATTCAAACTTAAGCTTCATAAGCAAAATCTTTGACATGAGATTTTAATGTTACTACATCTGCTAATAAATTAAATCATGGTTAAAACCATTCCGTTGGTCACACAGTTCAAAAGTAGGAAAAAAAGCCATAAAAGTGAACATACAGGTTTGCCTTTCTTTTGAAACTTCTGATGGTTTCCTTGGTCCAGAAGTATAATTCGAGTCAAACAGAGACTAAGGATAATTCAAAGGCAAAAGAAAGATAAAAAGGTGCCATATGATTTGAGTAATAGAACAGTAATGGAAAGTATGAAGAAACTGAAGTCCCATGTCATTTCGTGTAATAGACGCATACATAGAGACAGCAGCCACATCCAGACATGCAGGGGCATGTGCTTGCATCTGTCCAAATTTATGCTGTTACTTTGTTACTTTGTGCCTCGGTGCACACCCCGGTATATTTTACAATTTTAGAAGCTGTGGCTATTCTCCACTGCCTGACACAATCAGTAGGCTTGCTTTATTCCTACCTGAAATGGATAATATTTAGATAGAGATCATTATGCTTTCAAATACATTTCAATGTATCACTGGCTTTTCGGGTCTACGCTTTTTGGGTTTTAAGCCAATAAAAACCTCAGATTAGGTGAAAAGGTAGATTTCAGTAATTTTACCTCTTAATGAAATTTAAATTATTTGCTGTTCCTGTGTTTTTACCCTAAAAAAGTTCATACAGGTTAATTACCATCAGGGATACCAGTTTTCCATTTCCCATGGGAAAAGAGAAAAATTTGGACTCTTTTTAATGGAGAGACATAGAGACTTTGAACTTTTGCAAAGAGCTCCTTGCAGGGTGCTGGGGGGAGTGGAGTGGTGCCCCCAGGTGGCAGGGAGCATGTGACCAGAGCAGCACAGAGCTCGCAGCAGCAAAGAGCTTCCCTGCTCTGCCCTGCCACACCATGCCACCCCACTGGGCTGCAGAGGTTCCAGGAGAGGGCAGCACAGCAGAGACCCTGCAGTGGGCAGCCTGCACATGCCACCACCCTGCACAGGTCTGAGGGGCATGGGTCCCCTGCCACCCAGGAGTGCATGCAGCAGCAGGGAGCCACCATCCCCCCACCTGAGCCTGCAGCAGGGCAACCCACAACCCTCCTTCACTTTCCATGGTCGTTCTATGAGCTAAGTGGGCAGGGGGAGCTCTGATTTGCATGATAAAAAAGGGCAGGCAGGCAGGGGGTGCCACGTGCATATATATATACACATGACAGCTTGGAGAGCAGTTCCTGCAGATAAGTCTGCAGGGAGGTGGGGATTTAGGCCCCCTATAAGGAGGGAGGGAGCTGGTCAGAGCTGGGGCTATGGGCTGCCCAGACAGGTGGTGTGTGTGGCTTGGGGTTGTGGGCTCAGGCTCCCTGCCCTGCTGTCCTGTCCCAGGACCTCCGCAGGCCAGTGACTGGGACCTGGCATGGCAAGGCAGAGTGGGGCTGGGCAGGGAAGCTCTTTGCTGCCGAAAGCTCCATCCTGCCCTGGCAACATGCCACCTGCCTGCCACACACCACTGAGGAGCACAAACCCGCGCTACCACCCCTACTGCTGCCAAGTGGGAAGGGAGCATGTGACCAGAACAGTGCAGAGCTTGCAGCAGAAAGGAGCTTCCCCACCCAGCCCCGCTCCACCCTGCCACACCATGTCCTGCCCACTGGGCTGTGGAGGTCCCATGGGAGGGCAGCAAGGGGGGGAGCCCTCAATGGGCAGCCTGCACCTACCACCACCCTGCACACAGATCTGGTGGGCATGGGTCCCCTAACCCTGCCGGGAGTGTACACAGCAGCAGGGAGCCACCCCCCACCTGAGCTCATAGCAGGGCAGCCCACACCCTCCTCCACCATGGGCTCCACTCCAGCCATGCTGCCCGTGGGCATTCTGTGAGCTAAGTGGGCAGGGGGAGCTCTGATTTTCCATGATAAAAAACCCCAAATCAAATACCAAAATTTATGGGTATTTAGAATTTATTTTATTATAGTGATTAAGGCACTGGTAGGCTTCCAAATTGCTTTAAAATTGTAAATATATCAATAAAATATTGTGTTCAATTCATATATATATAGTGGCATTTCATTTTAATCATAACTTTTTGGGTTTTTTATCAGATACCTTGTAATTTTTTATCGGAGAATACCAGGATCCCCAGTTATCATAAAGTAAAACACAGAGCTTTGTAATCAGTGCAAACAAGCCCTGGATATGGCAACTGTTTCCTTTGTATGGAAACTTTGCTGGAATTTTATGCTTTCATTGGGTGCATCTACACATGCAACTAGTGCACCTCAGTAAACTCTGGTGCAGTTCACATCGGAGTCAGCTGCTCTTGGGCACAGTCCTCACATGTGCTTGGGACTGCAGCAATCTGAGCTTGGGTAGAGCAGCCCTGGGCAGGCAGCAGGCTTGAGATGTCAGCCCTGGGTGCCAGGAGGTAGTGTGAGATGGCAGAGGGGCTGGCTGGGGCATGAGAGTGCCCAAAGTGCAGAACCATGTGGCTGACCCACCGCCCAGGGCTTCTGCACCCCAGTTCAAACTGCTGCAGTCTCACACCATCAACACATACATTGCAACCTAGTAAAAGACTCTACTCTAAGATAGTACTGCTGGGGACAGTATTGTTTTATGGCAGGGTTAATTAATTTAGTACACCCGAATACCAACATACATGTAGATGGTGATGCTTTACTGTGGAGCTAATTGGTCAATTCCACAGTAAAGAACATGTGTACATGCACTCATTGGCTGTGCCCAGATGAGCACATACATACGGTATGTGGTACTGCAGGCCCGTCTGCAGCACCACACACTGCACATGTACGTGTTTCCCATGCTAAGATCTCTAGGTGAAAAAAACCCATGCTGAAAAAAAGCGGGGCAACACATAGGGCAGCAGCATGCACCACCCAAAACCAGATCCTGGCCAGTCAGAGCCATTCTCCAGCTGCCAGCCAGGCTTCCTGCCATAGCTGCAGCTCCTGAGGCCTCCAGAGCTCCAGGTAAGGCTGCTGGGGCCAGCACAGTTTTAGGCCCTAGCGTCCCATACCCCACTCAGAGTAACCTGCCATAGGCCAAAGAGTGCGTGGCATGGGTGTTCCCCAGAGACAAGTAGCAGCAGCACAAGGTGTGCCACTGCTATTTTTCCCTAAGGAAACAAGTGTCCATGCTTGTTTGAATCTACACGTGCCATTAAGGCAACATGATAAACACAAAACCAGTTTGCATCAGAGTCAGCTGCTTCTGGGTGCAGTATCTTCACATGTGCACAGAACTGCAGCAGTTTTCACCTAGGGCAGAGCACCACTGGGCCAGCAGGGGAGCCAGAGAGGTCAGCTCTGGGCTCCAGGAGGCAGTGGAGATTGGCAGAGGGACTGGTAGGACCTGGGGGTCTGGCCCCCAGCTCACTGGCCTGAGTAGGTGTATGTATCACACCTGGTCAGTGTCTACACAGGTGTTTCAGTGCAGTAAGGTACTCTCCTGTGGAGTAGTACCCCAACGGTACTATCCAACGGCAGAGTTAATTAGTTTACTGTATCCTAATACCAGGGCATGTGTAGACTGGTGCTTTACTGCAAAGCTAATTAGCCAACTCCACAGTAACGTGTTTGTGTAGATGCACCCACTGAGTATAAAAATTCTCTGAACATGGGGTTCTGTATCAAATCAGTTTGGAGGTTAAAGGTAGAGCAGGATATGTAGTTTGCTTGTTAAGAGAAATGCTCTGATGTGAAAACAGATACATACTGGCATAGTCCAAAGCCTAGAGATAGCCACTGCTATCCTGAGGGTCAGCAATTCAGACAAATCAGGGAGTGAGTGCTAGAGCTGGTAAAATGACTGCCTTAACTTTAACAGTATATGGAAGAAGAAATCCACAGCCATGGCATTTTGGTCAAAAGCCAGATACATCAGTAAGGAGCACGTGTCTTTGGCAGCATCTTTCCTAAAACAAAATATTTCAATACAGTGTGCTAGCATATGTCTGTTTTGCAACAAAAACTTTTCTGTATTAAAATTAAGAGCAAGCAGTATTTTGTATAAAGTATATATTATGGAAAATTTAGTAATTGCCCAGCATATATCTGTAGTCTGTCTTCTGTAATAGTTCTGTTTCCAAGAAAAGAAAATCCAAAGCATACATTTGCATCTATCCATTTTAGCTGACATTACTATTACAGAAGTGACTATCAGTCTTTAGAGGGGAAAGGTGAAGGAAGTTGCACATTATAACATGGTTTTCATACTAAGTATACAATACATTAAGCATATTATTTCTAGAAATCTCTGTATATAAACTTTATGCCAGAAAACCTGGCCCAAGCCTTGATCATTCTGAGTTGCTTGCAAGAGCTGTAGGTAAGAAATAATGCTATAACTCATCCCCCAATAGTCTGTACGTGGGGGACTCTTCCTATGAATCTTCCCAATTACAAAGATGAGGGAGTTCATCTGCAGTTTTTCTTCACAAGTCTGTTATGTGTAGAGCTGGAAAGAATTTTTTCAGACATTATATATTTTATAATTACACCATCTTGGTTACCCCTGAATTATTTGTAAATTCGAGTCACGTTTGCGAAAGAATTAAAGCTTTTTTTCAGTGTTTGATTCATAAAGCTTGTAGGGTAGACAGAGGTTCATCCCTATCCTGTGATGACTTTTGAATCAAGATCACCCATCTTCATCATCATGCTGCAAGGTACATTAGGTACTCCTAGTTTTTCTCCCTGCTGCTATTTTACCATGTATGAATTTAAATATTCTTTGGAGGAGAGACTGGAATTCATGCATTCCATTTTCCAGGTGACTAGCCTAACTGCTAGCCTATAACGTCATTCTCTGTGATAGTACAAGCCGATCTTTTTATCAAGTGTGTCACAAATTAGCCCTGCCTTCTCTCTGAGTGCCACATCAATCCCTTCCCTCTGCCCAAGCTACAGCTCTGCTTTCTGCTCCCTACTCTGTCCTCTCTGCCCAGTCTCCTCCTGTGATTAGCTTATGCAATTTGGTCTATATCTTTTGTAATGATGGGACAATTAATAGATTTTTCCTTTTCTTCTTAAAATCAGCCTCTTATTAGTTTTAGGAAAATGTAGAATTTTTTTAAAGAGTCTTAAGTCCTACCAGGCCCTAAATGAAACAGATTGTTTCATGTTATAGTGTTTAAACATGAAACAGATTGTTTCATGGTATAGGGTCTAAACAATACAGTACCCTCATATCTACTACATAAATATTTCTAACAGTCACATGCAAGAAGAAAAATATGAAAAAATATTAAAAATGTATGAGACTATTTGGGGAGAAAGTAGTTATGAAAAATCCTATAGTTTTCATGAGCTGTGTGTATGGAAGTGTTATGTCCTTACGTGACTTTTGATTCCAGTCATTTTCATCTAAATTTTAAGTCAGGTCCCAGAGTCCTTCTTAATTTTTACTCCATGGCTTCAGTGGGAGTTTAGCTTTAGTAAGGATGTTCTGTAATTACAGTGGATTAGAGCAGCCTCCCTGTACATGTATAGGAGCCTGAAAAATCATGGATTGATGGTTTGAAAAGTTAATGATTGCAGTGTAGGCTCAGGCTATATACATGTTCTCACTGAAATATGTTAAGTATTATATCCACATGGAATTTTGTGCAAAATCATCTACCTTTGTATAAGATGCCCATTTATACCAGGTCTGTATTTGGTGTGTATTTGCCAGTACTGTGTTTCCTCAGAATAGTGCTGTACTCAATGTTTCTATTGCCACTTTTGTAAAATTCATAACAAAAATGGCCAAAAGTCACTGGCAGGCACTGACTCCCGGGTAGCACACAAAAGTCAGTTAAGGACTGGGTAAGCAAGGATTATAGCTGTTTTGTGTTGATGGACTATCTCAGTGTATCTGGCTCATAATCAGATTTCAGTATGAAACAGCTATAAAAAAGAGGAAAAAAACTTTTGCCTGGAAAATCTCATAACACGTTATAATTGTATGCCATGAAAGCTATTTTATTTCTCTCAGTATTATTTTCCAGTTCTTAATAATACCAAGTGGAATTATTTAAATACTCTGGCATTTTAAATTCTAACATGTGGCACGATCCAAGCTTCATGATAAGCATGAAGGCTAGCTTGGATTTGTGATGCTGCTTTTAACATGAATAGATCTATTTTTCTGATGCACCATATAGACATAGTATTTATCCTGGACACACTAATGAGAATTTCAAGTATGCACAATTAGGAAACCATATCAGTCGTAGCTTGCGTTAATATCTAGTCACAATAAGGGTGATTTAAACCAACCTTAATTGTTCACGTTGTAAGAGGTCTGTGTTTTATAAAATATATATATTGTTCATTTCATTGACTGTAAGCAACATTCCCTAAGTTCTTCCTACTTTTAGGACTAAAGTAAAATCAGCATTATAGCAGGAGCTACTGGAATGAAAGTTCTCTTGGCATTTCCATTCTAGCATTGCTTATACAGTACTTTTGCCTATCAGATTAAAAATTTCCAACCTTGGTCTCCCTTCAAAGGCAACTTGTTTAAAATTCAAGGCAAAGGACTTGGCATTTTTTTAAGGATGAAGAGAGCATATATTAAAAACAAGAACCCTTTCTCCATTAGAAAGAAAAATACTTTGGTCCAAATCCCAGTATTAATTACTATTTTGTTCCAGATACAGTCCCTCTTGCCTAAATAGGACTACTCAAAAGTGCTTCTCAGGGTAAGGATGAATCTGACCATTAACTTTTAAAACCTCCCCAACTAAAACAGAAGAGGAAGAGAACGCTAACATTTGATATGGTAACGGATAACCTCTTGAAAATTATCTGAGTGTCCTGACAACCTTTACTTTTTGTCTGACCCAGTCATCTACCTTTGACATTTACATGTTACACAATGCAACTTGTATGATTTGGAACAGGCTTTAGCAAGGCTTGGAATAAACATAAGTTATGCAATACATGTACATTTGAATTTCTGGCACAGTGAAAAATGTAAGACCAAGTTCTGAAATTCTAACTATAAATAGTACTTTACTTTTTGTGTAGCCTTCACCTTAACCACTTGTTAAGTAAGGAGCGATCTAATATGATTTAAAGGTAACAGAGCAATACCCTTGGTTTAAGAGAATAATAGTCCTGTGGTTCAGTACTCGGAAGGATATGATAATGTTAAGTTTGCTTATAAAATTGTAATTGTTCCTGTTGGTGAATATGAATTATGATAAAACTTTAATGACTTGACCATATACTATTACTCAGAAATAATATAATATGATGCTTTTTTCTCTTCATATAAAAATATACTTGTATAATATCTGCAATAATTTGCTTTCTTGTACGCTTATTGCATGTTAATTGTCATAATCCAGTATATGTTAACTTGGACTTCCACATTTTGAGGTCTCTTCTGTTTAAGCTACATGTTACAAAAATCTAGGGCCAGTTTTTGCCTGGCTTTAATATGAATTAGAAGTAAAGTATGGTGTCATAAGACTTCCTTCCCCTTGTGTGACCTATGTAAGACCCAGACAGAATTGCAACCTGGGTCAAAGTGACTTCTCTCTCCTATTCCTTTGTGAACCAGGGGGAGCACGTGAACTTTATTAGCTATATCCCTTGAAAGAGAGAATGTCTCTCAGCTTTTGCTCAGTACTCTGAAGTATTGCTTTTCAGTCAGTAGCACAGAGGTTCTTAGATTCAGTATAAGATAGGAGGTAGCTACTTAGCTGCATGCCTCTCATGGCTGTAGTAACTGAGACTTGTTGGAGTAGTAATCTCACAGTCATGTAATACATCACAGGATTTTCTGTCCCCGGGGAAATGTAGCAATGTTCATGAGGATATATGTGGTGAAGCTCTTAAAAATGTTATCAAGTTAGTCAACTTATAAATGATGCAATGAAAGTGTATTGCATTCTGAAGCCACTTTTTCCACTGTATATCATTTATTTTGTCTCAGCTATGTGTACCCTGTGTTCATACTCCTTCTCTTGTTTGCGATACATGCTAATACTTCAATATTGTACTGGTTTTTTTCTTCTTTATCTGTTCTGATTAAAAAGAACTCATTTAAAATACAGCTTTGTATGTAAACATGTTCAAATGTTTGAATATGCATGATTCACTTTATGAAACATTTGAATCCAAGTCACATTGTTGCACAAAGCAAAAAGATTCTGTTCTAGTACTGTTCATGCTGGTCCCTGATCACGTATAAAAGTACATATATGTTTAACTGTACTTACCCAGTTGGTGTCATGGGAGTTTATAAAAACTTCTTATATGTCTAAAAGCTTGCATGTAGGATTTTGTAGGATTTAATATTTTTCTTTGCGGAGACAGTCTTTTATTAACCATGCCTTGTCTTATTACAGGAGGGGTTCAAAATGGGACTAACTCTTGAAGGCACAGTATTTTGTCTCGACCCACTAGACAGCAGGTGCTGATGCCAAGAACAGAAGTCTGAAATTCTTATATGGTCCTTTTTTTAATTCAGAGCATGTAATGACAAATATTGCCCATGTGCCAAAAATTGCTATTCAATTCTTGTGAGGTTTGCTTATGTAAAACTCCAACTTACTTTCAAGCTTTTCCTGTACAAATGTAAAAAAAAAAAATCACACTTGTATATGAAATATGAATTAAATTACATTGTTGTAGTTCTTTCTATCACATTTTAGCTGATATTTGCTATATCTAATGAGTATTCACTTTAAGTTGGAGGAAGTTCTTCTAAAACCTCTTGAATACCTCTTTCCATACAATTCTTACATATTCTTTGAAATGGTGACATTTTAAAATAAATCCCCTTAAGCCTTCATTTATATTGTGATTATTATACAGTAATATTTTAAATAGCAAATAAAAAGTACAACATACTGGAAGCTAGTTTGTACATAATTGATAAATGTGGATGCCATGTAATTAATTCCAGTTACTGAACACAGTCACTGACTGTACTATATGGATAATCTTGTTAACCAGTTACATTTGTCAGATTTTTAGACATTCACATCTTGAAAAAGTTAAATATATCCATCCATTTGATTACCAGTGATAGCTAATGTTTAATGAATGCATTAAGGAGACCTATTACATATTTTATGAAAACAAACACACTACATAGCTTTCTGGTTAAATGTTTTATAGCTAAGCTAGTTGCATATACTGAAAACTATTTGGAATTTGGAATTCATTACGTGACAACTATATTTTGCTCTCTTAAAACTAAGGTATTGACCCTGCAAAAATGCTCTTAGGCCAGATACAGACATTGGACTTTTATCCATGTAAGTGATCAGAAACTGGTCTGTACCCATAAGAGAACAGAAGTTCAGCACACACAGACTTGTTTAAAAATGGCAGAACATGGTCTACGATTTACAGCCTTCCCCCCTCCCCACCCAATGTGTGTTCTGTTCACTACCAATCTAAACTACACCGCTTACAGAAAACCTTGTAACTTAGATCAATTCAGCTTCAGGCCTTTGAATGTCTGTACCTAGCCTTAGGGACCTATCTAACTATGTATGAGCAGCCACAGTGTGTTCTCTTGGACTACTCATGTGTCTAGTTATCCATGTGTCCAGGTGTTTGCAGGACTGCATCTTTACAGTATTTTCTCAATATTTTCTGTTACCGAAGCCAGAAGAAACTACGCAAGGAAAGTTAATAGTATAAGATTTTAAATACCTACAAGTAGCCCAGGTAAATCAGAAAAGAAGAGTTCTATGGTTTGTAATCTCTCTCTTGCGTGTGCCAGCACACACACACAGAGTCTGCAGCTGAGTGTTTGTGTATTACTAACTTGTCTATGCACACTTTTCACTAATCTTTAATATAAGCAATAAATTAATGTTTTCTTTGTGCATTTTTTCTTTCAGTTATGAACTTGTTGCTTAATTTTTTTAGACTTTTCCTTAATTTTGCTGAGTGTATGTAATACTCAAACTGTTCACTAAGAAAATTTCCTCCTAACAAAAACTCCTTATATTTATTTCCCCTTTGAAAATACAAGTAATTAGGGGGAAAAAATTTGCCTTATTTTTTTCTTAGCCCCTCCCCCCCACCTCCCAAAGACTTACTTTTTGTGGCACATTATAGGTCACGAAATGTTGGGTTGACCTTATTAACTTAAGGTTTACACAGGAAAATAAATGCATTTATTCAGTATTACAGTAAGCATCTATCTCTTATGCCCCAGAATGGCAAGGTACTTAAGCGTATATATAACTTTCAGTACACAAGTAGCCTGATTACAGTCAATAGGACTACTCATTTCCATATAGTTTGACATGAAGTACCTTGAAGCACTGGGGCCTTAATGTTCTACATAATGTAAGTCTTCCTTTCTTATTCTTTGCTCAGTATTCATATAGATATATATAAAGTCACTAACCAATAGAATAGTATATGTTTCATAAAGAAAAGTCTTTATAATTTTGTTTCTCATATAGTATTTTGGAATTTGTACAATGAGGATGTTTAGCAGCCAAATGGCTTTTTATAATAAATAGAATTTGTATTTTTATTGTACTTTAAAAAGCTTTACATAATAAGCATATATTTAGTGGCCATTTACTATCAATGGTAACACAATGCTAAAATAATATTTGCACATTTTAAGGAACCTTTTTCTTTACAATTTTTATGGTAATTGACTCTGCAAATGACACTGTTAAATAGATAACTGGCTGATCCATAAAAAAAAACTTAATGCAACAGTTCATTTTTAATGAAGAAGTTTAGTGATCTGGTTGAAAACTGTATTTCTATGTAATCTCAAATGTCTGTTTAATTTTGCTGAAAATAAATGTTTTTAAATAAAAGGCATTGTGTAATATAATATTCATTTGGAAGACATGGGGAGTGGGGGGAGGAGGAGAGAATTACATCATCCCAGTAGGTTAAGGACTGCATGGAAATGAAGCCTGAATTTAAGGCTGAAGTCTACTAATATCTAACAAGCTTAACTTCACGAGTAGTCACATTGGGCTACTCCTTCCCTGGCGTAAACTGCAATATCTCCATTAACTTACCCTTATGCATTAGCTCTTCTGCACGGCTCATAAAAAAAATTTCCAGTGCTAAGGGAGGAATTACATCCTGCACACCTGATAGGTCATATTGTGAAGTGCAAGTATTTTCCCCAGAGACTGAAAGTTGTCTTCAAGAAGAATAGTCACAGTCTTCAAAGTCAAGGAGGTGTTTAAGTCCTGTAGGAGCTCTTAACTTTCCAGTCAACTTATGTGAAGCATGGTGGGGTAGGATGCTTTGCAGCTTTTGAAGAGAGGATGCTCATCACCAGCATTATCATTCTGATGATTATTGCCACATTTCAAGAGAGTTAATATAACACATATTCAAAAGCAGTCTGACCTCTTTTTTAATTTTAAAATCAATATACATATGTTGACCACAATGTGTTTAATCCTGCTCCAATGAAATCAATAGATTGAACATTGACTTTGCTGGGTACATTATCAGGGGTCTGGGCTTTCTGTTTTCCATGGAAAAACAAAGTAAACCACAGATTTTGCCTTTTACCAGAGGGAAACATGGATTTCTCATTTTACCAGAGAAATCCACAGATTTTGCCATTTTGCAGTAAGTTCCCTGCAGGCTGGCAGAGTTCCAGCCTGCAGGGAGCTGGGAGGGAGTGGGAGGAAGGCGAAAAGACAGGGGACACCACGTGCATAGACACGCACATGGCCCCAAGAAGCCTTCAGAACAGCTCCAGCAGGTAAGTGCGGGGGGAGAAGGGGAGACCATGTAGGGAGGGACGGAGGGACCTGAGCAAGGCTGGGGATGATGCCCAGCTGGATGGGGCTTCAGGCCCGGGGCCACAATGTGCATCTGCAGGGCCCTAGCAGGGAGCAGGATAGGGCCACAGCTGGCTCATC
>NW_017728949.1:30568433-30589334 GCF_001723895.1 Crocodylus porosus | reverse complement strand
AAATTCCTATAATTTTGTCATTTCTTCCCTGATTCAAATGAAGATAGCAGGGATGCAGCTCTTGCTGAGGCAACAAAGTCTGTCAAGTTTCAAGGAGATAGGTACAGGGCTTTCTGGGAAACTGCACCCCAAACTGTTTAGAGCATAACTCATGTCACTTGTAAATGTGAAGACACAGTGGGCTGAAAACAGCAGGCATGGTAGCCCCTGCTGAGGCCACAAAGCCTGTCAAGTTTCAAGGAGATAGGTATAGGGGGTCTCTGGGAAACTGCACCTCAAGCTGCTGAAAAGCAAAACTCATGATATAGACTTTGTGTGTTTGCTAAGGCCTCACTGACACTGGGGCCTCTACACAACATGGTAGTGTGCCCCAGTGAGGTTCCCTCCTCCCCTACAGCCTCAGTCCGTCCACCACTTTAAAGACCGGGTAAGCAGCACAGTACCACTAGCAGCACCTCAAGCAGCCAAACTGTCACAGAGTCTTTCTTTTCTTTCCCATGGGAGCTTCTCCAGCAGCTGCCAGAGAACTCTCCTGGGGTCTTAGATGGGCCCAGGGCCCTGGCTCCTTCTGGTCAGCTGACCAGGTACAGGTGCTAAGGGTGAAGGTTCTGGCTGTGTTGGTCTAAGGACATGGCACTGGCAGACAAGATTATTTGAGTCAATCTGATATCTTTTAGTAGACCAACTGAATAGTTGGAGAAATATATCTTAACAAAATTTCAGTTTTAATACCCTTCGTCAGGCTGAGGAAGCACCTGCAGTTGGTGTGTGCACTGTTCCTGAATGGAAGGAATAGTAAAGAAGCCAGAGGCTGGCAGGCAGTGCAGGCAAGAAAGCCAGTCAGTGAAAATGGAACTGGAGTTGTCAGGAGGTGAGGGACAGGTTGGGGTGGTGGTGTATGGGGAAAGGGGGATGTAGCAGTGCAGGTAAAAGTAGAGAGGTATGTGGGAAGTCAAATGTCTGGCAGATTGTAATGTGTCAGAATTCCAGTGTCTGCATTGAGTCCATGACTTTCTGTACCTAGGAGGTTGATGAAGTGCAGTTCATAGGCTCATCTGCGAAAAGTGGTTTGTAAATTCAAACAAACACTGAAGCTCACAACCTCACCACCAGAAGCCAACTTCCTACAGCCCAAAACGCACTGAATGGATCCAGACCATGCCATGACAAGACATGCAAAACCTGCCAACAATATTTCCAGTATGGACATATCTCCACTATACGATACATCTCTCCATCAGGGCACCAACTGATGGAAAATATGTAGGAGACACCAAGCAACAACTGCACACCAGAATGAGCACACATTCAAAATCTATCAAAGACGAGAACACCCAACTACCTGTCTTCAATCTCTCAGGCCTGATCCTCAAAGGGAATTTACAAACCACTTTTCACAGATGAACCTATGAACTTCACTTCATCAGTCTCCTGGATACAGAAACTCATGGACACAATATAGATATTGAAATTCTGATGTACTGTAACCTGCCAGACATCGAACTCCCCAGGTACCTCTCCACTTTAACCAGCTACTTCCCCCCACCTTCCCAGTGCAGCATGTCCCATACCCCCGACACCTAAAAGGCATCCCTGACAACAAGATGGAACTTGTATGCCACACAGTGGATAGCAACAAAGTTGGCATCACGGACTGCCTTGACTATATTGGCCCCATTGTTGGTGACCGTGAACCTGCAGGTGAACTTGCACTGCCCAAAGAGCCACCCCTACACTAAGCAGTTTCTGGCCTCCATGATCTCGGTTGCCGTGTGGGACTCATCCATCACCTCAGCTTGAAGGAGAACCCACCGATGGCCTGACGGAATGCACCAATGCTTTGTGATGGGGGGGTAGGCATGATCTCCACCCTGGCTGCTCCAGATGTCCGAGGTGAAGTTTAAGGCCACCTGCAGACCTGCTTTGCACAGCTGCTCTCTCAATTACTCCTGCATGCTTCATACAGGGAGGGCACCACCATTCTGCTGTAGGTTGTGTGTGCGGGCACTTTGTACAATGGGGCCACAAGCTCCATAAGCCACCTGAACCCTGGCCACTCAACTAAGGAGAAGGGCTGGCCACCCAGAGCAAGTATCTGCTCTGAGTGACCTCACTCGCCTCAGGAATGCACACCCCTTTCCACCACTTTACCAGGGTGGTCTGCCTCTGCTTTGGGGGTTAGAGGGTTTGAAGTGAAAGGGGTGCTTCTTTTTGGGCACACTTCTGCTGGTGCCAAGCTGAGGAGGAGCAAGGGCAAGTGTGTGGTGCCTGTGGAGATTCATCAGCATCCCCATGGTGCTCATGCATTTTGCTCCCTTGCCCTGGCTGGTTTTGGCTCAGCAGTGCAGGCAGGAAGCATATGTAGGATCATGTGCCAGCTCAAAATGATCCCAGGCCACACTACCTCCTTGCTCCTGGGTTGAGGTGCATGTGCGGACACTGCCTTTTCCCCCTCCTCAACAGACAGAGGCACAGCAGCAGAAGGAGTGGACTCAGATGAGCCATTTGCCCCCACAACCTCTACCTCAACCTCCTCCAAAGTGCCTTCTGGGGAAGGAGACCTGGCTCTAGGGGAAACTTGAGGGGTGTGGAGCACTAACTCAGATGATTCCCCTCTTTCCCCAGAATTTCCCTTGCTATGGTACTCAGATCCAGCTCTGGCTGGCACTGGATGGCTCAGGATGGGAAATGAAATGGAGTGGAGGAACTGTCATGCTGATGCTGCTTGTTGTCGTGGTGATGGTGGGTTATGGCTGGTGCTTTTAGAGGGGGTGCAGACTCAGGCAGTGGCACTGCTCCCCTCTCCACGCTGCCAGTAGAATCAGAAGCCTTATACCTGCTAGCTGTAGGAAAGAGGCTGTGTCTCAGTTTGTGGGGGGGTGGGACTTACACCTAGGCCCCCCTTCCACCCCTCCCTGAAGTCTTGCCAGCTGCCTTTCCAGCACACTTCATAGTGTGTTTGGTGTGGTGGAAAATCTGTGTTCTTCTCTAACGTAATATGTATTCATGTAATATATGTAGATAATTGTATGCATGTATTGATGTAATGTTATGTATGTATTCATGTATATATGTAATGAATAAAATATATAAATGTATGTAAGTGTTCCTGTATAAATTCTATATTATAATATGCAATATATGCTGTACTTCCCTGCACAGTGAATGGAATGCACACTGTGACAGAAAGCACAGATTTCTTTTCTGGGGGAAAAGAAAATAGTCTAACAAAAACAAAAGGAGGATTTTGGGGGAGGAATAAATTGAATAGAATGAATATAATAATAAAGGGTATTAGGAAAGCAAAGGGTACTGGATCCCCCTTGCTAGGAACAGGCTAGCAAGCAGGAAGAGATAGCTTTTCTCTGATGCTGCTGAGCTGCTGGAAGACACAGCTCAGTAAGCTGACTCCAAGGCACAGAGAGAGCTCAGTTCAAACAATGCTTGTTATGCTATTTTTCTGTCCCTTCCCCAGAGCACTGGGTTTTATTGGAAGGGACTTCAGGGAAGGATCACAGTCACTGGTCAGCTACACATGTCAATATCAGAGCAGTCCTTCCCCGCTCTGCTTACCAGACCCTATGACGAGAGAGGTCTCCTGCATGCCTGGAGCTAAGATCAGTGACATCACTGAAAAGATTCCTGATCTCATCAAGCCCTCCGATTACTACCCCATGGTCCTTGTCCATGTAGGCACAAATGATGCGGCTAAGAGCAGTCCAAATGGCATCAAGAACGACCTCCATCAGCTGGGGGTTGGGCTCAAGAAGTCGGGGGCACAGGTGGTATTCTCCTTCATCCTTCCAGTTGGCAGCAGCTGGAGGCACCAGGATGCCTGCATCAGGGTAGCCAACCAGTGGCTTTGGATTCTACAACCATGACCAGCACTTCCAGGGAGGAGACTTGCTGGGAAGGGACAATCTTCATCTCTCTCCTAGATGTAAGCATCTCTTCTCCTGCAGGTTCTCTCCGAAGAGCTTTAAACTAGGTTCAACAAGGGTACCAATGCTCGACAAGAACCCAAGGTTGGTGAGCCACAAGCAACACACCAGACCAAACCAGGTAAGTACTAAGGGGCACACTAACCATCAAGGCAAAGGGGCACCAAGAGCTCCTATTGTGGGGGCTAAAATGTCTTTACACAAATGCCAGGAGTATGGGGAATAAGCAGGAGAAGCTTGCACTCTTACTTGCTGGCAGACAGTATGGCTACAACAATTAAGGACAATAAAAAGTCTTTCTACAGATACATAGCGAGCAAAAAGAAGGCACAGAGTAACATAGGGCCCCTGTAGGACCAATCAGGACAGTTGGAAGGAAAAAAGCAGAGCTCTTCAATGAGTTCTTTGCTTCAGTATTCCTAAGTACTGACCAAGACAATTCCCCCACCTTGAACATAGATGTCCAAAAGGCATCATACTGCCAAAGGTTAGTGCTGACTTAGTTAAGGAGCACTTGGAGGGGTTGGATGGGTACAAGCCAGCTGGCCTGGATAACCTCCATCCATGGGTGCTGAAGGAACTGGCTAGTGTCACAGCTGAGCCGCTGGCACAGCTGTTTGAGCACTCATGGTGCTCTGGCCAGGTCCCTGAGGATTGGAAAAGGGCCAATGTGTTGCCCATTTTTAAGAAGGGGAGAAGGGATGAGCTGGGTAACTTTAGGACAATCAGTCTTACCTTTATCCTTGGGAAAATACTGGAAAAATTCATCAAAAAGCATATTTGTGAAGGCCCAGCAGGGGAAATGATGCTGAAAGGAAACCATGGGTTCATCACAGGTAGATTCTGCCTGACAAACCTTATAGCCTTTTATGACCAGGTCATACACTGCCTTGAGACAGGAGCTGAGGCTGATGTGATCTACCTGGACTTTAAGAAGGCCTTCAACACAATTTTGCTTCCTATTCTCATAGAGAAGCTAGCAGGCTGTGGGGTGAGCACTTACACAGTCAGGTGGGTGGCCAACTGGCTTAAGGACCACACCCAGGGAGTAGTGGTGGATGGGTCGTTCTTGGCCTGGAAGGAGGTGGGCAATGGAGTCCTGCAGGGCTCGGTCCTTGGACTGGAATTATTTAATATTTTCATTGGCGATTTGGATGAGGGTGTGGAGAGCACCCTCTCCAAGTTCGCAGATGATACCAAGTTATGGGGCAAAGTTAACACACCGGAGGGCAGGGAGCAGATACAGGCCAATTTGGACGGGTTGGATCAATGGGCAGAATGAAATAGGATGCAATTCAACAAAGATAAATGCAAAGTAGGGTGGAGGAATTCCCTAAGGTGGAGGAATCCCCAGCACACCTACAGGTTGAGGGATGACCTCCTCAGCAGCTCAGTGGCTGAGAGGGATCTTGTAGTCATGGTTGACTCCAAGATGAACGTGAGCCGGCAGTGTAATGAAGTCATCAACAAGGCCAGTTACACCTTGTCGTGAATTAGCAGATGCATGACCAACAGATCGAGGAAGGTGATGCTCCCCCTCTATGCAGGATTGGTCATACCGCAGTTGGAGTACTGTGTCCAGTTTTGGGTGCTGCACTTCAAGAAGAACACAGAGAATCTGGAGAGGGTTCAGAGGAGGGCCACTCACATGATTAGTAACCTCCGTGAAAGACCAAACGAGGGGAGGTTGAAGGATCTGGATCTCTTCAGCCTTCACAAGAGATGTCTGACGGGAGACATGTAGCTGCCTATAAGTTTATCATGGGAGGTCAAAAGGGACTTGGAGATGTACTGTTTACCAGAGTGCCTCTAGGAGTAACTATAAATAATGGGTGCAAACTAGTGGAGATAGATTCAGATTAGACATTAGGAAGAAATTTTTTACAGTAAGGGTGGCCAGAATCTGAAATGGGCTTCCAAGAGAGGTGGTGCTATCACCTAATTTGGAGGTCTTCAAGAGAAGGCTTGACCTGGCTGGGGTCATCTGACCTCAGTCCTCTTTCCTGCCAGGGGCAGGGAGTCAGACATGATGATCCTTTGTGGTCCCTTCCGACTCTGCAATCTATGAATCTCTTCCCCCTCCTTAGTTTCTCTTTAGCTGCAAGCGAGCCCAACTTCAAAACTCAACATGTTTCAAAATTTTCAAAACGTTTTGAGTGCCCTTGTTTGTTTTGAAGCCTTTCATTTCATTTCAATTTCAATTCTTCAAGTTCAAAGTGAGTTGAAACAGCGTTGAAATGAAACATCCATCAAAATGTCTCACAGCCCTAAGCTCCTACTCTGCTTCTCTCCCCTGGAGCCTCCCCAGCCTGGTGGGCACAACCCAACATGAGTGGAAACAATGGGGCCACACATGGATTCCTCACCACTGCAAGGTGCCCCTTGCTGTCCTGGCAATGTGCCTCCAGTGCCTACTGCTGCTTTGAGGGACACAGACCCGAGCGCCTGTCCTGGATACAGATCTGTGGGGTGCAGGTCTCCCATATCCCCTGGGAGTGCACACAGCAGCAGGGATCTGGCCTTCCCCCAGATGAGCCACCCACAGCACCATCTTGCTGCCCACTAGGACTCTGCAGCCACATATTGTAGCCCCAGGCCCCGAGCCCCACCTGGCTGGGCAGCAGCCTTGGCCTGCACCTGCCTCAGGTACAGATCTTGGTGATGTGGGTCTCCCTGCCCCCTGGGACTGCATGCAGTAGTGGAGACCCACCCACCTGAGCCCGCAGCGGGGGGGGAGCAGGGGCTGCAGATCTGGGCCCATAGTCCTGTCAGCTGGGAGTCCCCTCCAGCAGGGCTGAGGGTGCAGGGGCTTTGGGTGGGGAGTAAAGGGTACCAGCAAGGCTGGGGGTGTAGTGGGGGTGGCCTTTAATTTTAATCATGGATTTGGGGGGGGTTAGCAGAGAATTTTTGGGGGGGGTAGCACATAATTTGGTATTTTTTTATCACCAGGATCCCTGAATTTATCATGCACTCGGATGCTAAGAAATATAGCTAACACTTTTTTTTAAAGTTGTTTGGAGTGTTCCTAGTTTCCCAGTCTCAAACACTTCTAAATCTTTGCTGACTTTGGCACGTGTTTGAGGATTTAGGGAAGAAGATTACAGGTGTGGAAAATAGGAATTTTGTGTCCTTATCTTAGGCTCTGTTTCAGACTCAATATCATTCTGAGGATTTCATATAACCATTCCTTCATTGTGTTAATCTCTAAAACAGGAAAGACAACATTTTCTGTCATTGAAACTGTGAGACTTCATTATATGTAAAGAGCTTTTAGACCTAGAAGTCTATACTCTATGAAGTATAATAGAACATGCTGCCAACAGTGGGAGTTACTTGAAAGGACAGCTCTTTTCCTTCTTTCCCTTGGGTGTCTTTTGTTTCTAAATTACAGAAGTGTTGTTATTACCTGATTATACCATGCATCTGAGACTACATCACTTCCTGCATAGATATATCACTGGACCATAGTTCCATTTCTTAGCTGATTGACTGCCATGCTGATGTACTATCTTCCTGAATAATGCAATGTTTAAAAGAAAGATTTACTTATTTCTGTCACATAATCTTCTTTATAGGTACATAGTTTACTTTTTCTCTTTTGTTCATGTTGTATTTTCTGGTGGATTAGTGATGGAATACAGGACATTTTCAGTTAAAACCCACATTCTCCACAGCTTATTGGTTTGTAAGTTGCTTTGTTTTGTCCACCTTGGTCACAGATTTAATTTGTTCTGGCTAAAATAGCTGTCCAATCACCCTGATCCACTTGCAAATACTAGTTTTCTCCTGTATTGAAAGCCTGTTACCAGATTTGCCCATCACTTTGGGGTGTGCTCACTTATTAGGGGAACGTTTCTGAGGGTCTCTGTAATTCTATCAGTGTGCTGCTTATGTTTCTTGTGTTTCTATATGGAGCTGTATCTCTCCCTTCTGCAAATCCTCACCCCCAATGGAGCTATCTTGCCAGACTGAGTTTCAATGGGGCTGGGTTCCTCCAACCACCAAATCAGTCAAACACATGTACACACATATACACACAGATCAACAGGATATACCTGAGTCAGGCCAGGTTATTTAGCATTGACAAGCTAACACCCTTATATGCCTTGAACTCATTCATCAGCGTTAACAGAGCACGTCCGAATCAGGACAGACTATCCAGCATTGATAGGCTGACACCCTCATGTGCCTTGAACTCAGTTCATCCCTTATTTCAGTGGTACAATAATAAATGCAGTTAGATACACATATACACATGCTAACAGAGTACATCTGAACAGGCTGGGTCCAATCAGCACTTTCACTTGATACCATCATGAGCCTCAAAACTCAGCATGTCGCAATCTTTTGTCACAATGGTCCTAGTAGTAACCCCCTCAATGAGCAGACCCCACTGTGGTTTTGGGCATTACAGGGATCTCTGGATTAGGTAAAAGAAGCGTTGCTGCAGAGCAAATGGGGAGGTCAAGGGGGAGAAAGAGAAGGTGAGGTTCAGAGAGAAAGTATAGTGACCAACTTGACCATAAAAGTTATTTATTGTCATGTATATGAACTCATGATGATACCAGTAATAATAGCCGTACAAGAGAGACAAATAAACAGTTACAATATTACAGTTTCAGTTAGGTTTTTGGGGAAATGTAGCTTGAGTTTGATTAGCAAAAGTCAGGTTTACAAAGCTGTGCCTGGAGTGAGAGAATAAAATTCAGTTCCTGGAGTCAGAGAGAAGGAGAGAGAGAGAGAGTCTTACCACTCAACGAAGCTTGAACTAGTCGAGGTTCCCAGGCGCTGTTGGAGCTGGCAGACAGGCAGAGGCCTCAGCACGAGCAATGGAGAGATTCCAAGCAGAAAAGGAGTGGAACTGGTGCAGCGTTGGATCCAAGCATCAGGACAGAAACCTGAGCTTGGCTAGGGGGTTTTGTAGAGAACTAACAAAGGCTCAAGGGAGAACACTAGGTTTGTTTAGGGATAAGCAATGGCTTATGTGCTGGATAACAGGAACTGATCACTCCTGGCTATGGGTGGCATTACTCTGAGGGAGCTCACAATACAGACAGGCAGATTCAGTGTTTTGGATACCAGTAGAGGAGTCATTACTAGAATTGGTGTGATAAATGCTCAGTTGGGTGTGTGTAGATGTGGGTTGATTAGCATTTGGAGCAGTGCTCCCCTGCTTCTCTGGTCCCAGAATTCAGTACGGTCCTTGCCTCTGTTCTCCATCCTGAATGCTAATGAAGGTGCATGCTTGTCCCATCTCCCATTTAAATGAGTTGTCATCTGGTTTCATCTCAGATGCAAGTGTTGTTTCACTCTTATCACCCTTGTCTGGAGGGCTTTAGTGTGTCTCCCACTGCATCTTCCTTGTCTTTTGTAAGTTCCTCTAATCAGTTCTTGTTCAGGCAGAGGTGAGGAGGGGGAGGGTCCTTTGTGAGTCAGACAGGCTGCATCCTATGCCAGGGTTTTCCCCAAGAGCACAGAGCTGAGAGGTAACAAGCCCTTTTGGCTTCATATATGAAAAAGAGTCTGGAGCCCTATTTCATGTGTAGAAGTGTGATTCTGTAATCCCCACAGGGTTTCTACTTGCCAAAAATGGAGCCTGCTTTCAACAGGTTTATGGTGATGATTATGTATCAGTTTGTTGTCTCGGTTCACAAGCATCTAACTCCCACTGATGCAAGCTCTGTTTTACAAAAGAAACCACCACTACATAGGAAAAGAGCACCGCTGTCAAAATCTAGGCAAACAACACAGGAACTCTAGGTTTATTTTTGTATACCAGTCATTCAAACAAATCTTCATCCATTGATCCCTGCTTTTTTAAACACAAAGAGAGCTCTTTTTTTAGGATTTTTATAAACTGCGTAGTAACCAAAATAAGTTCAATAAATTAATTACCACCCTTTCTTTGAAATTTCATTCTGGTTAAAGTCATTAAGGCTGAAAGCATCTTTTGATAAAAAACAGGATGTAATTTTCAAAGGCTACGCAGCTGCTTTCAGTAGGTCATGTCTTGTAAGGTTCAGCCAAAGACAGCACTCTGACAATTCTGGACAGTTTCTGTACTTTTGATTTTCCTGTTAAGAGAAATAAAACCATTCCTCTTCATAAGATACAAGGACAGATGCTGCATTATGTTTAGAAATGATAACTACAGAATATTTTTCATGAATTAAATATAAAACAAAGCACTCAATATTTAATTTCATTCTGATCTTTGGGTATTTGGTAAAAAAACTGAATGCCTTTGAAGCAGTTTATGATACAAGAGATGTTCTTAGCCTATACACAGACAAACTTACTTTGTGTCACATTTTCTTAGAATATTTGCATGGCCAAATGTTTTCATAGGACCTGCAGGGCTTTCTGGATCAAAAACAAATGTATTTTGTTCTTAACTCATGTCAGGGTTCATAAAATGTCTGTGTGATAGTTTGAAGTTCCTAAACAAATGAATTTATGAACATATTACCATTAGCTACAAATCCTTTGTTTTTACAACATGACCTCAGTTTCATGAAGACCTTTCAGGAGATTAAAATGTTTTGGTTTCCTCTTCACATTGAAGACAATTGCATAGTTATGGAACACAATAAAAGGACAATTCATCAGGTAGATGAATCTTCCTTTCCTTTGCACAAGACTGGAATGGATGAGCTTGTGGAACAATGGAACGTTCAAGAGCTACCACAATTTGGTTGGTGGGTTCTGTAAACTTTCTTGACCGTTTCCTTCTTCCATAGGAGTATTTAGCTCTCATTTCAATGTTCTTTACTTTTCCCTTTAAAAATTAATACATCTGATAATCCTTCCCTCCCAGAATGGCTGTAACCAATGAGGAACATACTTTTACATTTGAAGGGCCTTTATATCTTAACTGTGTTTGACACAGACACATGCCCAGGAACTCTCAAAGTGATTTCCATTGGGATGGCACTCTTCTTCCTATTTCTTCTTCTTCTTCTCTCTTCCTCTGTGTTTAGATTGACACCCGAATTCTATATTGCAATGAGAAGGCAGCTGGAGAATGTCTTTACCCTTGGAAGGCTGAGATTTCACTTTTGCTTTAACTTATGAGACCCACTGTTACAGCCAGTTTTTGGCTTGCCATTAACAACTAATTTTATTCCTGCTTGTCAGGTATAGCAGTCCCTTGTAGACCTGTAGGTTGCCATCTGCCACTTGACTAGGGTGTTATAGGTTCTAATTGATGATCTACACACCACGTTTCTCCTGCCACGACTTGATGTTAACAGAGTTAGTTCATGTACGTGCATGTGTAGTCCAATTAGTAGTCTCACCAACGTCCCACGGGGTCCCACATTCCTGAGGGCTCTGCCACCCCTACACCCTCGCCCGTTCCACTGGGATCTGGCCAGCCGGTTGGTCTGGCCACGTGTCCTCTGGTTCAATCAAACAACCAACAAAAGACCAAAAACAAAACAAGAAAACAGAGAAGGCTCTCCTGGCCTGTGTCACTGCTCCTGCTGTTTGCAGCCACGATCTAAACCAAAATTGACCTTCGTGTGGTCAGTACCTCTTTGGTAGCTCTCTCTCTCTCTCTCTGAGAGCCTCTTGTGGAGATTGCCACGATTTCTTTTAGCACCTTGAGTCCATCTTATTGGCTTGTGCCACTATTACATGCATTATGGTACCACAAAAGTCAATGGTGCCCCTCTATTAGGGTTATTACGGTGCCATTCTCACTGCTGGGCTCCGCCAGCTCCCCACACATAAACAACCAGTTCTGCACCCCGCAAGGTCTTGGCTCTAAACCCATGCTGGGGGGTTTACTCTCTGGAGGAGTCTCCTACCAGCACTCCACGTTGCCTTCAGAGTTCCCTGCAGCGTGTGTCAGCTCGCTCCTCCTCCTCCTTTTTCCAGTTCTGCACTCCTCCAGCTTTCCTGACCCAGGATCTTCTTTATACCAGTGCAGGAGTTCTCTGCCCCTCCCTTCCCAACACACCCGAGTAAGGGAGATTTCTGCCGGGCTCCTTGGGGCTGTGGACTTGGGGCCACTGAGCCATTTATTAGCCTGGGAGCTTTGGAGCCTGGTGGCTCCTTCTCTCTCTCACACTGCTAGCCCTCTTCTCACACTTAACATGCTACTTTTTCAATAAACCTGTTACAAAAGGGTTTTTTCTACCACTGTCCAGGACTATTTGTGTTCTCGTCCTGTAATCTCAACTGTCAGTATAATATGTAGGTGTAACTGATGTCTGATAATGGCTTCAGTAGGAGGTTCCTGATCAATCTAGTCATTTTGTCCTCAAAGACTTACCTGTTGAATTTCAAAATATTACCAATGTGCTGAAGCCTTTGTTCCTGAAATGGAGTCCAAGAGGTCTTCATTAGGGCAGTGTGATACAGCTATGATTCATTTTGGATCCGGCATTTCAGAGGGACAGTGATTCATTTTGGTGTTTTGGATCACTGTCCCATTTCAATTCAGTCAAATCTGTTTCAGAGTTTTGATGCTGTTTCAATGCTGTTTCAGTGTTTTGGCCATAGGCTATAATGGGGAATCAGTAAAATGCCTATAACTTTGTCATTTCTTGGATGATTCAAATGAAAATTGCAGGGATGGTAGCCCCTTCTGAGGGCATGAAGCCTCCCAAGCTTCAAGGAGTTAAGTGCAGGGACCGTTGTGAAACTGCACCTCAAATTGTTCAAAGCAAAACTAGTATCACTTACCAGCAGCGGCAGCCTGCTGTCATCCTGCACACAGATCTGGGAGCCTGCACCCCTAGCAAGAGTCCAGCACAGCCCCACAGCCCTCCAAGGCTGGCATGGGCCCCCATATCTACGTGCAGGATGACAGCATGCTGGTGCTGCAGGCTGGGGCCAGCACCAGCAGTAGGTTCTTCCCAGTGCTCAGCATGGGTTGCACCAGGTAGACCTGGGTGTTGGTGCTGGCCCTAGCTGGTGCTGGTGCTGGTGCTGGCCCCATCCACATGCTCTAGATCCAGTGAGTGCGGAGCATTCAAAAAAAAAATCCCCACACTCACTGGCTGCAGCAGCAGCAGCAATTAGGGCCTCTGGGAGCTCATTGCAGAGCCCCCCACCCATACTGTGCAGGGCAGTGGGGGTCAGCAGGGATAACCCCCCACCACCTGGTACCTGCGCAGCAGCTGCTCCATAGCACGGGTGCAGCACAGCTCAGCAGGGCACTGAGCACTGTCTGGGAGCTGGGGTGGCTTCAGCAGTCAGCTGGGGCTCCCTGTTCAATTCCCCATCTTTCTGATCACTTCCCCTGGCTCTCCATTCATTCCCCAAGCTGTTCTCAGGTGGCATGGGTCACCAGATCTGTGCACCGGGTTTCAGCAAGGCTGCTGCTGCTGGCAAGGGAAATAATGCAGAACCACTGCCTTGCCCAGCTAGCAGTGGCATGCCTGCTGTCATCATGCCACAGATCTGGTGTCCTACACCCCCCAGGAAGAATTGGGGGAAGTGATCTAAGAGCTGCAGGTAAGATTGGGGAGCTGGGGGAATGTTCAAAGACCTGAACATTCCCCCAGCTCCCGGTTCAATTCCCCAGTTCCTGGTTCACTTCTCCAGCTTTCTGATCACTTTGCCCAGCTCTCTGATCATTTCCCCAGCTCTTCCTGGGGGGTGTGGGCCCCTGGATCTTTGTGCCAGATTTCAGCAGAATGCTCCTGCACTGAGTGGCTGCCTGTGGCCCCAACCTGCAGCAACAGCCTGCTAAAACCCTGCACGCAGATCCAAGGGGCTGTGCCCAGCAGAAAGAGCTGGGAAAATGATCAGAGAGCTGGGGAATTGAACTGGGAGCTGGAGAATCGAACCGGGAGATAGATGTCAATATCAGAGCAGTCATGCCCTGCCTCTTCTTAGTTTTTGTTTCCCTACAAGCCCGGCTCCAAAAGTCCAAAATTCTCTGAAACATTTCTGAAACATTTTGGAGCCTTGCATTTTGTTTCAGATCTGTTTTGGAGCCTTCTGTTTTGATTCAGATTCCATGTTTCAGGTGCCAAAATGGTCCAAAACACCTCCAAAATGAAACTGCTGCTGAAATTTCACACAGCCCTAGTCTCCATTTCAAGAGGTCATCTACTTATCCCTTTTCTTTGTGGTAGGAAGTTCTTCATAGTTTGAATGTACATATATAAAAATATGAAGAATATATATGTATAATATATTATCAAATCACTTATCATGGGAAAGCTTTGCAAAAGCAGTCTTACAATGTTTTAGAGTCTAAATAAATTCAGATTAATCTAACTGTCTTTGTGACCTCCTCCTTTAGCCTAATCTTCTCAAACCAGACAGTATCTGTCTGAAAAGTTATTTAGTTATGTGTGTTCATCCATTTGACTATGTTAAACAGAATCTCAATTTTTTTACATTTCATATCATATATATATGTTTGCAAATATATTGGTAAAATGTGATACCTTCATGAAAAGTAAATAAAAATAAGTTAGAAATAATAGACCCTGCAATTCTTCAGTGTTAATATTTTGCTTTAATCCAAATTAGGAAGTTAAAAAAAAAATCTTTTAAATGAGCATCAGAAAATGTTGTTCCTATAGTTATATTAGTTATAAGGCTTGGGGGGTAAAAGTCCCTGCAGCACTATGACTTTAGTGTAATAGGGCACAAAGATAATGCATATGGGGTGCAATATTTTGGTGGGTCTTGGTGAAAAGAATGTAATGGGTTCCCAGGGAATCTGACTTGTTCACTTGGGAGGTCTTTACGGCAATGTTTTAATTTGTTGGTATTTTTATTTTTTAAATAACTGCGTTTCAGTGCTTTCAAATAAAAATAGCTTTGAATGTGTTGCAATTTTTATTGTTCTGAGAAAATAACTTATTTCCTGTATGTTAAGTCTAGGGCAAAATAAAGATGTAATTTTTTTTTTTAAAAAGCACTATGGTCTATATAGGAACACATATGGGACTATAAGAACTGAGTTGTCTGTTCACTTTTACCACTTCAAGCACTGTGCAGCCACATTATCAGAAACCAGGCATATATCATACAGGCATACTCCTTCCTGGCAAAAACTGCAGACTAATGAGAGGTACAAATGGTATACAATTTGCAGTGATACTTCAAAGCTATCTTGGGAGCTCTTCTCCAGGAATCAAGTCCTCTATGGTGCTGGTGCTGGTGCTGGTGCTGGCCCCATCCACATGCTTTAGATCCAGTGGGTGCGGAGCATTCAAAAAAAAAAAATCCCTACACTCACTGGCTGCAGCAGCAGCAATTAGGGGCAACAGTATAAAGAGGCCAAAGCGTAGTCCATGACCTGAATGAGTGTCAGTCAGATCATGGACTACGCTTGTATATTTTTGTACAAAAAGACTACAGCTTTCAAGCAAGGACTTTCTTCCTGTTTTTTTAATGTTAAAAGGAATATGAATCTTAATGCTTCAGGATATAAACCAATCTCTAATTGGGAGAGGGGAAGAGGATTAATAAGAGCCTGTACATATAGGATGACTCCCATAGCTGTTTGTTGAAGCATTTCTCACACATTCTCTGAGCCATCTTGTACTGGTGGTTACAAACAAAATACAAGACTAAATGATCTGATATACCCTAGTAATTCCTTGATTTCTATCATTAGAATGTAGTCTTTAATTAATGTCAACAGCTGATCAGAAAAATTGCTTCTGAAAAAACGAATTGGGAATCCTGGAGGTATCCAGGATAGCCTAATACTATTCAGGGACCATCTGAGCCTATTTTTAAACAAGCTAATTTTTAACCACTGCAATGGCAAGGTATTGGTAGTTCTCTTTTCTCCAGATTTTTAACCTGCATAATGTGGCAGCGGGATTTTGGAGGGTTTTTTCCTTCCATACATTGCTGTGTGGCTGTAATGTGCAAAAGGTAAGGATGGACTCATTTGGAAAAAATAATTCCCTGAGTATGCTGGGATTGGACTTTATGGACCAGAAGGCCCATGTCAGTACTATTTTTCAATATCTCACAACTACTAATATCAGAAAAGTGATATAAGATTCCTGTGGTTTTAAATCCTAATGTTGGTTTCCCTACCTATAGAGTCTTAGACAAAGTATGGCCTTGAACAAATCACTTCATCTCTAAGTTTCTTCATCACTGAAACTGGAATTGTATACAAACATCTTGCTTTCATGGTACTATGATGATTATTCTTCTTTATTAAACATATAGGCATAGCACCAAGAGGCCTTGGGATTCAGACTTCCTTTGTGATGCAAGATGCATAGCAAACGAATTTTAACACTCTAGTGAGGAATTTTCTTTCTGATTCACATTTGTATTATCCAATTTTGATGCTATTGTGACATCATTTTGTTGAACCAGTATAAAATAAGAGTAACATTGTGGTAAATTCAGTTTCATGGCTTAAAAGCATTTTGAACATTTAAAGTACCATGTAACTGGTAAGTATTATTATTTTAAAGTCAGGAGTTATGTCATAGTGACCTAAGGAAACAGAATAAATCACTTATGAGCAAAAGGAAGAACAAGGCAAAAGGGCTACTCAAGCCACAAGCTTTGAATCCAAAATGATTGTATTTAGAACTGAAGAAAGAAAAAATATGTCACCAGGATCACAGTTAGTCTTTCACAGACCTCCCCAACTAGAAAGTAGCCAAAGAAAAGAAAATAAATCCCGCTAGAGATTCTGAACAAAAGTTCTGTCTGCCGTAACCCTTCTCATAAATAAATTGGAGAAATGTGGGCTACATAAAACTACTACAAGCTTGATAAATAACTGTCTCAATAGCTGTAAGCAAAGGGTAATAACTATTAATGGATCATATCAGAACGGCAGGAATTTTCAAGTGGAGTCCCACAGGGGTCTGTCATATGCCCAGTGCTGTTTAATGTGTTAAGTAACTGCTTGGATGCTGGCACAGAAAGCTTCTTGAGCAAGTCTGCAGATGACACAAAACTGGGAAGGACTGTGAACATAAGATGCAAGCAGGATCTCAACAAATTGGAAAACTGGGCTAGAGCTAACAGAGTCAAGTTCAGTATGAACAAAGGCAAGACAGTACACCTCAAGAGTAATAATCAAAAAACACAAATATAAAATGGGTGACACCTGGCTGGATGGCAGCATTATGAAAGAGGACTTGGAAGTCTTGATAGACCAGACTCAATGGGCTAGCAGTGTGATGCAGCCAGTGTGATACATGTGGTTTTAGGATGCTTCAATAGAAGCATTAGATGCAAAGCATGGGAGGTGATAAGGCCTCTCTACTCAGCACACGCCTCATCTGGAGTATTGTGTGCAGTTTTGGGGTCTGCATTTTAAGACATGGAGAAGTTAGAGAGGGTCCAGAAGCAGGCAACAAAGACTTGGAAAGCAAGTCATGAGGAGAAGCTGAAGGAGCTAGGCATGTTCAGTAGGGCTGTTCAAAATTTTGCTGCCAGTTTCATTTGGATGCTGTTTCAACTCATTTCAAGGTCAAAACAGTGAAATCGAAATGAAACAGGGAGCTTCAAAACAAAACAAGGCAAATCTAAATATTTCAAAATTTTCAAAACATTTCAAGTTTCGAAGCTCAAGCTGGGCTTGCCTGCAGGGAAACAGAAACTAAAGTAAGGAAAGGGAGGGGGAAGGTGGGACAAGGAGTGCTCTCATTCATGACTGTGTAGATGGAGAGTGACTGTCATCCTTCCTTGAGGTCCTTTGAATCCCAGTGCTCTGGGGGAGGGATGGAAAAACTGCATAAGAAGCAGCATTGCTTGAACTGTCCTGCTTTCTGCTTTGGTGTCAGTTAGTGAGCTGTGTGTTGCAGCAGCTCAGCATCAGACAACAGCGGCTAGCAGCACTGATCTTCTAAAGGATTCCCTACTTGCTAGTAAGAGGGATTTCAGATTCAGAATAGCTTTTTCTTTGAGGCTCTTTTATTTTTTTTATATTCATTGATTCACTCTTTTGAATTCTAGAATTATATTGGATAGGATTACTGTAGAATTTAATTTATATAGAAAGTGAAATACATTTATATTTTATTTCTATACATTTAAAGCTTTGCAGTATACATTATAGAAGTTATATAGGGACAAGCCATATTTCTATTGCTTTTATACATTTCTTATTTGCACCACACACCTACCTACTCTCCTGCACCCGCACTTTTGAATGTATACAAGGGCTAAGCCATATACTTTGCCATTTTGTTTCACATTTCTTATTTGCATCACACACACCCCTACTAGTACCACCAATGCTGTTGCCCCACACTTTTGAATGTATACAGGGGCTAAGCCATATACTTGCCATTTAACATTTCTTATTTGCACCAGACACCTACATTTTTAAATTTATATAGGAATACAGACATATTTATATATTTGTAGAAAAGGGAGACATGAAACACACCATGAATCATGATGGAAAGGCAGATGGCCACACTGGCCACCTCCAGGGAGGGACAGAAGAGGGGGTAGATGGAGAGCTGTAAGTTCCACCCCCACCAAACTGAGACACAGCATCTTTCTGCCAGCTAAAAGGGATACAAGCATCAAGGAGAGGGAAGCAGTGCCACTGCCTGTGCCCGAGACTGCATCCCCTCCATGTGCACCACCCATAACCCCCCCACCTCCACCATGATGACGACAACAACAAGCAGCAGCACCAGCACAGCAGCCTACTCCACCCCTATCTGAGCCTTCCAGTGCCAGAGGAAGAGCTGGCACCAGATCTGGATCTCAGTGCCCTAGCAAGGGAAATTCTGGGGAATGAAGGGGAATCTGAGTTTGTGCTTGACACCCTTCAATTTTCCCCTACAGCCAGGTCTCCTTCCCCAGAAGGCACTTTGGAGCAGGTTGATATACAGGTGGAGGCAAGCAGATCAGCTGAGTCCACTCCTCCTTTTGCTGTGCCTCTGCCTGATGAGGAGGGAAGTGCAGCAAGATAAACAGATGCACCCACACCCGAAAAGCAAGTGTGTAATGTGGTCTGGGATCATTTTGAGCTGGCCGATGATCCCACATATGCTATCTGCCTCCATGGCTGAGCCAAAACCAGTGAGGGCAAGGGAACAAAACATATAAGCACCACAGGGATACTGATGCAGCTCCACGGGCACCACCCCCTTGCCCTTGCTCCTCCTCAGCCTGGCACCAGTAGGAGTGTTCCCAAAATGAAGTCCTCCTCTCACTCCAAAGCCTGTGTCCCCCCAAACCAGAGGAAGGCCACCCTGGAACAGTGGTGGAAATGCAAACAGAAAGGGGGACACGTTCCAAAGGCGAGCTCACCCTGGGTGCTGGGGAGATGCTTGCTGTCAATGGCCAGCCATTCTCCCTAGTTGAACAGCCAGGGTTCCGGTGGCTCATGTGCTTATGGCCCCAGCATACCAAGTGCCCACATGCACCACCTTCAGTAGGATGGTGGTGCAATCACAGAGTACTCAAGGGAGGAACTGCACAAGGCAGGTCTGCAGGTGGCCTTGCTCTGTTGAGCAGCCAGGGTGGAGATCATGTCTACCTCTCTTTCACAGGGCACTGGTGTGACCAGTCAAACCATCGGTGGGCTCTCCTTTAAGCCGAGGTGATGGATGAATCCCACATGGCAACAGAGATAATGGGGACCATGAACTGCTTGGTGCAGGGGTGGCTCACTGGGCAGGGTGAGCTCACCCACAGGTTCATGTTCACCGACAATGCAACTAATATGGTCAAGGCGGTCCATGATGTCAACTTTGTTGGCATCTGCTATGTGGCACACAAGTTCCACCTTGTTGTCAGAGACTCCTTGGAGGGGGATAGGGCTGCTGTTGACAGCTCCAGCACAGCAAGCTAATTTCAAAATGCAGGCAAGTGGCAGGCTACTTCTACCAGAGCATCACAGGAAGCAAGATGCTGTGGGATAAACAAAAAGATCTGAACATCCTGCAGCACAGAATCATGCAGGATGTGGAGACTCAGTGGAACTCCACATACCTGATGCTCGAGAGACTGGTGGAGCAACAGAAGGCCATCCATGACAGGGCCTTGCTTGGGGAGAGTGGGATCAATGGTCTCCTGAACAGAACTAAGTGGGATGCCATCTCCCAGATCTTGGTGGTCCTCAAGCTCTTCCTTGAGGCCACCAAGAGCCTCAGAGCTGCTGCTGCCCTTCTTAGCCAGGTGATCCCCATAGTGAGGGAACTTCGTAGCCAAATGGAGAGCTTCCAAGGTATCAATGTTCCCGACAGTGGCAAGCCACTGTCACCAGACATGCAGCACTGGAGAGGTGGCTGAAGGAGGGCATCAGGAAATGGTTTGATCCCTTGGGGTCCAGTACAGTCCACGAGCTAGCCACCATGTGTGACCTAAGGGTGAAGGGCACCATATGCAGCAGCCAAACCGTGAATCAGTGGACAGAGAGGCACTGGTAAAGTAAGTCAGGGAGGCAGAATGGCAGAGGTGGGGGGATGTAGAACAGTGGGATCCACTGACCCATACTAGCACACCATCCACCAGCCAGCTAGCACACTGTCTTCCACCACAGGTGCTGCCAATATGGGCTAAAGGCATGGCTTCTATGGTGGGTCCAGAGTCACCAGACCCCAGAATCAGGCATGTAGCACTCACGCCTTGGTGGCTGCCTATCTTACCGAGGACGTGGAGCCACTACTGTGTGAACCCTTGGCCTACTGGGCAAGCTGCAGCCACATGTGGCTGGATCTTCCCGTGAGCACCTGTCCTGTCCACTGACCAGTGTTCTGAGTGAAACAGATTTCAGCATTGCTGGGGATGCAGTGACACCCCACCGTACCTTCTTGGATCCTGGTTTGGTGGAGCAGCTGGTGTTCCTGAAGTTGAACCTCCTGCTGCTGGAGTTCCCCAAGCTTCAGGTGCAGGTGGACTAAATGCCACCCTCCTCACACTGTCCACACCTATTTCCTTTATTCATTTCTAAAAGGTTGTGGAGAAGCTTGAGAGAGTCCAGAGGAGAGCCACGTGCATGATCAGAGGTCAGGAAAACAGATCTTATGATGACAGGCTG
>NW_017728949.1:30542936-30567563 GCF_001723895.1 Crocodylus porosus | reverse complement strand
TGTGGTAAGTCATTTTATTGAGAATTTTCCAGTATTATCAGATATTATTCCCACTTCTCTAACATCCCCAAAACAAAGATTACAGTCTGGGTTTTTATATAAATGAAGAAATAAGTCACTGTGATAAACTCATAGATTGAAATAAAAATATACAGGAACTGTAGAATTTCAACACATAAGAGTTATAGGATGTTAATCCAAAGTGAACAAGACCCTAATCCTTCAAGCACTTACATTCTTAATATTAAATATATGAGGAATCCCACTGAAATCTGTGGCACTGCTTCTGCTTAAGGATGCTAAATTTAAAGTCTATATAGAGATCTCAGTCCTGAACTCCTCTTACTTCACTAATAGGTTTGGGATGGAGAAATATCTGATCATGGCAACTATGAGGTAACTGAAATGGAGAAGATATATCACTGAAGAGTTACCTTGCTCACAATGGGGAAGGGGGATGTAGCAGTGCAGGTAAAAGTGCAGAGATACCTGCGGAGTCAGATGTCCAGCAGGTTGCAGCTTGCCAGAATTCCACTGTGTATATTGAGTTATGGTTTTGGCTCATCCTACCCACCTTTCAGACTGCCTAGCCCCAGGACAGCGTCTCCCTGGCAGCTTCTCATATTGCAGCCAGGGTGTGGAGGAAACTGGCAGTAGCATTGGTGCAACTCCCAGCTGCCTGACCCCAGCGCAGGCATAAGAAAAGCCCCCCATCACTCACACACTGCTGATGGCACTCGGCCCAGGTCAAACTAGAGCTGGGTTGTTCCAGCCTGTGGCTTGGTAAAGCTTGCCAGCCACTGATATTGTCTGTTCATTACTTGCTTAAGCCTCACAAAAACTGCAGCATGTTCAAATATGTGAGAACTCACTAGATCACTTCTGGGCTATAATGAAGTGTTTAATTACAGACTTGCATAAGGACCTCAGATGTTCCAAAATAACATTTGTTTTACTCAAAGCTATTTACTTAAAATGTTCTCTAATTTCTTCCTGTTCTAGTTTTTGAACTCAGCCTTTCCTCTCCCAGTGACACTGAAGAGGATCTGAGGGATATTTCTTGTGTAAATTAGTTCCTATGTTTTTGCCAGCACTTATCAGTGGTTCTTAAGTGGCTTCGTGCCCAATTCACTGGAAGACGTGATAGACTGTGTACTTCATTGCTGATGTTTTTTGAATCGTGGTAGTGGCAAGCAGCCCTAGTCATGGACTTTGATGTAGTTGTACTAGATACTTTACAAATACAGATCAAGACTAGAATTCCAGTCTCAGTGAGCTACAGCCTGAGACTAAAACAAGAAGCAGCAGATGCAGACAGATGAATGGAAATGAATAAGGAAACAAGAAGACAATATTGGTTAGTATTATGTGCAGAGGCCTCAGCCTCTGAGTGCCACCAGCACAACTGATGATGGATGTAGGTCCATCATCTTTATATGTGTAGCTGCTAATAGAAACCCAGGTGCATGTTGGAGCAGTACACCTATGGAAATATACTGTCCTACTTTTACCGCAATGAGGGAGTAAAAGGAGGTAGGAGTGAGGCAAGGACAGGTGGCAGAAACCTATTCTTTCAGCAGAGAGCAGTGCTAGGGTCCTGATTTCACCCTATTTACAAATGCAACTCTTTGAATTGTCAGTTAAACCAGAAGGCCCTGCTAACCTCTCCACCATGCGAAGACATGCTATTGTCGCTCTTCCCTGCGAAGAGGAGAGATGAGATCTCTAATGCCCTAACAACCCTGTACATTCACACAGTAGCAGCAGTAATTTAACCTTTATGGCCTATAAACCATTTATAAGGTATCAAAAATATATGTTCTGTGAATAAACAGGTGACAAAGGCAATAGAGTGATCAGACCATAGCCTTTCAAAAATGATGTAGTATCATTATGCCAAATATAAAATGTACAGTTTTGCAGTATCTAATACGTGTATCAAATATAGAAACACATGCAGTCTTCACATAAGAAGCCTGAGTGAACATCTCAGGAATTTCCTCTTCTAAAGAAGAGTACAAATCTTGATTGTCCAACAGTGAACACTGACTTACAATGAAACCTAAACTAAGCAGGTTACTGGAATAAAATACTTGCAGGCCATGCCCATGCCAAAACAGACTTTACTTCATGTGATCTGTGTGCATGCAATATAATTCATAACTTCTGGATCTAGAACTGAGACATTACTTTCTTTGTAAATTTCAGTCATTCTTAGACCAAAGGCCAGTTCTGCTTGCCTGTGAACTGGTATATACTAGCTGCCCCAAACAAGCGCATTTACAAAATGGAAAGATACAGAAATGTTGTATTTTACATGAGGGCTTTATAAAATTGGCTTACTACTTAAGTATGTAAAAACAACAGCTGAAACAACAGGATTATAATCTTTTAATCTTTTCTTTAATTTGGCTCAGATTTGGGAATAACTCTATCAAACTTATGAGAAATATCACAAGAATTGTAGTGCCTTTAATAACTTTCCTTTAGCATAGTCTGTTGTTGTAAGTACATATCCTTCCTTCTCTTTTTAATAACTTATTGTCCATCTTGAAAATGAGCCTGCAAATAGGGTTGGGTGTGATTATATGTTGCTCATTCAATTATATGAATGTTTAATAAAATTATATCATTAAAAGTTGTGATTTGATAAATTAGCTATTTCTGTTGTGGACTCATGGTAAGAAATTGTGGAGGTCTACATGCAGGCAAGTTTCAAAGCAAAACATCCTGTTAAAAGCAGTTAAGAATTCTGCTTAAAAGCTGATGTGAGAATGTGTTGCTAGTATTTCCTCTGATTGACTTAATTGTATTTCTTTTGTGTTTTTCCTTTAACTGAGTTGTTAATTATCTCATTGATCACACATCCCCACAACAAGGCCATGAGTTAAAAACTATTCAATATTTTTTATAAGTAAAACTTTCAGCTGTATAACTTCAGACCTGTACTGTGTTTCATGAGCTGACCACAAGCTGAACTCTCTGCTGTAAAGTTTCCCATTTTGTTTGCTCCCTGATGTGAAGTGATATCATGTTTCCATTGTTTCAGGAGATGTTCAAGTTCAAGCTAAGCTCCAACATGTTCTGACTTTGATCTTAGTCGGAACATTTGGTTTGCAAGTCTTACACTGCTCTACTAGGGAGTCGCAGTCAATTATCTGTTTCATTATTATTACTAAAATGTTAGATGTATTTTAGAGCTACTGAGTCAAATTTATCCTTATTGTAACTCCATTGACTTAGCTGGAGTCACATCAGGGATGATTTTCCCCCACCATGTCCTAATCAATATTTGTTCTTTCAGCTTTTTGCCAGGAAAATTAATGGTAGCCTGGCCCTATCCTTTAAAGTTAAACTATTGCTCATGAAAAGTGTTTATTAGTATTATTTTATTATTTCTATAGCACCATAGGTGTGTCAGCAGACAAAGGTCCTGTTCACACTGATTTTATAGTACTGTGACTCCACTGACTCCATAGTCACAAATGTATGTGACATCAGAATTGGGCAAACTTCTCTACAATAAAGTAACACTAGTTAGAGTAGAGACAAAGCAATCTAACAATACATGTAATGGTTCTAAAAATTAATGGAGTGAAGTTTTGTAATAGTCTTCTGAACAAAGATAGTGGTGAAGAAGGAATATGAATTACTTCAAAATGGAGCTTAGCAAGCTTATGGAAGGGATAGCATGATAGAAGTGTTCTTGGAGCAATAAAACAGCATATGTGATATGTGGGTTCACATATCTGAGTTTTCTTGCAACATCCTTTTTAGGATACCTTCCCAAAGGGATGAGTATCTGCTAATCCCATATATAAAGGGACCAAGAGAAAAATGTTTGTCCTTATGAATGCTTATGTGGCTTCTCCAGGCTTCCCCCACCTTTGTCCAAAGTACTAGACATTCACTACAAGCAGTAATCGTATATCACTGCCTGTTAGAAGCTGTTTCAGGGCCTGCCTAGAGTATCTTTGCTCATACTCAAATCTCAGTCACAGGGGTTGGCATCGGTCTGAAATTTTTATCCCAGATTATAGTGGCAAAGACCTTTGGGGGAAGAAAAGCAGGGAGGTTTGCCTTCCTCTATAGCACAGGGCACAGTACTCTTCCTAGGTTCATCTGAGCATGTATAAACATAACAAATTGGTGGCACCTTTGCCCCCGCCCCCTCTTTTTACCAAGGTAGTTTGTATGGTACCTGCTCTGCCTCTCCCAGGGGTACTTTGAGACACAAGCATGTGGCACTAAAGAGGTTCCACTCTTTAACAGTATCCCTATCTGACTTTCAGGAAACTTTTCACACAAGGATTTTCATTTCAATTTTAGGTTTTTTTCCCCATTTTGAATAATCATAACAGGTACACTTCATATAATCCCGTTGATGTGGTCTTTTAATATGGCTTATTGCATGCAAATAATTACCACAGGCAACATGGTTATCGAAACACAGTCACAGCATGGGCCGCAAATGCTGTTTCATAACATCCTTTTCAAATGATCGCATAGTGAAATGCTGACCACAATGTAGGCAATGTGTAATTGCTATTACATACAGATGTTTCTCTTAGGATAGGTTTATTTGCATGAACTCTTGCTATCGCATAACGATCTGTCAAAGATTATGTGTTTTTGTCACGTCTGTTTCTGATGTGTGTCCAAACAACTGGTTTCTAGGTAGAATAGTTTATTTCTAATTTTTTGCTTGTTCTTTAATGTAATCTTTGAATACATATTGGAAAAGCCAAACTGGTAATTTTGTCACTTAAGAAGAACTTCAATTTAAACTGAATGATAGCAAAAATAGTTGTTTTATCTGGATTTTTTAATTGTTTCCATACACTACTAAAAAAACATAGATGTGAGTAGAATGTGTTTTCTTATTATTAGGCTGACATATATGGGCATCTGAATATGACAATATGGACATCTTTAATATGTTCCATTCATAGGATTTTGTATTTTATAAGTCCATGCATAGCATATATTCTAAAAGCTTTGAAAACAATACATTTGGGATTTCCAGTACTGTGCTCAGATCAGAGGTGTTCCTCTGTTCAGTAGCAAGTTCCTTCTGTATCCAGAGTGGGGGAAGGGGACACAGCATCTTACCTCCACTAGTTCTCTGCACCCTGGCAGGAGCCTCTAATACTGGGACTCTTGTTGTAGCAGCACAGGCTCAGGCTGCTGTCCCTGGGGGACGGACTCACTGCACACCAGCTGCAGCAGCCCTGTGGAGACCACCCTTGGTGCTCCCTTTGCTTCCCCTTGTTAGATACGCTACTTAAGCACAGGGCTGCACCTCTGATGGCAAAGTCTCTGGACAGGCTCATTCCATTCACCCTGCTTACCTCCTCTCCCACCCCCCCACCCCACCACCAGATACACTACTAGACATGGGTCCTATGGCTGGACAGTATGGGCCTATACCATCCTTGGTAAAGACTCCCAAAGTTGGTACCTGGGACTGATGACCTGTTCACCACTCCTCTCCTCTCCTCCCCCCGTTAAAACTAATGGCTCAGATTGTCTCTCTAGTTCAGCCAAAAAGTTACAAATACTGTAAATGAGGCTCTGTCGCACCTCTAAGAGAAGTAGCACTGAACTCTTGAGAGAAATGCCTGGAAGGAAATTTTTTATAACTCTAAAACTCAGTGTCTGAACTGGGGGATTTCTTTCTTGGTTGTAAACGCGGGGTGTCTTTGAGTGGTCTCTTAACTCACATGAAATTGCCATAAAGCATACAATTATCCATTGTTATGTATCTACTCAGTGTTTAATTATTGATGATGTTGTAAGTCTTTTTGCATGAAGATATTAGCTGATCTAGCCTAAGTTTAGTTTAGAAGCCTGAGTTTCCTTCTTACACCCAATCTCAGACTTGAACCACAACTTTTTTCCCTATTGTGGGCACAGGCTCCCAATATGCAGATCTTTGCCAGGCCAGGATCATTTTTCCATATGCACATTCTGGGTAGAAGCACCCAGTACTTCCCTAAGCATGGAAAAATTGTAATTTCTCTTTTCCCCTTTAATGCTCTGAGAATGGGACCTTGAGGCTTTTCAGCATTTATTGTGAGAAAACAGCTAACTCTGTTTGCCATGATGTGGTAATGCAACATGATGCCACAAAGCAAATGACTAATGTCCTGTTTCACAGTGTTTGGGTTTGGAATATAGCTGGTTCACATGAAGTCAAGTTTCCTTCACCTAATTTAAATTTTATATGCCTTCACTTTCCAGATCTTGAAATGGACCCATTTCAATACAGCCAGCTCTCTAGCCCTTGATGAGCGTCGGTCCTCTAATTTCTCAGCAAAGTGGGGTTTATTCTCCTCAACATATATACATGAGCAGCTCTTACATTGCAACTTATCTCATGTAACTCCTCGAAGGGAAGATTCTGGCTTCTATTCTGACAGAAGAGATTAAAAGACCTAATAAACAATCTTTTTTTAACCTACTGCCAGGACATGTACTCCCTTAATATGCCAAAGTAATATTTTTTTTTGTCCAGAAATATTGCTTACTACAACTGTGTGGAGGAGATGCCTGTGCAACAGCTGCTAAAGGCATAAAATCAAGCAGATGCATACCAATGCAAATTTATTTTTAAAAAAGAGAGGAGGAGGATCATCATCATCTGGGAGAGGACTGAATTTAGCTTTAATCAGTCTTATTTTCTTTTTGTTACCAGCCACTTTGGCAAATAAGTTGCTTGCCATCAGCTTTTTTAATCAATGGCTGTATTCTGTTTTCTGTTCTACATTTAAAACAGTATATCTTAGCATAAAATTGTTGGGAATTCACAATGCAACATTATATATCAGTGGATCTATGGAGCACATATACAAGTACAGGCAGCCTGTTGTAAAGGCACTCTAACTCATGGTGCTTGACACAAAATGCCACGCATTAGAGCACCATTGAACCCAACAGGTGCTCACCTGTTGGGTGGGGGAGAGAATCAGAGCCTGCTTGCACCAGCTCTGGACAGCAGGTGGGGGCACTCCAGGAGGCCACTGAATTGCCCCTCTCCCCAGCATTGCCCTCCTCCCTCCCACCAGCAGGCAACTGTCAGCAGTGGCTGAGGGGTGGGGGAAACAGAAGAGCCACCCCACACACTTTGCAAGTCCAGCCCAGCTCCCCACAAGAGCCCAAAAGTAACCTTATCTTCACCTTTCATGTTCTAATATTACTCTACAAGGGCTGGCTCTGTAAAAATGTGTCTCTAAATTTGCTCCACAGGCCTGTAAATAAACTTGATTGTTGTTGGGATCAGGGAGCTCCTAGTATTACATCTATTTCTGTAAAATATGCTGTTATTACAATATTTCTATTTTGTCTCCTCTCCCATGGATTGCAACCTTTGATGTGTTGATGTGAACCTTTGTAGTGGAGAAGCTTGAGTGCTACCAATGATCCCAAAAGCAATGCCATGGCAGCAAGGTCAAGAGAGGGGTTTTCAGACTACTGGTGATTGTGAGCATGTGTGTATTCCTGACCTACCACTGTGCTGTAATGCCACTGATCCTCATCACTCTCTCCCACCACATCTTGATGGTTTGGTCCTCTTAGGGAGGTGTAACAGGGAACCCTAGCCCCGTTACCAAGAAAAAGGGCAGTCCTTTTAAATCCAGAGTCTTGCAGGCATGACCAGCCAGTCAAGTAGGGGTTAAGGATCAAGCCCTGTCCACTGGTCAGGTGACAGGAAGGGGAAGGCCAGAACCATATAAACTGTAAGTGGAGAAAGCCAGAAGGGAAGTAGAGAGGGGGACTCTTGATGACTATGGTGCAGCTGCTGCAGCCTCTTTGGGAAGAATATACTATGCTGTGAGACAGAAGTATGATCACTTAAAGTAAGTGGGCACATTGCCTCTCTTATTTCTTTATTATTATTTCTATCATATGGCCATAGAAGCCTCTGGTTTATGTTTGATGTAAAAAAATGCTGGTAGTTTGTGGCTGAGGCTGTAGGGGTGGAGGAGGCCTTATTAGCACCAAGTGGTGTTGTGATAGAGGGCTTGAGAAGCCCAGCTGCACTAGGGCCATGATCCCAAAGTTGCTTGAAGGGGAGATGGGAGCCTTGAAGTAAGGTCCTAGTGGGTAGACTTAGGTGAAAGGCCCTAACTACAGAAAGAGGGGCAAAGCCAAAGGTAACTGAGGCCCCAAAAATCTGGCACTACAGGGGGCACAGTGTAGGAGAGCTAGTAGGCCTGGTGTCCTGGAGAGCATGAAATGGAGGGCCTTGAGCCCAAGTGAGTTAGAGAGCTAGAGCCTCAGTCAAGCCCTGATTTACTGGGTTTTGACTGACAGGCCTAGCTCAAGACAGAAAGGGTAAGCCCACAGTGGATGAGACCCCCAACATGTAGATGGTTTTTATAAGTTTCTATTTAAGGCACAAGGCATGTCAAGGGGAGGTAGGAGTGTGCACTTTTGCCCTTAAGGCAACACCTCATTTACCTACAGGTGGTAAGCCTGGAGCCTGTCTGGGAACCTGTGGGTCAGCCTTCCTCTTTCTTTAGAACCAAGTGACAACAAGTCATGGCAGGTGAGTAAAGTGGGGGGAAGCTGATCCCCAGAGAAGAAAAATCCAGCAAGACTTGATGGGGGCACACTTACTGGCTTAAAGAAAAAAAATACAGCTGAAGACAGCCCTCTATCACAGGAGGTTGATTGACTTCCTGTAGGGTCCTAGTTTTTCTGCCAAGCTCCACTGCCTCTAAACCCTTCCCCTTTCCTCTCAGGCTTGTGGTGAAAGGTTCCTGTTAGTCTTGCATGGGAAAGCCTATCTAGATTGAACCTCTGGAGTCATCCATGTCCCTTGGACCATTGCTGTCTGGCTTTCATCTCAGCTCCTATGAGATCTCTATCCACTGTTAAGCTGCTTGCTTATCGACAAGTATGATATTCCCTATATTCTCTTTGACTCATTTCCCCTGTGCATCTTCATTCATGTGGCTGGGGGATTCATTTGGCTAGTCTTTTAGGTCAATTTATTAATTAGCTTATTCTTTTGCCTTACTTCAGGCTTTACAACATAATTCTTTTGATACCTCCTGGATCCCAACTCTAGGGCCCTTTACAATCATAAATCAATATCCCCTGGGCTTCACCTTTACAGCTGTACTTTGTTCACCCCAATAAAGTAAATTACAGCCTATTTCCCCAATTAGACCCTCAAATGCATCCAAAATTCCTTAATTAATCATGCTTTCTTCTTTAGGCTGCCGTATAATTCCAGCCAGATGTGTATATAGCTCAATCCCTAGTTTTTTGTTTTTTTGTTTTTTTGTTTTTTTTTTTTTAATTCTCCTTTTCTTGTGTTTACACAAGATGAAGATCTCTGTGGTCTTCACTTGCCTTGGCTTGTCTCTAACCCCACTGCTATCTTCACAATCTGTGCTGCCTCTCATCCTGCCAACCTCTTCTGGATGTCCCAAGAAAAGCCTCCTGTCTGGCCTCATCTCCAAGTGTTGCCAGCATGGCTCCCCCTTCCCAGTTGCTTGTTTCAGTTGAATCATTGCTCAGGTTTTGCCTGGGCCTCAATGACTTGGGTAAATGTGGATGCCTGAGTCCTCTTCTGTTTCAGTCTGCACAGCTCCTGGCTCCACTGTGTTTTCCCCAGTCCTGGTGGACACCCAGTGCTAACAGTCTTCCTGGAATCTCTTTACATTCTCTACTCCATTCTCCTGGCTAACCACATGGTTCAGTGCCCCTGGAGGCCTGCTTGCCTCCCAGATTCTTTCTGAACACTTTTCTCCATGCACCTGGAGATGCACAGCCCTTCTGGACCCACCCTGGTTAATCTCTTGCTGGCATAGCCAGCCCTACAAGTCTGCAGGACGGGCTTGTCCCTGCTATAGTGATCCAAAAATAAAAGTCCTCACTAGCAGAGCAGGTCATGAAGGAAGAATACCTCACAATGACTGCAAAGGCAAATGAAGGCTGAAGCAGAATTGAAACTTCTGGTCATCTAAGTTTTCCTTGCCATCAGATAAAGATTTCTTTGCTGTGAGGTATTATATGATTGCTGGTGTATAATGGCATCTCCATGTTAAAAGAAGACGCATGAAGGCATTTTCTTCTATAGCAAGGCCTATGGTGATGGGTGAGTGGCAATGAGAGCAGGTGCTAGCGATTTATCAGAAGCCCCTAGTCGTGGACCAACATGGAGGTGATGATTCTATGGTGGTCATTTTGCACTTGGACTTGAGAGGCAAACATTCAGCAGTTAGTCATGACTGAGCAGGCCTGATCCACTCTGCTCACTTGGTATAGGGAGGGAGGATGAAAAAGTGCTCTAAACATAATGCAAAGTTTGTCATTTGAAATGTTCACACCCTGATGGAAAATCCTAACTGACCAGACCAGTGAAGGACAGCACTCATGACCAGAGAATCTGTATGACTTGATGTTGACATTTTTGCACTTAGTGAGACCAGATGTGCAGGATTGGTAGGGGGTGGGTGGAGAGACAGCAACTCAATGAGTACCTCTTTTCTTTCCAAAAAAAAAAAAAAGTTTTTTTTTTTTTTTTAAATCAAAAACCCTGGAGCATCCAGCTAGCATCACTAAACACTGCATACAGCCCAGCCCTTCATGCATTAATGAAACAAAAGAAGAATTATAATCTAAACTTGACCAAGTACTGTTGTCTGTACCCAAAGATGATAAGATAATTCTTAGCAATTTTAATGCTAGAGTGGGCAGAGGTTCTAAGCTATTAAACAGAACATTTGACAAAGAAGGGGTGGAGAAATTCAACCCAAATGGAATTCTTCTTTTGAGCAATTGTTCAGAATATGGTCTTATCATGAACTACTTATTCCACCAAAGTGACAAATGAAAGATAACATTGATGTACCTCCATTCAAAACACTAGCACCTGACTGATTACATCATAATTAATGCCCAAGACTATCATGACATCAGTATCATGAGAGAGGTAACCAGTGCAGACAACTGCTAGACAAATTTGGTCTGATATAGTCCATTATGTCCACTTTCATCACACCAAAACGATGTAAAAAAAAAAAAAAAAGGATCCATCAAGGAACAAGTTCAACAATGGGTGCTTGAAAGATCTCGCCAAAAAGTGATCACCCACAGCAATGCCTGTGAGGCAAAGAACCCTATCTGCCCTCCTCCCCCCGGCCTTAATACACTTAGTACTGAGAGACAAGGACTGACGGAAGAGGTTTAATTCTGAAGAACAGTTATGAACAACAGTAGAGCAAAAACACTTATGAGAGTAAAAAGGAAAACCACAAAGCAACAAATATGGGGTCCAATTAGGATTAACTGAAAATCAGTATGCAAAAAAGAATGACTTAACATATTTTTGTAATGCAAATTAAGAGAACTCCAATAACTGGAATATCAACATTGACAGGTATACCTTATTTCAGAAGGATAACTCCCTGGGGAAAAGTAGAATTCGCCATACTATAGGTCATGAATACATGTTTGTTCCCAGGTACAAGAGGAAGAAAGCAGCAAATAGAAGTATATCTGGATGAAGATAAAGCAGAAAAAGGCAATGGTGAAAACCATGAACTCTGTGTGCTGCTGAAGGCTGGGAGAGTACAGTGAGTGCCCGCAGGTGGCAGTGACAGTATCGGCTGCAGGGGGGTGGCAGCAGGGAGCTCCCACAGGCAGCTACAGTGGTGTCCGTGGCAGAGGTGAACTGAGTGGGGAGTTCCCACAGGTGGCCACAGTGGTGTCGGCAATGGGGTGGGGAGGAAGTGGCAAGCGCCAACCAGTGGTCAGTGACAGTCTGCAGATGCTGCCAGCAGCAGCAGCCAGCAGTGATCAGGGATTGCCGGCAGTGTCAGCAATGAGGGGCAGGGTGGTAAGCAGCAATTGCCCGCAGGCACTGCTGGCAGCATTGGCGGCGCTTTTGCAGGTCATGTACCACAAAGCTCAGGGGGTGCACATGCACCCCCTACATGTGACCAATGGTGAAATCATGATGTTGCCAAAAAAGTACAGAGTTAAATGAGGCATTCTTCAAGGAGGTAAATGTATATGACTGCTTTATAAGTTTACATACATATATTCCAGAAAATAGAGGATACATTTAAGGAGTTATCTATTTTGGATCTTATTCCAAGTCTTGTGCTGTTTAAATACACATTCAAGATATCATATCCAAATGTTTCCTCAGACAATCCCCAATCTTCCCAAATCAGATGGGTACTGTTTAGAAAGAACTGAATAGAGAGTAGGAGAGGGAATATAAAACAGTGAAAAATGGAAGTTCTTAGGGGTCTCTATAGCTCCATATTTCCACTGTGCTAAACCCTGGGAAATCTGTTTTAAAACCTAGCTTCTCCTACTGCCTCCCCAAATCCCTATCCCTTCTCAAGAAAAAAAGTAATATAATTGGAAGCCTATATTATGCATGAGCATAGTGCACCTGTGTATGTCACCTTTCAGGGTGCACCTTTCTGATTCTAGGCTCTAATTTCTTGCTTTCCTTTATTCTTTTCCACTGCTCCTCCAAGGATGCCTCACCTCAAATACCTTTAATTTACCCTTCCCCCTTTGCTCCATGCACACACACATACACCTCCAACTCTCTATTTCACCAGGCCAGTCTGGTCTCCAAAACCAAAACCCTGCTGAAATATTCATGTATTATTTGATTTTAAAAGGCTAAAATAAAATACACATACAATATAAAATATAACGTACATAATAAAATCAAGAGAATTCTGAAAAAGAATAAAATATTTAAGTAAAATAGTTGGTAATAAAACATTCCATAAACGAGACCCTAGCACTTAACCCAGCCTGCTAAAAGCTTGCCTTATATACCAGAGCTTCCGAACCACTTTGGAAAAGCTTCAGAGCTGCTTCGGAGATCCAGCCATAGCGTATAATTGGGAATCAATTAAATATCTATAACTTTGTTGTTTTATGCCTGATTATGATCTGTGGTTGTCTAGGTGTTAATCCTTGCTTATTAACTGGTTACATTAGCTAGCTACTGTGTATTGATTTGGTCCCTGAGTGAATCATGATTGATTGGTAACTAGTAACACAGTAGCTTAGCAGCCAGGCCTGCAGTATTCTCACCCTACCCCACCCCCACCAAGACAGACACAGTTGCACAAGCACCCATGACATGAGTTTTGTCTGTCAGCAGCTAAAGGTGCAGGGCCCCAGAAGCCCTAGACCTATCTCCTTGACAGTTGCCAGCCTTTGTGGCTGCAGCATAGGCTAGTTGTCCTGCAGCTTTCACCCTGATGCGCCTTAACACACATGGTGTCACCCATATCATGAATTTTGCCTGTCAGCTGCTTGAGGTGCAGTTCCCCCAAAACCCCCACATCTATCTTCTTGAAACTTGGCAGGCTTCATGCTCTCATCAGAGGATACCACCCCTGCAAGTTTTATCCAAATCAGATGTAAAACAACAAAGCTATAGCTATTTAATTGATTCCCCATTATACCCTATGGCTGGATCTCCAAAGCGGTTCTGAAGCTTTAGAAATGCTTCAGCTGAATCGAAGTGGGAAACCGATTCGGAGCTCTGGCCCAGATCACTGGCATCCAAAGCGGCCAGATCCAAAGCCAAATCGAATAGCTGCCTATTCACACAGGCCTAGTGTATTCCCATTGCTTATTTACTCTATAATTCTCCCATATGATATCATAATTATATCATGTTGCAACTAATTATGACATGGTAGAACAATGTTCATGCTATTGGCCTTAAAAGTGGAAAGCAAGGGCCTGATTTAAAGTGCAATTGAATTTAAAGTGGCAGGGGTTTTATTGATGTAAATGAACTATCAGTGTCTTCAATCTTGATTACAGGGGGAGAAACTGTTTTTATGTAATTGTGACCGAGTTGTGTTTATATAATGTTTTCAAATTTCCTTATGAATAAATGATAGTTTAAAACAAAATATTCATTCTATTAAGTGCTGAAAGCTTGGAATAAACTCTACTGTAATTTAATTGTTACACTTCTCTCAATAATGGTGTGATATACGTCTTCCACACAATGTGAGAATGACAGCAACAGCTCCTCCCATCCTCGATGCCCCATGAGAGCCACGTACCTGCCACCGGGGGCCACGGCACTGGCCATGGGAGGCACTGGCCAATCACCTCCTCTAGCACTCTTCATTCTAGTTTGCCTGCACTGCTGCCCATGGCTCCCCCACCTCTCCCTGTCCACCCCCAGCACCATGCTCACTGCAAACATGTCTCACAAGAACAAGTTTTTATTCCCCTCACATCAAAAAGAGCTCCCTCCCCCACCCACCAACAATAAAAAAAACCTTTTCCCCCATGAAAACTATATAGAATGTCCTTAGTTGGCCACCCTGGGATAGGCAGAAAGTGGAGGTAGGGGCAGGGGCAGTGGCCAGGGTGGGGAAGGCCCTCCCCACAGTGCAGGCCATACTACATGGCTGAGGCTTGTGTGGCTGGTGCTTCTGCTCAGTCCTAGTTGTCAATGATGGTGTGCAACTCCAAACAGTTCTCCAATGGGGCATGGTGGGCAGATGCCCAGGTGGGGGTCCCCCAGAGGAGAAGCTGGCACTGCTGGTGGCCAGTGGTGTCATGGCTGACCTCACCTCATGGTGGGGGCTGGGGCTACAGCTGCAGAGCTGGTGCAGCAGGCACTGGCCCAGGCTTCCCAAGCTGCTGGTGGAGGGTGTAGTGGGGAGCTCAGTGAGATGGGCAGCTGCAGGCCTGAGAAGCCTTCCCCTGGTGACCTGTTACCATGGGTGCCAGCCAAGGGTGGGGGCTCAGTCAGGCTGTCTGTGGTGCTGTAGAAAGTATGACTGCAGCCTGGGTCCCAGGGCACAAAGATGTCTGTCAGTTGACACATAAAGGGGATGAACTTATAGGAACTCCCCAACTGTTAACTGTAGTTAGTGATGGCCACCCACTGTGCCTTTATATGGCACTGCCATGCTAATTGGTTGTGCCCACACTCCTGCATCCAGGCTGATAGCCCCTCATAGATGTTGGTATCAGGGTGCCCACCTGCTCAAACTGGTGCTGAAACTCCACCTTGCTCCACAGCACAGCAAGGTTACCAGTCTCCTCCTGTGACCAGCTGGGGTCCCACATTGTGGGTATGGGTGTTGGGGAGGACATTACCATCATGGGTCCCACACAAGTCCTCTGGGCCTCTGCATGGCTGTGCCTGTACTTCCAGGCCTGGGAAGCTGCCTGTAGTGCCCAGTGCAGGGGCCCAGCATGGGACTGGCATCTATGTGGCAGAGGCAATTCTGTGCAGCACCTGCAGGCTGTGGGCAGGCTGCTGGGGGTGGGCTTCAGATGGGTGGAGCTGCTCCTGGCAGCCAGAAGCTTCCTGTAGCTGGGGCTGGGGGCAGCAGCCTGGACAGCATGGGCCTGACAGATGCACAGCACCGCAGTGCCAGGCACAGGTGCTGGGGTGCAGGCAGGCTGGAGCAGCTGGCCTGTTGCCTGCTGAGGGGGACACAAGGGCCTGGAGTGCCTTCAGGCTCCCTGTTGATGTGCCTCTGGGCTCAAAATGCCTACAGACTTTTAAAGGCCTGAAGCAGTGGCTGCCATAGAGGCATCCCAGCCCTGGGGCAGAAGAGGCTCACAGACCAGAGCCCTGGGGCTAACCTGAAGCTGGCTTCCTAGTGGCAGGGCTGGCCTGAGAGCAAATTTGCTCCAGGTTATGTCTACACATGTGTTACTGTGCAGTAACTAATCACATGTAACTTTGCTACCTGCATTTGCAGGTCTCAAATTTTCTAGTTATTAGGGGTTTTTACTGTGCAGTAAGTATATGCACATGTAGACACATGCACTTACTGCACTGTAAATTATTCTAATGTGGAGCTAGGCATCTCATGTAGATGCACCCTAGAAATACAATAGTGCTCTATAAGTAAATTCAAGAGGCAACTATTGACTTTGTTCCCTTTCCTCATACCAATGTGCCTGCCATTGACAGGCTCTTTTTGCTTTTTCTAGTTACCATATTCTTCCTTTGTTCTGCAGTAAAATTAATCACTAAATTCATATTTTAATCAAAATCCCTTTTAAATTATGCTTATTTTTTAAAGTGCCTCAGTACAATAGCCGTGTTTTTCTTGTTGTGAATCTCAGTATCTTGTTTTGAGACTTGTTATATAAGCTGGCAGAAAAGTCTTGGCTTTGTAGTCTCAGGGAATTGTGGTTACCATGTGCAAGATCTGAGTTTTGCAGCTGTATTTAATAAGATAGTTTTGGAGCAAATCTTGCGAAAAAAAGTGACACATGCCAAATAGCCTATCATTGTCAATTTGGCAATGCTCTACATTTACAGATACACAATTCCCTGAACAGTTGGGAAATAGCAATAAAGCCAAATGTCCCATTAAGCAATACATGTTTCATCCTTTATGAAAGATAAAGAACAATGTATAAAAAGTTACACATGAGATATTAAGAAGGGAGATCAAGTATAGTTTAAACCATAGTATCCCATTTTTCAACCTTTGTCTTTATGCAAAAAATGTTGCTCCAAATGGGAGTGACCAGTTTTTTCTGAAAATTGTCCAAAGAAAGTTTGCCAAACAAGCTGAATTAGAACAAGTAATATGAGGTAAAGAGCAATATACTGTAGTGTAAACTGAATTTAACTGGGCTCATTAGTCATGAGGGAGTTTCTAACTCCTTTGGGCTGGGTATGGCTGTTCAAGGAGGTTAGGGGGTGGTTAGCTCAAATTAAAAATAGCAACCCCATCTAAGGTAATTTGGACTGTGGGGACTAGTTGGGGGTGGGGGAGCTTTGCCGTGGCCAGAGCTAGAGTGTAGGGGGCCAGAGGAAGGGGGAAACAGAGCCAGACTGGCTCTGACCCAGGCTGGCTCCACATAAGATACCAGCAGAAGTACTTTCCCCCTCTCCCCCCTCCTTTTCTCTCCCCTGCAGCACATGGATGAGAATCTCTCCTCGCTGTGACAGCCCCACAAAAGCACATGGGCTGCAGACAGAATTGGCCACACTTAAGTCTCACAGGGGACCTAAACATAAGTTTCCTCAGGCACTCTGCTACAGACCACCTTCAGCTAATACCTGATCTAACAAGGGTTAATTTTTCATGTGATCAGACATGTCAAAAACACTCTGTAGCCAAGAACTTGTGTTATGTCATGGCTGTACAGCACTTTCAGGGGCCTTATTGCATGAAAAATGTAAATTGTGCAAGTGTACTGTCAGATCTGAACCTAGGAAAACTAAATTATATCAGGTGGCCATTTAAAACTCAATCTAATCTTCCCTAACCCTGGCTCAATGTCTGTACGCAACCTTGGTGAGACTCATTTGAGAAATTGTGATTAAAACCAGATGTGTCAAAAAACGGTCTCTGAAAAATTCAAGGCTTAAACAGTTCCCAACAGAAAGCTCGTGAATTTTAAATCCTATTTAAAATTCTGTAGAAATGAGGGGAGGGCATGTGCTAGTATCCCCTGCATAGGCAATGGTAGGGGGTGCACAGGAGTGCATGTGCCCCCCCGATGGAGCCAGTGCCCCCACTAACAGCTGACACTGATGCTGTTAGTAGGGCTGGTGCTCCCCCTGACATGGCTGCAGCCATTAGCGGCTTCTGTGGGTGCCCCCTCAGATTTAGGAGGCACCAGTCACTCATGATCCCCTGGCTTCTGGCCTGAGCCACTACAGGCATGTGCCTGCATTTTCTGAATCAAAAATGAATGTCTATCCACTTGCAAATTGGTTCAATCTATGTAGGTTAGATTAACCAATGAATCAATTCAGGCTTGGGCTTTCTGACTGTCTGCATTTAGCCTATGAGCTGCTTAAAAGATTCCAAGATTGAAGCCAATGATATTGATCCTAACCCTATTATGGACAAAAGAAATCTTTTATGTGATTTCATTGGCTTGTGATTTAGATGTAATATTTTGCTATTGATTCCTGTTTACACTTGCATTAGTGAAATTCAGTAAGGAAAGGCTGGCTACTAAATCAGCCAGTCTGAAGACTTTCCCAAGAAGGAAATAAATTAATGTTAGTAATTGATACTATAAAAGTAAATGTTTTAAAAGAAGATTTACTGCTCTGCTTTTAAAGGCAGACATGCATTGTAGCATAAAGTAGTGCTGACACTGCCTCCTTTTTATATTAGTTTATTATCATGTTTAGCATCAAATGTTAAAAATATTATGATGATTTCAGTCCAGTTCATGCAGTGCATATTTTATCATAAGTTTATGCCATTACTGAGTCATTCTTTTCTCACACAATTCTTCTACAAATGCTTTTAAATTTCAAGAAATCCTAAACACTGACAAATACTTAACATTTATAAGGAGCATTTAGACTTTTCTGAAAAAAAAATAGTTCCTAACAAATTGTGGGTTTTTTTGTTTAGGTCTTTCAGAAAGTTGTGCACAAAGTTTTAATGTAAAGCAGAACTAATTTTGACCTTTATTCATTTTAGTAGATAGATATTAAAATTAGACATCTACTACAGTTCTGTCTCTTCAGATGGGAGGGAAAATATCACCAATGGAAATTGCTTTTCAGTTTGCAGAAACTGAACATGCAAATTATACCTGAAAAATTCATAGTTTTATAGTGCTTAGGGTCAGAAGGGACCTAAACAGATCATCAAGTCTAACCCCCTGCCCTGGGCAGGAACGAGTGCAGGGTCATAATACCCCAGCCAAATACCTGCCCAGCCTCCTCTTGAAGATCCCCAAGGTAGGAGAGAGCACCACCTCCCTTGGGAGCCCATTCCAGAGCCTGGCAGCCCGAACTGTAAAGTAATGTCTCCTGATGTCCAGCCTGAACCTTCCCTCTAACAATTTGTGGCCATTATTCCTGGTAACCCCCAGTGGTGCCTGGGGGAACAGAGCCTCACCCAATTCCCGCTGGTCCCCCCGCTGAGTTTGTAAATCACCACCAGATCCCCTCTCAGCCTTCTCTTGTGGAGGCTGAACTACTATTCACAGCATGGTAGTAAAAATCTTAGGGATATTTCATAAATTCTGTTCTATCTAATATATTTAAGAACTACATAATATTTCTCTATTTTCCTCATGGCAATCTCTGTACCTTTAGAGATTTAACTCCCAAGAGACACAGTGCTCTATCTTTTTTCCAACAAACTTGTTCCCCCTTCCCCCCCTTTTTTTACATACAGAATTTTGCCAATCATAAACTTGAAGACGTACTCTATTTGGCCTGAACTACTCTTTTTAGGCCTTTTTTTCTTTAAGATTTTTACGGGCCAATAGTGTTTTTCAAATCATGCTTCCAAGCAAAGTCATGACTGAAAAAGTGACTGAAAAACTGAAACAGTCTGCATTTGTCTGGGAACTTTCCTAAACAAAGATCCCTGTACATCACTGATTGAAATCATCTGATAGAGATTTGAGCATGTGAGTCATGTGACTTCTGAGGGCTTAAATATCAAGAAAAGAGAACTGGAGTTACTTTCCTAAAAGAAAGAGTAAAACCTTCTGGACTATGAACAGCATGTGGAAGTTCAGAAATGCAAACATTTTTGAAAAAGCAGCTTTTGTGGCAAATGTATGGCAGCTATTATTCAGTTCCTGTATACTTTCAGTATTTATATCACGGCACATTTCAATGCATGGACAGTGTCTGTAACAAAGATCTTGACATTGACATATTGTCAAAACATGCTGAATGGAGAGGACCAACAACAGACTTTCTAGGCTTAGTCATAACTATATTCTATCTTCAGAAACTTAGATGTTTTAGAAACCTTAACATAGCCTTGAAGAAGAAGCCACCTAAACTGATTGAGCCCCACCAAGTTTAGTGGGATTGCCTTTAGAAAGAGGGATTTACCCACAGTCAGTTGCAGGGTCAAGGAAAATGTTGTAAAAGTGCTCATGTTTATAAATTAGCTAACAATTTGATGGTTTAAAATAAAAACAACAGTGGCCACATCTACATGTGACACTGAGAGTGCACCCAAATGAGTGCAAACCTTCAGTTCCCCAAGAACAAGTAACAATAGTGCACCTTATGTCTCAGCTACTTGTCTCTGGGGAACACCCGTGCCACATAGGCTTTGGTGCATGGCAAGTTATCTCAGGGGTGGGCGGTAGGGGACTCTGGGGCCAGCACTGTGGTGGCCCCAGCAGCCTTACCTGGGGTCCTTCTGGGGCTGCATCTGTGGCAATCCTGCCAGGCAGAGCCTGGCTGGAAGGTGCTGCATGGCTCCAGATGGCCTGGCTCCACTTTTCAGCTGTGTGCACTGCCTGAGCATTCACCGCTCCATTTTCTTTTTCCACAAGTTTTTTGACCCTGGATATCCAGGGGTCAAAAAAGCCTGTGGAAAAGCAAATCAGAGTAGTGCATGCATGGGCAACATGCCCTTGCAGCACGGAGAACACTGGACTGTGCAGTATGTGGTGCTGCAGACGTGTTTGTGGCACCACATACCGCATGGCCAGGCTCATCTGTATGTGCTCTGACTGTGCTGTCATTACTGTGCAGGCATTTAGTACTTGTACAAACAAGTACTAAATGACTGTGCAGCAACCAGAGTTACTACACAGTAAAGGTGATGCCTTTTTCATTTTGCTGACTGCACAGTAGCTCAAGACTACTGCACAGTAGCATCACATCACGCTTTCTGCCACATCACACTACTGCACAGAAGTCATGAGCTACTAGACGTTGTTACTTGAGAGTACCATTACAATACGTGCAAAAGCTAGGGAAATTAATGATTGTAGTTTTGAAGAATAATTCTCACACATTCAAGGACACCCTTATACAACAATATTTAAAACTGCCAAATTTTGAGCTAGCTTTCATTTCTATAGCACAATACATAAATGCTCAAATAGTGGATGAAAAATGAAAATGAGAAGCATTTCTCCAGCTAGCAGTAGAACAGCAAACATTTACCAATCAATTCAAGAAAGATGTCAAATAAATGTATTTGTTTGCTAAATATATGTTTCTCAATCAGAAGTTCTAACTACTTTGAAACAGTTCTCATTTTCTAAATACTCTTCTATGTATATCACATTAGGATACTTTTTTTTTCCTTGGCCCAAAAGTTCAAGCAGTAATAACATTCTCATTATAGAAAGTAGTAAGAATATATATTTTATCAATTGTTTTAGGATATTATTTTCAGCTCAGTGGGTGCATCTACATGTGCAATTAATGCAACTGAATAAACTCCAGTACAATTTAACCTGGAGTAAACTAATCTGGATGTCACCGTCTACACATACATTTAAACGTAGTAATTTACTCTGCCATCAAAAAATACTTGCGTCTGATGGGACTATCCGATGTTGCAGTACATTAGTCTACTAATTGCTGCACACATATAGATGGTTACACTTTACTGAGCAGCAAATTAGTCTATTGCGCAGTAAAGCACATGTGTAGACGTACCCAGTGTTCAAAGCAATAGTTCTGGTTTGGTCTTTGTTATTATACAGTATGAATAGATGTCACATTTATCCTGGGGAAAAGACTTTTTCCCCAGGATTGTACAGGTATACAATTCTATTATCTCTTTTCAAGTTCCTTTGAAGTATGCTGGATAAAATGAACAAATACTTTTTCTCAGGATACCCTGTTGTTTGTCTATATGGTTATTGTGGTTCATTCCAGGAACAAGTCTGTCAGGCTTTGTGCTCTTGCAGGCCACCTATTGGTGAAAGAGCAGCAGTGCAACTTGGAAGTTTGACTATGCCATACCTGTCTTAACCTGGATCATACTGTTCTGCACTGTACCATTCCATACAGATATATCAAAAACTGAGGAAAAAAAGCATTTCACATAATTTTTCTTCTGTGAGATTCAAAACTCAGAATAATTCTGTGCGTTTATCAGGGTGTATATGTGTAGGTTTGGGTATTTGTTGTTAGTGAGTGCATGTGAGGCTATAGGCAAAGTAGTTGCTGGGTGGCATGAATTAAAAGTTTAGTTCTGGAGCACAGCAGGCTTTAGTAGAAGTCCCAGCCACTAAATGCCAAAGTAGTCATTATAGAAAAAAAAAATTGCTTCTCTCAACACCGCCACACAGTGGAATCTAAGATGTATAATTATACATTTAAAGTTACATCTTGTTAGACATTATTAGATGTCATATAAGGTACACATTATGAGTCTCTGCCCCTTTCCAGGGCCATCCAGAAACAATGCTTCCACTTGGGAATTTGAGATGTGGTTTTGGCTAATGTTTCTCAGGTCTTCCATAATAAGCAAAAAGATGAATCTTTCAAAATAAGGTAATAATTTGTGGTTTTCCTCTAGGAACCTAACAGTATTAAAACATCAAACATATACCAACCATTTATTCACAGTGATTGAGATACCATAGTATTTCCAATTCTAAGTGGAGGGAGAATTGTGGTAGCTCAGATATCACTAGGTGGTAGATATTGAAAAATGCAATGCTTTCATATTGTCAGCCTTTGTCTTATGTCTGGGTTTGAACTAAGATCTTCCATACATCAGCACTAAGCTACAAAGCAAGTGGTTTTTGTAATTTACACTTTCTAAGCTGAACACCATGTGGGGGGGAGAGGGAGCCGGCAGGCTCCGAGGCTCCCTGCCCAGGTACAGGTACACGAGTCACATGCCCACAGACCCAAGACGCTGGGCAGGAACTCACTTCTTCCAGGTGCATGGAGGAGGGAGGGACCGGCATAAAAAAGACGCTGGTGCAGGCCAGCGGAGGCGCGGCAGAACTAGAAGGAGGCAGTGGGGGAGCTGAAGCCGTCCGGAGTACCTGCCAGTGGATGCAAGCTGTCCTCCGACGGGGCAGGACCTTCTGGAGGAAGGGTAAGCCACAGTAGGGCTTCTGAGCCTGGGCAGCGGGTCCAGCAAGGCCGCGGACTGTTTGCAGCTGTCCGGGAGCGGCGGGAACCCGGCCAGGGCCGGGTACCACAGAAACTGTAATATAGGGGCAATCACTGGCTGTGAAACTATAGCTCCTGTAAGGAGGGGCTGAGCGGCTCCAGGGAGCCCTAGTGAGGACTGAAGAGCTCATGGAGAGCTAGAGAAGGGGTTTCGACCCCACGGCATACAGGGGAATATCGGAGGATGTCTGCTGAGGGTCGAAGCAGCCACCACGATCTAGAGAACCCCTGGCCGTAGCATTTTGTTTACCTTTGCATTTCTTTTACGGACAATCTGAGTGATCTACGGACATGTGGCCTGCTCTGATAGGCAGCCACCACCCGGTGGAATGGGCAAGGGTGTAGGGGTGGCAGAGCCCTCATCAACGCGGGACGCTAAGAAGTCTCATATTTGGATGACACATGCTGAACCATCTGAACCAATTGGTATTACCATCAAAGTCATAGCAGGAGAGGCAAGCGCGTGTAAAACGTCCAACCACAGGTGAGCCGCTCCTTGGCAACTGGTAAGCAGCCCCAACGTGGGGAGGCAGTAGCTACCTTCCCCACGACACACCACAATTATGAACTATGGGATTTGTGGAGGGACCCCATCACCTATGTCAAAGCTGACAACTCTCTTGTGTTTAGCAACTGAAGCTAACAGGACCAGGTTGGTGGTTAGGAGGCTAGGAAAAGAAAGAATTGGGAGCCTCTCTGCCATGGGTGTCTGGTGCCTCTTGAGTCACGTGCCCCCCCCTTACACCAGACAGTGACTGGGGCAGGGGACCCCCGGTGGCTGATCACGCAGCCAATTTCACTCACTGTAAAAGTGGCCACGCCACTTCTGGAACTCTTGCAGCCACTTCTGGAAATGGTGTGGCTGCTTTTACTGGAAGCCTCGCTCGCCGGCCAGCACTCGCAGGAGAGGCACTGGTACTTCCGCCTGCCCCCCTGCCTACCGGCTGAACAGGGAGAGCAGCCAGACAGGGGGTGCACCAACACTCTCAGGAGGTGCACGTGCACCCCGTGCACCCCCTATGCATTGTCTCTGCTCTCTGCCCCCTCCTCCCACCCCAGCTTTTTTCCCTAAGGATACTGAATGAAAGACGAGGGAGGAAAGGTTGTCAGAACAGAAACAAGGCTCTGGCCCAAGGTTACAGTCCTAGATGGTCAAAAGGCACTATGTTAAAAGTCCAGTTTTGGAGCTAGAGGCTGTTCTAATAACTAGAGTTCAGAAGGCAGCAAAAAGGTAACAACAACAGTACTACCAGCAGCATACTTAGTAATGAAAGTAGAGTATGAAGGGACCTTTGTGTGGTTGCTGGGCAAGACCGTACCATCTAAGTCTAAGCCAGTGCTTCTCAACCTTTTAAGACTCACGTCACTCCTCATTAGACTCAAAGCACCCCTTTAGACAATGTTGGCTTTAGCTTTTGGTTGGTTTGGGGGTTTGGGCTTTTTTGGGGAGACCACAGTAGGGTAGAACATTTTTGAAACAAAGGATTCCTACTTGAAATCTCTGGATTTAATTTGTGAATTGTGTAGGTATTTGCACTCCTAGTGATTACATTGTGCAGCTCCCAATGGCACCCTTAAAAGGCTCTCACTACTCGAAACATATTCCAGTGACTTTTATTTCCAAAATACCTCTAAGTGTTTCAGAATGTCCTCCTAGGGGGGGTTCTGGTGACCTGGCAGACTCCAATGTGAAACTTACTTCCAGCAGTGGAGTCCAGGACACTCTAGCCTCTTTTCTCCACTGACACTATGGT
>NW_017728949.1:30540883-30542706 GCF_001723895.1 Crocodylus porosus | reverse complement strand
TCAGGGTACATACTGAACTTGTAGGGTGCTGACACCAAGACAATTTAAATAGCTTCTTAATTGTTAGGTTTCTAACTTTTGCCTAACTCCCACTTAAGTGCCGTCTGAGATTATTTGAATCAGATCTCATGTGTTTATTTATAGCTTCATAACAATGCTGACTGGTTCAATTTGCACAAAATAAACAGAAAGTATCCCTAATTATCCTCTTTTATTTCTTCCCAATCCAGGGTGTTTCCTTCATTTCCCCAACAAATAAATTTTACCTGAAAAACATTCACATGAGACATGTTCATATGCCAGATAATGCTTTTAATAACTACATTAAGCTTTGACTGCCACAGACCTTCCTAGCACCTTCATATACTTTCCAGTTTATAGAGTTTATTTAAATTTTTACATCATTTTCAGGGCATACTTTGACGAATGTATGCAGCTTTATAGCCACAGCCAGCTTAGCTACAGCCATGTATTTCTTACTACATTTCAGGAACCAAAGCTTCTCTCTTTCTTTCAATGTATTTCCAGATTCTGCATTAGTAGAAGAACATGCGTTTAAAACATATACGTTCTTGATTTTTTCAATATGTCTCAATCTGTATTAAATGTGCCATGAAATATGGTGACCTAACAAATTAGTCTTTGTGCTTCCCAAACTTGTGTCCAGTGAAATCACTTGTGCAATTCTCATAGCCATCTTTTGGAGGTTTGATGATCATGTTTTTAGCATCTAAGGTCAGTTTGGACACACTGCCTATTTCTTTTAACCTTGGCCTCTTAATCAAACCTTTGTTCACTGATTAAGGAAATAGGCAAGGAGATTGTTCACACAAATGAGTACTACTTACACGAAGGTTTTAAGTCTCTCCTCCTCTTTCATTTGTAAGTCAGAACTATGAAGGAAAGGATGGAGTTCATTCTTTTTGTGCTGACCCTGTTAAGTCCACAGATTTATGTCTACAGCTTTAATTATAGCTGACTAAACTGTATAATGAGTACTCAAGGGTAAAATGCATCAAAAATCAAACCAAACAGAGAGAACCTATGTTCAAAGAGTGATGCAAACAAATGGAAATATATTTGCATAAGTTGCTATATATTTGCAACAGTAATTACCATCGCCAAACCACAGCTCAGTAAACAATTGTGCCTATTTAATATAAGACATCTCCATCAGACAAAACTATTATTCACCAATCTAGTATCCAAGGATATTTTAATAAAATAATATTTCATTTTGAATGCAGATCAAACAGGAATTGCAAATTCTTTTGGTTTATAGAAAACCGGCAAAGGAACTAAATATAATTTAGTTGCCTGCAAAATTCCTTATGACTAGAAATGTAGAAAGAAACCTCTATTAAGTTCTCCTGGATGGACTTTACTCATCAAATGATTCAGGAGGAAAAAAAAAAAAATTATTTTGGCTCCTATACAAAGTGGCAAGAAGTATACTGTCCAACTCTGTGGGTACTCCTGGATTTGGAGTAGGACAGCCTTTTCCAGCCCTGTTACTCTGTGCCAACACTCAGGCCACAATGCTTTCCTTTTACTAGAACATCCCCAACATTGCCATATAATCTGGACCAGACCCAGCCTGTGATCAGAATTCAAGATTCCCTTAAGGGGTATCTCCTACTGTAGTTAACAAAGCTGGATTTCCATGCAAGACAACTTGGTGTAGAGAGGGATCCCTTTAAGGAATTTGAAACCACAATATAGTCTAGCCCATGGTTTCCTTACTCTACTTAGTTCAGCTTTGTGCATTATTATATTAATGTGTTTTAACTGATAGATATCACCAGAATATATTTTAACAGCAA
>NW_017728949.1:30538330-30540568 GCF_001723895.1 Crocodylus porosus | reverse complement strand
CAACAGGAAGTAAAACAGATATTTCAGTGGATGTAACAGCCACATGGGAAATCTCTGACTTTGTGCCATGAAAAATAATAGTGTTACACTAAGCCTGTGCCTGAGCTGTAATTAAAGCACAAAGCATGCCATTTATACATAAAAATACATTTAATAAACCAAACCAACACAATTTCCACTGGAGGAAGAAAATGGAAGAACCACATGAGACAGATAAGTTACATTACATCATGCACTTCTGGAAAGTGCTCAGGTATGAGGATGATGGCAGCAATATAAGAGCCTGAACAGAATACAAGAGAAAGCTCAAACAGGCTGCTCCATCTTTGCATCCATTTTTATTGCCTGAGTTCAGACCAGCAATATCAAACTCACCAAAGTCTGAGCTGGATCCAGGCCATAGAGCATCTTGCAGGCAGATCCTGATGCCATGGTAGCAACAGGATGCGTGGTGGCTAAAGTGGGGTGAGTGGTGACAGCAGCTTAACGCAGCCGTTGCTCATCCCCTGCTGCTGACACATGTTCCTAGTGCCCTGGACTTCTGCAGTGGGACCCAACCCCAATTTACACGCCCTCTGGGGGCCCCAAGGACCAGACTCTGCAGGCCCAATGCAGCCTGTGGGCCACACATTTGACATCCCTGAATTATATCATATGCTGCTATTATTATTTTTTAACTACAAGTTTAACAGAGTTTCAGTGTGGAGTGGCTCAGGCAGCTCAATGGTAGCAAATGGCTTTAGTAATCAGATAGCTTTTAAACATTCTCCTTTATTTAATAATTCTTAATTGCTTCTAAAATATTTTGTAACTGCCCCACAGTAATAATAGAGAGTTAGATTTGACCTAAACACTCATCCAAGGGAGTCAAAACATCTTTGCAGTCTGGCTAACAAACCCCAATCCAAGTTTAGATATTCACTTCTCCTTTGATGTAGGTAAATAGGAAAATGGACAGAAATGGGCTGCATTTCCACCACTAGCTACTGTGTGAGAGGAGTTAACTAGTAATAAAATGAAGATACCCAGGGGCACTGGGAAAACAACATAATAATGTACTGGAGATGTACAGCCCCTCACCTTCTTTCACACATGTCTTTTATGAGAAATGTAACACAAAAACAATCCAAGAAAGGATTTGCCTACATGGCATTTTCTACAAAGAGCTTTATACTTGCGATTATTCCCTGGTCTGTAATGGCCCAGGTTTAAAACAACCTGCAAAAATCATCACTGTTCTGAAACTGTTGAAAAGAAAGAGATTAGTGAGGCCTGAGATTATTATAGCCAACACTTGCAATTTAAGGGGAAATGAAAGGGGTTGACAAAGATTGATTTTCTCTGGCTTTCACGAACTTGCTGGATTTATTTTTCTTTACATTAGTCTTTGTATTATTTATATGTCATAATGTTGCCTAGATTCCTGGATAGGTGTCTTTAATTTCTTCAATGCAAATAAATAAATCAAAGGGAGTTATGTAATTGCTTTTCACAGAATATGGAGTTTATTTTTATTTTACCTTTCTCTAGGTTGCAACATTGCAAGAATTTTGCAAACTTATGTTTATTATACAGTATTAAATCCTGTCCTCTTTAAGTAGCAGAGTTGTCAGTAGTCTCTATACACATTGTAGTTTATGTGTGAACCTTGTAAACTATGCATGATAATTTGTTAATATTATTTCTTATCTTGTAAATAGCAGTCTATTAGAAACTTCTTATTTATTGTACCCAGGAAGCCCTTCAGAGTCACTGAAAGTGTCCATTCCTATTACATAGAACCTTTTCCCAGAGTATATTTCAGCTTTCTGCTAAGGCACTAATGAAATGGAAAACACTGCATCACCTTAATCCCTACTGTATACTTGTGCTAGTATATATCTTGTGACGAAGATATTCATTCTGCCATCTCATTCTATAGAAACTGCTTAGAATATGCCCTTAAAACAGTAAATAGAATTACTGTTTCTTCTTCTATTGCCCTGGATTCCAGTAAGCTATTAATAATTTATTTGCTCTGCTACCTTTAGTCTTGGCCTTCCTTATGAAATAATGTCTGGTGACACCTAACAAGCAGCCTTGCAAAAAAAATTGATTCAGAGCCAAAATTATTCTTCTGACTCCCCTCCTGGCATTTTACTTTTGTGCTCTACCTAATCAGATTTTCCAGACAGTATGTGGGAATACTACCTTTGGCTGCCCTTTTCCTGGTGAGGGGATGTATTTGAAGAGTTATAG
>NW_017728949.1:30488108-30538230 GCF_001723895.1 Crocodylus porosus | reverse complement strand
ATAGCTTTTAAACATTCTCCTTTATTTAATAATTCTTAATTGCTTCTAAAATATTTTGTAACTGCCCCACAGTAATAATAGAGAGTTAGATTTGACCTAAACACTCATCCAAGGGAGTCAAAACATCTTTGCAGTCTGGCTAACAAACCCCAATCCAAGTTTAGATATTCACTTCTCCTTTGATGTAGGTAAATAGGAAAATGGACAGAAATGGGCTGCATTTCCACCACTAGCTACTGTGTGAGAGGAGTTAACTAGTAATAAAATGAAGATACCCAGGGGCACTGGGAAAACAACATAATAATGTACTGGAGATGTACAGCCCCTCACCTTCTTTCACACATGTCTTTTATGAGAAATGTAACACAAAAACAATCCAAGAAAGGATTTGCCTACATGGCATTTTCTACAAAGAGCTTTATACTTGCGATTATTCCCTGGTCTGTAATGGCCCAGGTTTAAAACAACCTGCAAAAATCATCACTGTTCTGAAACTGTTGAAAAGAAAGAGATTAGTGAGGCCTGAGATTATTATAGCCAACACTTGCAATTTAAGGGGAAATGAAAGGGGTTGACAAAGATTGATTTTCTCTGGCTTTCACGAACTTGCTGGATTTATTTTTCTTTACATTAGTCTTTGTATTATTTATATGTCATAATGTTGCCTAGATTCCTGGATAGGTGTCTTTAATTTCTTCAATGCAAATAAATAAATCAAAGGGAGTTATGTAATTGCTTTTCACAGAATATGGAGTTTATTTTTATTTTACCTTTCTCTAGGTTGCAACATTGCAAGAATTTTGCAAACTTATGTTTATTATACAGTATTAAATCCTGTCCTCTTTAAGTAGCAGAGTTGTCAGTAGTCTCTATACACATTGTAGTTTATGTGTGAACCTTGTAAACTATGCATGATAATTTGTTAATATTATTTCTTATCTTGTAAATAGCAGTCTATTAGAAACTTCTTATTTATTGTACCCAGGAAGCCCTTCAGAGTCACTGAAAGTGTCCATTCCTATTACATAGAACCTTTTCCCAGAGTATATTTCAGCTTTCTGCTAAGGCACTAATGAAATGGAAAACACTGCATCACCTTAATCCCTACTGTATACTTGTGCTAGTATATATCTTGTGACGAAGATATTCATTCTGCCATCTCATTCTATAGAAACTGCTTAGAATATGCCCTTAAAACAGTAAATAGAATTACTGTTTCTTCTTCTATTGCCCTGGATTCCAGTAAGCTATTAATAATTTATTTGCTCTGCTACCTTTAGTCTTGGCCTTCCTTATGAAATAATGTCTGGTGACACCTAACAAGCAGCCTTGCAAAAAAAATTGATTCAGAGCCAAAATTATTCTTCTGACTCCCCTCCTGGCATTTTACTTTTGTGCTCTACCTAATCAGATTTTCCAGACAGTATGTGGGAATACTACCTTTGGCTGCCCTTTTCCTGGTGAGGGGATGTATTTGAAGAGTTATAGCTGTGTTCTGCACTACTCCAGGGAAGTTGAATGCCCAGAGGGTTTGAGGAATGGGAATGGGGCTGCTTGGGCAAATGGTATAAATGTACAATCTAGCAATATCTGGCTCCAAGTTGTCATGTGAGATGTGACATCTGAGGAAGGAAAGTGGGTACATGCAAGTGCACACGCATGTCTATGAGCTCTAACACTGAAACAGAAACCAGTATTTTCCATTCTTCAAAGGCTCCAAATCTCTAGCTTGCAACTTGCAACTTGTACACAGTCCTTTTTTTCCTCTTAGACAGATATTTAAAAGCTCTGACTTTTCAAAATTATTAATTTTGAGAGGAAAAATAATCTGTTCTTCCTTTTTTAGTGTTACATACTAAAACCAACCCATTCTTTTTGCTTCTCTACTGTAGGCTTTTACTATTTCCTGTAAGAAACAGCATTTCAGCTTCTTTAGGGGCTCACCCTTTTTTCCTCCTTTTTGCATTGGATATTCACATATTTATAATTGTTCTTATTCTCTTCAAATGTATGTGTAACTTTTTAAGATTTTCTCTTAAACCTTCTCTTTCAAAATGCAAATGCCATCCTAAGACGAATCAAGCATGGTATTTCAAGTGGATACAGGGAAATATAAGATGCCATTGAACAAGGCCATATTTGGAGTACTATGTACAGTTTTGATCCTTGATGTTCAATAAAGATGAAATCAGACCTGAAAGGGTGTACAGACCATGCCTCAGAAGAGACTTGAAGAGTTTGACTTGTGTAGTCTACTAAAATGAAGTTTGAGAAGGGTTATAATTACTTAGTATATTAGGAAGAAACACAAGAGATGGAGAAGTGGTATGTAAGCTAGTGGATGGTGTTGGGTCAAGAACAAGTGTACATCAACTGGTCAGGCATAAATTTGGGCTGAAAACTGGAAGAAGGTTTCTAATTATGAGTGGTGAGAGGTTTTGGAACAGCTTTCCAGTGTGAGTAGTGGGGGCGCAAAACATCTAACTAGTTTAACTATGGAGCTTGCCAAGTAGGTGATAAAGTTGCTTGACAGTGCAGGGATTTAGACTTGATGATCCAGGAGGCCCCTTTTAGTCCTATGCTCCTACAGTAATATTAGGTGCTTCAGAGGGGCTTTTTCGCACCTTTATCTAAAGCTGAGTCAATCAGTTTTTACATAAAAATGCCAAAAAAGCCCCACTAAAGCACCTGATATATACAGATGTTGGGGGGAGCTGGGTCCACTTAATGCACTGCCTCTTCTGGGCATGGGCTGGCCTTGGTGAGGGAGCACATGAAGTTTAAAGTTAAGCAATGTTGTTGGGGTTTTGTTTGGGGGGGGGAGGTTGGAGGGGGAAGGTCACATCCGCAGGCAGCCTTAGTTTTTCTAAATATATGTTCTGCATGTGGAGCTCCCAATCTGTCTCTATAGTATCATCCCCTTCCAGAGTCAGGGATCCTGTACATGGAGTGGTGGAAGTAAAGAATAGGCCAGAAAAAAGGGGTCTTATGTGCATTGTCCCTTTATTCCCTCAGACTACAGAAAACTAGCAAGCAGCATGATATTACTTTGTATAAGAGGTCATTATGTATTAGTGACCAACCACCACTTCATAAAATAATGACTTTTAAGTCTGCACACCCAGGAAATGCATGATGCGGTATATCACTGTAAAACATGATAATCACCCCCAGGGGCAGATCCAGGGGGAGTGCAGTGACACAGCTGCACTGTACTTTCAGACTGGCCCATGACATGGGGGCTGCTGGGGACTTCTTAAAGTCCACAAAACACATAAGAATCCTCGCCCCTTCCCTCCATGCTTAAAGGCATGTCCCCTCCCTTCCTCTTCCTCCCTTCCCCACCTGCCACTGCTGCTTTCTCCACTGTCCCAGAGCCAAAGCTACTCCTGCCCTCTCTAGCAAGGCTGCACGGAGGCTGAGCTCAGCTGGGCACAATGACAGACAGCAGCAGCATCTATAGAGAGGGAGGTCCCCCCCCCGCTGTGGCTGCTCCCAGGGGACCGGGCAGGATGGGGAAACCCACCACCCTGTCCATCACTCGTCCTGCTGCTGTTTTCAGCTGAACCCAGCTGGGGTGCAGGTACTGTAGCTCTCTCCCAGGAAGGAGGCAGGCAAACCCTGGTAACTGGATTTGACACTCCCTAAAAGGAAAAAGGAGAGTCCTGTTTGATGTTGAGGTTTGTATTCTTGGGGTTCCAGGTCTATTTCACTGCCAGCCTTCAAAATATATTTGCATATAGCAAAAGATTTACCACTATAGGAAGGAGGATTACTATGTGACGTGACACTAGTTTTTTTTTTACATTATTTTTGTGTGGCCTCAGCTGCCTAGGATCAGTTCAAGGTACATTTGTGTATTTCCAGAGATGTCAGACTTAAAGGTCATTGTTACAAAAAAAGTTGCATTGTATCTTTAGTTTGCAGATGTTCCCACTTGTTATTGACATGCTAATTTAATGAAAAGATAATTCCTTGCTAATAAGAGTGAGATGTTCAGTTACATTCTCCTATTGTTCCAGGGCACAGTGCTACTTGTTAAAAGCTTTATGTTAGTATTAATTTTGTTAACATTTTATGTATTAGGAAATAAAGCATTAGTTTGTGATCTTTGGACTGTGAGAGAAGTTTGTTTATTGTTTCTTTTCTGTGGCATTTTCTTTGAACAATTTTAAGCTCCCTTGATGATAGAGGAAAACTCATTTGAACACGTGTTTTTGTCCTTCCACTAACATACAAATTGTTTCTTGAAGCTCTTTCATAAGAAATGGTGATTTTATGAAATGCCAGATACTGTCAGGTTCTCCCAACCATGAATACCTCTTAAAAATAACTGAGAATCTTCCAGCCATGTCTAAACAATTATTATCTTCTCATGAATTTTTCTTATTCATACTATTCATCTGTTTGGAACAATTATGGCATCACAATAAAATTCATGGTATATTTCCAAACAATTTATCCTCCTCTCTCTCTCTCTCTCTCTCTCTCTCTCTCTCTTTGGTCTGTGTCAAAGCTACCCTGTGCTTTTGCCTTTTATGGACAATTTCATTACTTCATGGTACCAAAACTATCATAGATAATCTGCAAGGGCCATAAAATAAACCCCTTTCACCCTAATCTTCCTAGGGAGGTCCTGCAACCTTGGGGAGCTTTTTGGCTAAAAGACAAATTAATCTTGGCTTGCATTCATCTGAACCTCTGACAAAGTGGCAACTCTCCAGCAGAACTCCTTTCACAGAAAAAGAATTTAATTTCTCGTGGTGTGACTGTTTTCTATTAACTGTCTTCATGCTGGCACAGTTCAAATGCAAAGATGATTATTGCCCATATGAAGCTAAAATTTGGGGGGAAACAAAATATTACACTTGACATCTTATTTATTAAACCTGTTTTTATTTTGATAAAGAGGACGGGACCTCAAGAGGTCATCTAGTCCAGTTGCCTGCCTGACGCAGGAAAGGTCTTGGCTAAGTACAGACACCCAAAAAGCCTAAGGCAGAATCAATTCAATCCAGGCAGCTTCCTCTATGCGGCATAGGTAGCACCGATAACCAAGTGTACTGATGTTCAGTTTTCAATCGGGACAGGCAGGGGGAACCTGCACTGATCCAGACCAGTAGGCAGGGGCTGGTAGAGTATGTCTCCCAGCCTGCTGGCCATTGCCAGCTCAGCCCAGCCAAATGTCCCCAACTGTCTACTGTCCCCCACAGGGGGTGAAGGAGCCCCCTGGCTGGGTGCTGGCCCCCTGTGGGGGAGCCTCCCCTTTGAACCCCAGAGCTGCTTGCCCCTGAATCTCAGGGAGAGCCCAGGGCAGCACCAGGGAGTGGAGGGAAATTCTTCCAGTCTCCTGCACTAATTTTCCCCCAGACTCACAGCAGCTCGGGCGAAACCGGCTATGGAGGAGAAGGAGAATTTTCCTCTGCTCCCTGAAGCTACCTGAGACAGGGCCTATGGCAAACAGCTCTGGGGTTTAGGAAGGGAAGGATTCCTCTCAGCTCCCTGGGGCTGCCCTGGGTTGGGGAGGGGGAAGAAGTCCCACAAAGTACTTAAAGAAAAATACTTTGTCTTACTTTTTTTGTGTGTTTAATTGCAGTACATCTGAACCAAAACGTGCATGCTTTTTCTGGAACAGAGTAATCTTCCATGTTAATGTCATTGCATTATTGCCAGACCATAGCAAGCATCATATCCTATCCTTGCCATGCATCCAGATGCTAGTTCCTTCAAAGACAGCTTCCACGGATAACACCTTTGGCAAGTGTAAGAGACTGACTGTCCTTGGCTGCTTTACATTGCATTACTGCACGTGCTGCCAGAGCTCCTATCTTCAGATTGGAATTTTTCAGGAACAAATTCATATGGAGTGATTTTCTTCAGTAATATCAGACACTAGTCAAAGGGGATAAAAATCAGTCTGGTTGGACTTTTCTATTCAGATTTTGACTCCCAAACTCCATAAAGTGTTTGGAATCCCATGTCATTTAAAATCAAAGATTTCCCACTTAAATTGTCATTTTATTTTCTTTTATAAAAGAGTCAAAAGGGGCAGATCATGAAAATAATCATGCTGCTGAGACCGCAAGCTATTTCCCATGTGTTCAGACCTACACTTTGATTCTCTTTTTTGCCTCTTCCTTTACATTTTTATTACATCAACTTTGTCTACTTATAACAATAAGTAAGCTCCAAATTAAAAAGGGGCGCATTCCATTCATTAAGGGTTATGTTCCTCCATTCATTACTTACAATGAGAAGTAGCTTACTCCATGAAAGGCCTGTGGAGATATTTGCCTAATAGTGGGCATGTCTACACAAGATGCGTGCCACTACATTTTGCCCTTCCCCAGTGGAGAGTGATCTCCCCAAACCCTGATAATCCTATGTAGATTGTAGGGTTGAACTGAGAGACAGCTTTCATTAATAACACCTTTGGCAAGAATAAAAGACTGACTGCCCTTGGCTGCTTTGTATCACACTACTGCTGCCAGAGCTCCTATCATCAGACTGGAATTTTTCAGGAACAAATTAATATGGAGTGATTTTCTTCAGTAATTGGGTACAGACAATTATTGCTACTTTCTTTAATGCATGCATTAAAGCATAAAGATTAAACCTGTTTTATTATCAATAGTTTCCCCTTAGTCTAAAATAGACATAATTACATCTTATTTTACAGCATTAGAAATAATATCATTCATAGTTTCCTTTTATGACATGAATAAATCTAATTATAAAGGTGCATATTGTTATTGACCTTCTGGAAAGAATTAACGTGCAGACAAAAGACATTGCCTTGTTTGCTTTTGGGTAAAGCTCTGTGTGTAATGCCTCTTCCCTTTTTTTATTAACTTTATTTTGCTATCACTTGATTGCTATGGTGCAAGTTGTTCAGCTGGGCCTCAAGTCATAGACGTGCACTTCAGTAAGGAAGAATCACTAGAAAGACAGTCTCCCACTGGCAGCCCAATCTGGTGCTGCTGTCTTCACCGTTCTCTTAGCCTGGACAGACCTGGTTACCCTAATTTTTATCTATATCTGCTTACCTTGACTGGCCTTTCTCTCTTTCTGAGTAAAATAAAATATTTGATAAAATATCATAGATTGATGGCTAGTAGCTAGCTAGTAAGGAGACAATGTGATTCAAGAATTAGGCTGTGAAAGTTAAGCAATGTACACCTTTTTTCTAGTTCTAACCTGCAGAAAATTGTTGCATCGTTATGACTCAGTTTCCCATGTATAAAATCAAGCTGCAGCAAAACTAACCTGCCATTGTAAATGGGGATTTGCATAAATAAAATGAGTACTTGTACATGCAAAGGCAAGATTGAAAATGAAAAAGAAAATGAAAGAAGCGTAAGAGGTTTTTTCAGCTATTTCTGGGAAATTTGCCTTGTGATGTTCACACGTATAGCACATGGACTTGTCTTCCTGAGTGTCTTTATTGAGGCAACAATAGCTAAGGGTGAGGGTGAAATTCAGTTTAAGTTATAAACTACCAGCCCATAATGCATTCTTTATTTTTAGATGTCAACATGCTTAACATGCCAGGGTCATTATTTCTATCTTACAGATGGAAGGGAAAAGAATCTCAATGAGAAGCAGTGATAGCCACTACAGAGGCACAGTGGTCAGACAGGGAGATCTTTGTTCCTCAGTAGTTTTCCTTTGGGCTAAGTCTGGAGATATATCTATTGTGGTGTTTCTGTGATGTTTCGTCAGTGTAGTTTGTTCAACTCCTATGCACTTTGCTAGCATATGTCATGTGACACTCTTCGGATGATACTACTCACTATTTGGAAACTGCTGATTGGCTACATGCTTTTCACTCAAAAAAGAATTTGCAACCTACATGATCAGTGAATATTGCCTTTGGCAGACTTCCAGCTGTCAAGGTTATTGCATCCTGAAGCTGCCATAAACTTTTCCAAAGAAAGGAATAATAAACAACAGAATCATAGTAAGAGAACAAACAAGGTCAATAGGGATGCAAAGTACTTCAGAGAAATAGGACTCCACTAAAAATACTTGTAATTTTAGATACCTATCCATAATACACCCCTTTCCTCATGTTTTATCCCCCAAAGTCACTATCATCTTGGACAATTCCACTTTATGTGGGGAGAGGAACAACAATTTGGATGCTCTAGACTCAGGAACTTGTTCCTCTCTTTGTCAAGCTAACCCTAGATATGATGGTTTTCTGGGATCTTTGCAAGTCCTTTCTAGTCTCCCAGAATTTTTGTGAGGAAGCTTGGTAGCACTGGCTGATCAAGGAAGATGTATTCTTAGTGGCATTTAAATTATCACTAGCTTGATCTGAATGGATTGCCTTTCTACAGTGAAAAAAGCAATGATTTTTCACTAATATCTCTTACTAGTTAGGAGTGATATTAAATCAGCGTTCTGCTGATCTCACATTTCACAGATTTTCAGTCTGTGTGGTAGCCTATGACATGACCCTCCAAGCAGAGGAGGGTAAGCTGGAAAGTGCAAAGATGTAGCAGAAGTGGTGTTCCGGTGCACTCAGCCCATTCTGTTGCCATCCTTCTTCTCCAGCATTCTTCCATACAGGCCATCATTCTAAAAGGGAATACAGCCTAAAGCAAAGCACTCATCACATGGCAGGTGAAAGCTTAAAGGCTGAGCAAAGTAAAATCATTCTTCTGCAGCACACAGCAATGGGACCCCATGCATTTTGTGTGTTTGTGTGGGGGTGAAGGGGAAAGGACTTAAAGCTGCTTCTGATCATTTACAGATGATGTGTCTACACATGCACTTTAATGCACAGTAGCCTATTCTAGGACTACATTAAAATGGCACATAAACTGTGTTAATATGCTAATTCTTGGTAGAGTAGGCTACTGGACTTTAAGTGTCACCAAAAAGCATGTACTTGTACTATTGCACATTAGCACAGCTTAATGCTCATTTATTTAGGACCTCAGGGCACTTTTACATGTGCTCCAGGGGTGGGGGAGGGGGAGTGTTTTACTTAGAGTGGCTCCAAGAGCCACTTTAATTCAAGTGCCATTGTGTCTCCTGTATCATTATTCAACAAGCTTTAGTTCAAATGCCCCTGCTGTCATTTTTAGCAGGGGGACACTGATGCATGAGATGCAGGAGGCACTTGGAGCACAGCAATTGCCACACTCCAGCAGGCTTGATCAATTGAGTCTGCTCCAATGCACTGATATTCCAGTGTGTTGGAGCAACCTTAGCACTCCTTGTATAGGTGCTCTTATATTGGAGGTACTAAATTTAATGTGAAAAAAGTGCAGTAATGGACATTTAGATGCTCCCAGAAAGATGTTTTTAATATAGATTTCATAGCTTTTTAAGGTACTGTTATGATCAGCTCGTGTAACTATCAATGCATATACTAGACAATGTTCTTCAATGATTTTGAGATTTATAACAACCACCTATGGTTGAGTTATTTACAATGACTTTAAAGGCTGAAAGAGATGGAGAATTCTCTATGGCCCTAGGGAATTTCTGTTCCAGTAGTTAATTACCCTCAGTTAAACTTTGGTATCATTTATCAAGGTCAAATTTTGCAGATTTCAATTCCAAGCTCTTGGATTTTTTTATTTGTTGGGTTACCCCTTATTTTGATAGAATGTATTTACCTCTCACTTTTACAATGCCAGCTTTATTCCAAATTGTGTTTTAAACCATAAACAGTTTGACAGTAATGGTACAGAACTTGAATACATATATATATATATTCTATAAGATATATTGAAAAAATAAGGTCCAAACCCATTGCTGATATTTATACTTAATTCCTGTTCTTTTCATTAGATTTGGGATACAGGGATTGAAGGCAAATTATGGTTCTTACTGTATCAGCTTAGAAACAAATATTCTTCTCCAAGAAGTTTTATTTCTTGGCTTGGTTTACATAGGAGACTGATAAATGCTAAACTCAGATGGTTTGTATTATTAATTGTTTGCTTTGAACACCAGCCACTAAGCCAGTAAACTCAAATTCAGTCACATGAACTGAGCCATCCTACCACTGTTGTATGTCTCATCCATTTTGATGAACATAACTTGTGGACAGTTGGCAAACCAACACATCTAAGCTTATTTTTAAATTCTGGGGAAAAAAAGCCACTCTTCGTGTCTGCTGGTTCGGCCAGCACATTTATCTTAGGAAATATTTTAAGTATAGCCTAGCAGCAAGAAACAAACATTCTTTTCACCAGCAAGAAACAAAACTCCATTTTTACCAGCAGAATTTCAAAATGATATAAATCTGCAATGTAGTCTTAGAGAAGTAATAAAATACTTTAGCCAGTTGAAGACCAGAACTTCACAGATAACAGAACAGAAACTCCACAAATGTAACGTTTTCCCTTGCCTGTATCCTCCCTGCTATTGGGTCAAAACATAACTTGGTTGGAAAAACAGCTTTTACATAATGCAAAAGTATTATTAGTTCTAGTATCAAGGGAGAGATCATGACCATCTTTGTTCAAATGGCTTTTTTTTTTTTTTTTTTTTTTTACCAAAAAGGCAGGAAAAGCTTGAATTTAACAATTAAACTGCTTGTATTTGATCTTTGTGGAAGTCAGTAACCAGGTCATGCTGCCTCTAATGATAATCTCCAGTTCCAGCTTTCAAGATGAGGATAACCAGACATTTACAATTAGGTCACATGGGTGCAGGAGGTGAAAGTATACAGCATACAAGAGGTATAAGTAACCCCTTCTCCATAATGTTTATGTACAGTGAACAGTCTTACTGTGACTTCCTACACTTGCTGAGTACGAGGAAGTATGCAACCACTGGCACCATCTGTTGCAAAAGCAGTGTGTTTGGGTAAAGGAGCTGTAAGATGCATCTATAACCCTGTATCAGCAACCTTTTCCAGAGCTATACAACATATTCAATAAATGTTTTAACCTTTTTTTGTTTGCAGATTGCAATTAAATTGTAAATAGATGGTAACAGACATGGTTGTTCCTGTCCACTCTACAATGTACTATTGTTTTGCTTAGACCTGTAAAGCCTCTGAATGTAAGTATTTGTTATAGTAGAGCGCTAGCCATGAAACATCAGATTAAGTTTATTAATACACTAAAGGAGAGGGAACTTAATGGGAGAACAGCTTCTTGGAACTCTTCCTGTTAACTTAGTACTCATGGGCAACTGGTGCCTCCCGAGTCTGGGGGGGTAGCAGATCACCAACAGGGGAGGTGTCCCCCAGCAGCTGGTTACCGAACCAACGAAACCAGAAGTGCACTTCCAGGGGGTGCACGCGCACCCCCTACATGTCACCAATGCTAGTGCCCACAGCCAGTTCTCTCCAACAAACATGCATACTTAAAGAACCACTTTAAGAGTCAGTATTCTTACCCCAGAAGCAAGAATGAGCTTTCTCTGTTGCACTTGTTTCCTGGAGATGCAAAAGTTATCATTATGAAATGGCCTATTAATAATTTTGCATTCCTTTCTTCATCTGAATTATTATTGGTACATCTTAAGGATATGCTGCATTTACTAGCTTTATCTCCCTTGGAGCACCCCCCCCTCCCACACTCTTTCAGTCAAGCAATATTTGAGTCCTACCCACTACATAATTCTTATTACAGTATCTTGTATTACAACAGGACAGCCAAAGTCACCTATTTTCACTACTTAAGTCACATCAGATGACAAGCATCTTCTGTGTATATTCCAGTGTTCATATTCTCTTTTTATTAGAAGAATCTGGGTTTTTCAAGGACAAGCTGATGACCAGTGATCCTGGTTTTCTCTGTTTAAGAATTGCAAATTCTCTGACAAAAATCACTGGTTCTCTGATTAAAAAAACCCATATCTGGTTTTTCCATGATTAAAATGAAATGCCACATATATATGTATTGGTTGAAGACAATATTTTATTGCTGTATTTACAATTTTAAAGCAATTTGGAAGGCAACTGGTGTTTCAATCACCATAATGAAATAAATTCAAAATATCTATAAATTTTGGCACTTGATTTGGGGTTTTTCATCATAGAAAATCAGAGCTTCCCCTGCCCCTGGCAGTGGCATCAAGCTTTCCCAGCCTGCTCCACCATGCCATGCTGGGTTGTACCACTGGGTTGTGGCGGCCCCAAGGGAAGGGCAGCAGGGTGGGGAGCCTGAGCTCACAGCCCACACCTGCCCCCATCCCATGTACAAATCTGGGGGGCACATGCATGCAGCCGTGCATTCTGACTCCGGGCCCCAAGCCCTGAGCCCCATGCACCGGCCCAGCAAGGCTTCAGATTCAGCCCCTCCCTCACTATGGGGGCCTCAATCCCCTTCCCCCCACAACCTCCCTTGGGGAGATGCTCTCCAGGCTGCCTGGTGGCCATGTGCATGTGTACGTGTGCACATGCACATGGTGAACCCTGCTGATTGCCCTTCTGCTCCCCACCCAGCCTCTTGCAGACTGGAACTCTGCCAGCCTGCAAGGGGAAACCTACCATGTCTCACATTTTTCTCTTTTAAAAGAGAAAATCCAGGCTTTTCTCCTTAAGATGAGAAAATCCAGGTTTTTTTCTTTAAGATGAGAAAATCTGGGTTTTACCACATTTTTCCATGGCAAGCAGAAAAAAATGGATTTTCTCTTTTAAAAGAGAAGGTACCCATAGGGGAGGGCGGGGGACTCTTACCTGATTCAAAGACTTAAAATAAATCCATGGCTGCTTCTCCTTCAATACAATTTGCTCATTTGGAGGTGTAGGGGGAAGATAGGCACGAGGTTGCAGCTATCCCTGAAGCACCAGTCACTGCTCACACACCCTTCTTTTTAAAAAGCATGTATCTGTCAAAGTCTTTCAAGGTCTCTGATCTTTTCTATACAATAGTTAAAAAACAAAAGAATGCATGTTCCACTTTGTGAATGTCAGCTATAACAATGAAGTTCCACATTCTGATACTTTGTTGTCCTAGGCAAAGTTGAATTCAAAACATCAGGGAATAATTTCAGTTACCTTCTATTGGTAATTTCTCATTTGATCTCCTATGATACAAATTTTGCATGTGAACTACCATACCCTGCCTATTGTTATGAAATATAGAATTCATTATCATCATGTGACTACACAGAAAGAATTAATTCCTTGTCAAAATTTGTGTTTCAACAAGGTATTTTCTGAGATAGAGAAGGAAGACATCATGCCAAAATTTGAGGCATATATCCATAATTCAAAAATAACTAAACAAATGTATTTTTACTCTGATTTACAATAGTGCTTCCAGCCTGACTCCATATTTAGCATTTTAAATACTATGAAATGGTAATCCCAAAATTATAGACAGTTGAAAAATAAATTTACAGTAGTAATGAATACTTAAACTTGAAATAGACTAAAATACAATCACTCATAAAATAAGTTTTAATGATTACATTACCCTGAAGCAGTAAAACATACATTCCTCTTAGCTAAGGCAAAATATGTATATAAAAGTACTCTTAGGCCAGTATTACTTCTACACAGATTAAATTGTATTTAGAGAATTATAGCATATAAATCTAATTTCCAAATGCACTGAAATTACACAGCAGCATGTACACTGGATGCACCAGTTGAACATAGTAGAGTGTCTAGTCAGTAGATCACTGGCAAGGAGTCTGACATGCAATTTTTTAATTGTGCCAATGTGTACAATTCCTTGACAAGCCACGTTTGGACTGTTTCTCTTTCTTGTCTCTTGTTCCTAGTAGGGATCTGACAGGCAGGACAGCAGTTGGCCAGGTACAGGCTCATGGTTTCTCTCCCCTCTGTAACAAGAGAAGACTGAGAGACTCACAGCAGTCCTATATAAGGATGTGCATCAATTAAACTGTCTGCATTTACTTTTATGGAACCATAGGTTTTTTGGAGAGGAGTAATTTTTTAAACCTTTCCTCATTCTGCCCATCACCATTTCTATGCTGAGACTGGGTACCTAGCATGGAGTCCTGTTCCAGTATGTGTGCCCAAATGGTTATCCAGTTATCCATCCCTTCTCTAAGTCCTTCTTTAGAAGCTGCCTCCTGCACAGTCAAAAGAGGATAATATAAGTGGGAATAGGATAAAAATAACGAAGTAAAGACTAGAGAGAGGTAGCTAGCCATGTTAGTTTGAGGTCAGGCAGAAGGCAGGGTAGAGATGCACCTTATGGAGGAACTGAATCTTCATTAACTTTCTTGAGCAGATAGCATCTAATAAAGTGAACTCTTGTTCAAAAAAGCTTATGCATTTCTTATTCAGTTAAACTAAAAGGTGTGTAACTCAGCGAAAGGCTGCAGCTCTAGAGGGGCACAGTTCTCGGTGTACAGTTTAGTGATCTTATACATCCATACTGCAACAACAATTGAATCACAAATTTTGCGAAAGTGTAAAAAATGTCACTTATAAGGCTGGATAAGTGTTTTCACTAATTTGTTTATGTTTTTTCTTTCTCAGGTGACACGAGCTGTACACAGTAGTTGCTTTAGTGCTATATGCAGTGGTTATAACTTTTGAAATTCAAGCTACATTTTTCCTTTTTATCTATGTCCAAAGACCCTGCTAGTGTTTTTAGCAGCTCTAGTTATCCATTCTATGTCCTTTAGACTCATTTCCTAGATACAATCCTCCAATCATAAGTTTTAATCCTAGATTGTTGGTTCTTTAATATGTATGATTTCTACCTTTGACTGTGTTTAATCATATTTTGCTGAATAAAATCCAATTTACAAAATGATCTCGGTTTTTACTTTCTGTATCTGTTCCAAAATAGGTATAGCTTTTGCGATATTGCATTTGAATTGTAGAAGTTTTACTGTGTAAAACATAAGCCAAGGCAGCACATTAAAGAAAGATGGAATAATTTAAAGGATTAAGAAACAATTTCTTTAAACCACATTTTATTGGTTCTATTAAGTTATTCTTGACACTTGCAGCCATTGGATATTTCTCTTGATTTTATTGCGTCCTTCAAGTTGGTGTCAGTATTAGAACTTCAGCAGGAATATTCTGACCCAGAATCAAGCATAATTCATGCTGTGTAATCATGAGACAGGAGGTTTTTTTAACTTCTCAGGCTAGTATTAGATAAATATGTATGCACTACAGCTAAGAATATGCAATATGAGCTAAATATTATTTATGGATAGGTCTGTAGAGGGTATATGCAGTGTAACCAGAGAGATATTATCAAGATTGGGTACAATGATTTCACTTAATGGAAATCATCCTGAAAACCTGTGTTCCCACCTATTAAATGACACTCATACTGTTATAACTACCTCTGATCCTCTCTTTGACACAATGTGTGAGAAAAGAAAAAAGTAAAGTCCACTATCCTTTATAACAGTTTTACATTTCCACAGCAGAACTTTGAATTTTTTTTTTTAATATTTAACTTTTGATTCTGTGGTCATGACTTCTCTTTTTATTTATTTGAGGAACTGAAATCAGTTTCTTTTCCTGATTCACTGGGTGTGACTGTACCTGCATCACATTCCTAAAAACAGTAATTGAATTATACTTTCTCTCCAGAAGGTCACTAGAACGACAGCATAGAATTTACAGCCAAGATATTAGCTATTTGCTTTCTGATCAAGTTTTACTGAAACTTCAGGCCACCGAGACTAGTACAATCAATCTTATGGGGAAATGTGTTGTAAAAGTAAATGTTTTTACTGTGTTTTTTATCAGAGGACTAAGTGCACACATGCATATTAATGTACAGATAGGGTCTGTTTGATAGTTTATATTAAAGTACCCATCTTAACTAAATGGGGCAACCCATTTTAAGAGAAAAAATATCTCATGTCAGAGGCCAGTCTTACATGCTTGGATCACCCACACAAGGTCAAAGGGAATTTTGGGTGAACAGTGTTTTCAGGCATATCCTGTGATGACTACTTTTGCAAATATCTAAATGCATTGATAGTAGAAGTGTGGTATTTTCTGTTACAGTACAGATGTTTTTCATACAGGAAGTCTCTAATCCAAACTTTCTCCCCTAGCCATTGCTGGCCTCACGTGGCCTCATTGTGCTCTTTACTCATTCTGAAACAGTTATATAGATTTGAATGCTGTCCAGAGAGTTTACAGCCTGTACTTTTCAAAGAACAGTCAAATTTTCTGATTAACATCTTCAGCAGATAATGAAGATCAGCTGTATTTCAGGTATGAAGTGCAATGTTTGTATAGTCAATGAGGATCAAACCAACAAGGTATTTAACTAATCATGCCCTCCTTCCCCCACCAAAATACTATGCTTGGGTAAAGACTGGGCTATGTACATAAACATAATTATTCTCATTAAACAATTAGCTTTTTCAAGTCTATGCAAGTTGCACCCATTCCTACTTGGGGTGTATTTGATTGTCCATACTTATAGTGAAAGCACTTTCACTATTAGCTAGGAGGGAAGGGAGACTTAAAATATTTAGTCGCTTTTACATTTTGATCCTGTTATGCATTATAAAAAGCTAAATTGACTAACTGTCTCTCTTGTGATGAGGAGTGACTGACAACATGCAGAATAAAATCAACTGTTTTACTGAAAGAGTTTACTGGTATCTTCTTTCTCAGCTTCTCACAGCTTTTCACAATGTGGCGTTCCTGAAGAATTCTCAGAACCAGGGAAAAAAAAGTGTTGTATATTGTTTCAGTGCCAAGGCACATGCACAAAAATGTCTGCTCCACTGCAAATGAAATGTTGAGGGAAACTTTTGGAGCATTAAATATTTAATTTGCTCTTTGTTCTGTTTTACATTTGCTGCTCTATTTTTGGTATTTTCCTGGCATTTTTTGGCAGTTGAAATGGAGTTAAACTTGTGCTTTCCCACAGTTTGTTCCATTTAAGTAGTGAGTGGTTTTATTTAATTTTATTATTTTAAATGATGCATGGCTATTTTTGGGGGGGTTTTAAAAGGAAGCCTTTGTCTGTACAAATAAGTTTTCAGGACTTCTTTTAAATGTAGACATTCATGCTATGAATAAATTAAAACATTATTTGATGCCTGTCATCTGTCAGGGGTCTTAGTCAGGCAGTTTGGCCTTGGTTAATTGCCTAGGCAGCCACACCTGCCTTGAGTCTCTGCCGACAAGCTCTTCCTCAGCTAATTAGCTGTCTAGCTTCCTAATTGGCTGCTAGGAGCCCTGCCTACTCATTTAGCCAACTGTGGAAGCAGACTCCCATGCTACCTGGCAGTTCTGACCCCTGTCTGCTTTGGCAAGCTTCCTGGTTCTTGACCCTTGTTTGGCTGTGTTCTTGGACTTTGACCTGTGGATTATCCCTTGGATTTGGTAAATTGGCATGTTTTCCAGACCCAAACTATTGCCTGTGTTTTGGACTCTTTCCCTGGATTTCCCTCCAGATTTGGTGATTTGGCTCCCAAACTCTGACCAAACCACTCAGCATGGGCGACTCATGCTGTCTTAGTAGGGGTGAGGGGACACAACCAGGCAGGCTGGTTCCCTGTGTGGCTGATCCTGCTGCCTTGATCCCATGATGGCCGATCACTGCAGCCACTTCTGGGAGCAGCTGCAGTGACTGGCCAGCACTTGCAGGGGGGGCACCAGTGCTTCTGCTTGCCCCCTCTGCCTATCACCTAAGCAGTGAGTGCAGCCAGTCAGGGGATGCACTAGTGATCTCAGGGGGTCCATGTGCACCCTCTATGCATTGCCACTGCCCCTCAATGACATAACCATCAGGCAAGACAACCAATGACCTGGTCCCTAATGTAACCATGTACTATTACATGTTTCTGCTCTGCTCATCTCATTAATAGAGCATGCATCCAACCAGCTAATGCTACTTTTTAATGGGGGAAAAAAAGCACTAATGGGGTGGGTGGAAATGGTCATGAAATATCTAGGAGGAAAGGCCACAGTTATGGTCTCTCCAAAGACCACAGTTAGGTCTGAAAAGTTTCATCACAAGCTATCAGCTTAAATATCCCTAATGATTTGATCTGTGGTAGGAATGTTTGAGAAAGTCAAGGTTTTCCTTTCTGAGAAATGGAACTATCTTAAAAAATAAGAAACATTTTAATGGATTGGATTAGATGGTGTTGCTTAAAATGCTTATTTCTCAACAGGTTCCTCTTGTCCTGTTTTCCCCCCGTGTCACTTATCTTCATTCTCCATAAACCAGTTCTTAGCTCACTTTCATGGTTGTAAATTGACATCAGAAGGGATAGTTATGAAACTTGGTATTCTAGGCAGAGGCACTTCTGTTAAAGAAATGAATTAATGCTTGTTTGACTTCTGTATTGTGTCCCAGATAGTCAAATTGAAAGAACTGGCATTTATTAAATCTAGACTATAATAAACTTTTAAGTTCAATTTTTTTTAATAGACTGAATTTTTAGAAATCTTTGTGAAGGGCATGGAGAGTTGGTCCAGAGTTTTCTGCACTATGACCTAGGACTCTACTCTTATACTATCATATTTTTCTACCTTACTTTAGATTTTTTTAAAAATGAATCCTTGGAAACTTGTTGAATTATTTACTTGGTAACACAGCAGAATATAATTATCCTGGGGAGTCAGCAAAGAACCTTGCCTTTGATATATTAGAAGGGGGTCAAAGTATAGGTTGATTAGAACCATTTAAAATGCCTACTCTACTGAGAATGTTTATCTTCAACTCCTTGATAAATTAAATCATTTGTGGTTTTAATATTAGGTAGTGAATTAGAGAGGAAACCTTTGATGGAATGGAAAAGCCAGTCATACCCAAACTAAGAGAAATGGAAAAAGGCTCTTACAGAAAGGGAATGTGTTGTTATGGTGTGAGGCATTGTCCTAGAAATGATATGAATACCTAATTGTTTTCATATAGTTAAAAAAAAAAAAAAGGGGGTCTGAGCTACAAAGGCATTAAACAGAACTCGCCCCCTATTTCCTACTATTGACTACATGTTTTACTGACATAGAAATACTAGATAAAGTCAGTCTCTGTGATCCAAGATATGAAACTGAACCAGCAGCAGGAGAGTGTAGAACATCTATGACAATGACAGTATTAACAGGACTTCCTGAGACTTTTATTTTCTCGTTCTGGTTCTATTCTGGACAGTTTTCCAACCTGAGTAGGGGACTTTGTTTGTTTGTTGGTTGATTGGTTGGTTATTGTTTGCTTCCCTTCCTCTTAGCTTTTCTATTTTTCTATTAACAGATTCCTGCCCTCAAAAAGCACTCAGTCTCCACTCCTTGTCCACTGTTTCATGGAGGAAACATTCTTCTCTCTCCACATCCCCACCCCCATCTCACCTGGATTACTTGTATGTGCTGATGACACAATTGGGACCAGAAGTCTTCTGTTGGGTTTGCTGTAGGTTATATATTCACCACTAGTTATGTGTCTAGCTTTAAAGGGCCTAGAAAGCAAAACCAAATTAAAATGACTCAACCTACCAGCAGAGGAAATTTAGGGTGAAAATTAGGAAATTTCTGACTATGAGCATATTCAAGCATTGGAACAGGCTACCTAGAGAAGTTGTGGAATTGCCATCCCTGGACATTTTCAAGAGCAGGTGAGATGCATTTGGCTGGAATGGCTTAGTTGGGGTGAGCAGAGTGGTGAAATAGAATCATAGAAAAGCAAGGCTAGAAGGGACTTCATGAGGTCATCTATGTTTCTCACTCATTCTCTTCACCGATTTGTTTTTATGCTTTATTCACCAATCTCACCCTTCATCTGTGTTGCCTATTTAAATTGTAATCTCTGAGAGATGTTTTTTATTGCATGTTTGCCTAGAACCTAGCACAATGGGGCACCAGCTATGATTTACAACCTTTTACTAGAAGAATAGTAATTAATAATGGTCCAATGATGAATGACTTAATGAATTTATATATAAAGTGTGTTATAATATAAATCTGTAACGGAGCATTTGTTTGTAGGCTGGTAGGAGTGTCCTAGTATGCCTGTTGTGGGCCTGGATGCCTGTATGATAGGCACAGGGAAATAAGACATGAATGACCCAGGGAGACTCTTCACATGGAAGAAAGCAGATGATGTGGCAGAGGAGCTGGGGAATTTATGGTGTTAGTCTCTGTATAGCAGGCAGGCAGAAAGAGAAGGTGATGAACTAGAAAGAAAGAAGGAGATGCAATTCAGATTCTTAAGGACTGAAGTGAATCCTCCTGCACTAGGGGAAGAAAGACTACTTGAGCTAAGCAGCAGACAAGTGGATCACAGACTAAAGGGCATGTGACACCCTGCTCCAGGGCTGGAGGGAGGATGAGAACTCAGCCTGAAAGGATGTAAATGGGTGGGCATTTTGTAGATTGGCTGCTGTACAATATGAGCATCTGCTTATACTTAGTAGGTCACATGAGATCACCTATCTGCATTGTGGTATGTGTTCATGAGAAGGGAAAACCAAGGGCTAGTGACCATGGCATAAACACTTCATGCATTCCAAAGGTGACTAGTTATCAAAAGTTGTGCCAATGCCCAACGTATGTATTTACTGTATGTTAGATGAAACCTGACCTTATGAAACAGGGAACTGAGAAACGGCTCCTTTATGTCAGTTTAGAACACACTTTACTGAAATATGTTAAATTTCAGTCAGGACTCATGGTAGAAGTGATATCTTTTATTAGACCAACTAGATTTTTTTTAAAAAGTCTTTAATTGCAAGCTTTCAGGCACAAACACCTCTTCGTCGGGTTGTAGAAATGAGATAGAGTGCTACACCCCCACACGTTTTTCCCTACTCTATGTTAAAGAGCAATACACACCCATCATGATCAGGATGGGTTCAGAACAGGGGCAAACTGAGGCGCTCTGGGTTAGAATCCAAGGGGGTCATGAGGAAAGGGACTTGATGGTGGGCATCTACTACAGACCGCCTCACCAGGGGGATGAGCTGGACCTGGACACTGTAAGGACCTGTAATGGACCTGTCCATTCACGGACACTGTAAGGACAACGGATGTGGTTGTCATGGGTGACCTAAACTACCCAGACATCTGTTGGGAGGATCAGTCAGCCAGGTCTGAATGCTCACATAGGTTTTTAGCCTGCACACAGGACCTCCAGCTAACCCAGGAGGTGCACAATCCCACCAGAGGAAATGCCTTGCTGGACTTGGTCCTTGCCACAGATGATGACCTGGTGAGGGATCTGAGGGTGCTCAACTACCTAGGCATTTCATAGTAGTTAGGGTCAGAAGGGAGCTGAACAGATCATCTAGCCTGACCCCCTGCCACAGGCAGGAATGAATGCTGGGTTCACAAAACCCCAGAGAGGTGATCGTCAAACCTCTTCTTGAATTTGCCCAAGGTAGGGGCAAGGACCACTCATCTTTTACTGACCATCATCTGATGGAATTTACTATCCAGAGCAGAGTGGTGAAAGCAAGCAGTAAGGCAAAAGTCCTTGACTTCAGGAGGACTGACTTCAATTAACTAAGGAGATTAGTAAGAGAGGCACTGGGGACTTGGAGCCTTAATGAAATGGGGGTCCAGGATGGGTGGTTGTTCCTTAAGGAGACTATCCTCCAAGCTCAGAGGGAGTCAGTCTCAATGTGAACCAAAGGGGGCAAGAGTGCTAAAAATCCCCTTTGGCTCAGTAAAGGCAACCAGGAAGGCCTGAGGGCCAAGAAGGTGGCATACAATCAGTGGAAGCAAGGGCCTATCACCAAGGAGCATTACACCTCCATTGCTCGTGATTGCAGGGAGGCGGTTAGGCCAAGGCAGAGACAGAACTAGGGCTGGCAACCAGAATTAAGGATAACAAAAAGTCCTTTTTCAAATACATAGGGACTAAGAAGAAGGTGCCAGGTAACATGAGGCCCCTACAAGACAAGCTTGGCAATCTGGTGACTGCAGCAAAGCAAAAAGCCGATCTCTTCAATGAGTTCTTTGCCTCCATATTTCTGAGCAGAGACCAGGACAACTCCCCCACTAGGATTACAGCTCAGGGGACACAACACCATGCCTAGGGACAGGGATGATCTAGTTAGGGAACTTTTTGGAGGGGCTGGATGTGTATATATCATGAGATCCAGGTGCTCTTCATCCAAGTGTACTGAGGGAATTGGCAGAGGTCATAGCAGGGCCCCTGGCATGGCTGTATGAGCACTCATGGTGATCTGGCCAGGTCCTAGAGGACTTGAAAAGGGCCAATGTGGTCCCCGTTTACAAGAAAGGGAGAAAGGAGGACTGGGTAACTGTAGGCCAGGTAGTCTCACCTCAGTCCTTGGGAAGACCTTTGAGAAAATTATCAAAGAACACATCTGTGGGGGTCTACCATGGGAGGTAAATCTCAGGGGCAACCAACATGGGTTTATTACCTTGTTTTCTTTTACGACCAGCTCACCAAGACCTTGGATGCGGGCGTTGTGGTGGATGTCATCTACCTGAGGTTCAAGAAGGCCTTTAACACTGTTTGTCATCCCATTCTCAAAAAAAAACAAACTAGGCAATTGGGGCATTGATGCCTACACAGTCAGATGGGTGGCTTAATGATCGCACCCAGAGAGTGGTGGTGGATGGATAATTTTCCACCTGGAGGGATGTGGGCAGTGGAGTTCCCTGGGACTTTGTCCTCAGGCCTGTGCTATTCAACATCTTTATCAGCGACTTGGAGGTCAGCGTGGAAAGCATGCTGTTCAAATTTGCTGATGACACCAAAGATGTGGGGAGAAGTGAGCACACTGGAGGGGAGGAACAGAATCCAACTAGATCTAGACAAGTTACAGAGGTGGGTGGATGAGAAAAGGATGGAATTCAACACAGACAAGTGCAAGGTGCTGCATCTAAGGAAAAGGAACCTGCAACACCTATAAGCTGGGGAACACCCTTCTCAACAACACAGTGGCTGAAAGGGATCTTGGAGTCATTGTTGACTCCAAGATGGACATGAGCTGCCAATGTGAGGAAGCGGTCTGTAAGGCTAACTGCACCTTGCTGTGCATCTACAGATGTATCACAAGCAGGTCCAGGGAGATGATCCTTCCCCTCTCTGCAGCACTGGTCAGGCTGCAGTTGGAGTACTGCATCCAGTTTTGGGCGCCACACCTCAAGAGGGATGTGGCTAACCTTGAGACGATCCAGAGGAGGGCCACCTGCATAGTCAGGGGGCAGCAGGCCAGACCCTATGAAGATAGACTAAAGGGCCTGAATCTATTCAGACTCCACAAGAGAAGACAGAGAGGGGATCTGGTGGCCATCTATAAACTCCCCAGGGGGGACCAACAGAAAACAGGCTCTGTTCCCCTGGGGACCACCTAGGTTAACAAGGAAAAATGTCCACAAATTGATTTAGAGTAGGTTCAGGCTTGATATCAGGAAACATTACTTTATGGTTAGGGCTGCCAGGCTCTGGAATGGGCTCCCAAGGGAGGTGGTGCTCTCCCCGACCTTGGGGATCTTCAATATGATGTTGGATAAATATCTGGTTGGGCTTTGTGATCCCAGCACTCATTCCTGCCCAGGGCAGGGGGTCAGACTTGATGATCTGTTCAGGTATCTTCCGACCCTAGAGACTATGAAACTATCAGTCATTTGAGAAAAGATTTTAAAATTTCATTCTGCATTTTTGATCTTATGGTTTGCTTTGGGTGCTGATCTTCATAGAGTTCAGGAAATTGTTGACAGAGTTCAAATGATTGTGGCTCATATGACCATTGTCCACTGAATTTCTGCATGCATGCAATTCTGTTTCAAATAAACCTGGCTGATGTTAAATATGTATAGCGAGTACCAGTAACCTTGCCTCTTTAAATCCCTAGACAGAAAGTTTCCACACAACAGCTTAAAGATGTACATAAACAGAATATACAAAGTCCATGAAATATATTGGCTGAAAAGCAAAAATGTACATAGAGGGCATGTCTACACAAACCCCTATGACGCTGTTGTTACTGTGCTATCATTTAGTACTTCCTTTTAGAAGCACTAAATAATGGTGCTTTAACAGCTTGTACTGCACAGTACTGGTGGCACAGTTATTTTTAGCTGCTATGTCACTGTAGCAACATGCTATAGCCAGGAAGCACATTGCCACAGTGACATCACTACAGCATCATGGTTTGTGCCCACTAATATTATGTCGCTGTAGCATGTTGGTACAGCAAGGTAGCATCATGTGTAGCCGTGGCCAGAGGGGTCATGACCACCTCAAATTCTGCTTTCAGCTTATGCTCTTGATGCTTTCATTACATTTGTGGAGATGGGAGGGCATAACTAAGAGAAGAACATATGCCTATTCCTTTTATTTTCCAAGACTTGTATTTTAGTCAAGCCATACTTGGCATTGTTAAAATATCACAGAATACCTCACCATGCTCTTAGACTCGCAATGGACAAAAAAATTGTGGTAAAATACTTAATATTTTATTCTTATAACAATTACCTGTGAAATGGTTACAAAAGACATGTTCTTCAGGATATTATAACAGGAAAACTATTATTTAAAGCACATCAAGCAATTACCCAGTAGCAGACAATACTATAATTCAAACAGTATTGGGCAACCTATACAAACAACAACTATTCCGTGGGGATCAGTTATACAACACAATCACATCTGAAAATTAGTGTAGCAGAAGAAGAAAAGGCATCTAAACCAGGTGGTATAGCATGGATAAGAATAGTATCAATATTGAATGATGCTAATATAAGCTGTTCTGTCTCCATGCTCCTGTAGCTATACAAACATAGTAAAAACTTTGCAACCCTGATCCTGTTTTATTTAGAGTTAGTGATCTAGTTAACTTGTGTCACTAAAGGATCATGCTGATGTGACAATCACATAGTAACAGCTGATTCATGTGCTTGAGTATTAGCTCCTCTTTTACTTTTAAAGCAATTAAAATGACATTTGTTCATAGCCTAAGTGGGAAGCTACTACTCCCTTAGTTAAAGACATCCAGAATGCTACTGCCAGTTGCATTGATGGAATTAAGTAGATTATATAATTAAGTAGATAGAGATGGGCTTCACCAGGGGAAACATAGTCAGAAAGTTCCTCTCGTCTCCAATCTATGAGAGTAGTCAAGCACTGGAACAGGTTACCTGGAGAACTTTATGGAATCTCCATCCTTGGAAGTTTTCAAGAGCAGGTTGGAAAGACACTTGACTGGGATGGTCCTACCTTGAGCAGATGGCTGGACTAGATGATCTTGTGAGGTCCCTTCCAGCCTTATTTCCCTGGATCCTATAAATCCCACCCACTATTCAATTCCTAACAAATGCTTTTAGAGGGTGGGTCCACTTAAATTCTCTGAATAAGCTACTGCATCAAGTATTCTGAGAATAGGAGTGGCAGTGTAATCCCAAAGCTGTCAAGGTTCAGAAACATTGGGCTTGCTCTAGCTCTTGTTTTCCGTTCTATAAAAGAGCTGAATGTCCAGCAGATCTAGGCCTCTGGGTCTTCCCACTACATGGAGTACCACCTAGCACCAGCTGAGGTCCTTGGTCTGCTGGCCACTGGACAGGTCTGCTGTTGCAAGCTTCCTGGTTCTTGCACTTTTCCTGGATTTCCTGGTTCCTGACCCTGGTTTTTGGCTTATTTCTGGACTCTGGTTGTGGTTCTGTTTCCTGGCTCATGACCCTGGTTTGGCTTTGACTTTGCCCTGTGGATTGGTACTTGATCCCTGGATCCTGACACTGTGTTATGGACTCTGCTTCTGGATTTTCTTCTGGCTTTGGTATATGGTTCCTCCCTCTTGATCCAGCCCCAGGTCCTCCTTTCCCTTGGTGGCCTAACATTAGGAAAGACTGCCCACACCTCAATCCCTTACAGGTGAGGGAGGGGAGCTATAGGGAGGTGTGCTTTCCCAAGCCCTGCTCATTGGTCAAAGGGCTTGACTGAACTGGAGATTCTGCATCAGTAGTTGTTTGATCCATTCCTTTTTATTGGATTTACTTAGTATAGATCTGATTGATCTATTTTATTTTATTGAAAAAGGAAGTTGCAATAGTAGCCATTGGATTGAGTTTGACAGATCAGATGACTGAAGCCAGTACGTTAAGTTCTGTTCAGCTGTCTCACCAGCACCCATGAATCATACTACTGTATGCAGCCTCACCAGAGTGCACATTGTAACTGTCTGAAGACTTATCCCACTCTTAGGCGTCTGAAGTCAACAGCTGCTCACAATACTACACTGCTAAAAGCTTCCTGTTAGACATGCAGTGTGCCACTAAAATATATCCTGAGAGGCTTAATAATAATATATGCATTTTGTGGTCATCCTTAATGATTTTGACTTTTGACATTATCTTTCTCTTTTTGGATAGAATGAAGTTATTGTGTGGGGTTTTTAAATAAATCATATACTCCTCAGATTACCTATTGCAGTCAGGCAGGCCAGTATGCAAGATTTACAGAAAGCATTAAAAAAATAGCAAAAGCATATGGGAGCAGGCAGCTTTAAAGTCTAGCAATGTCTGTGGCACTAATTTGGAAGTGATTCTATTTAGTCTGGCATGCTTTTTCTTCCCAAGGGTGATAGTACAGAATCAAAGGGGATCCTAAACTTTAAAATGCTGGCCTCAGGAAAGAGGAGTAGAAAGGCTGTCAACAGACTGAGGCTGACAGTTCAGATGACTGACGCACTGATACAGAGAAACCATGATACTAACAGAACAGCATGCTTCTCCTGGCCAAGGGACTTAGCTGTGCTGAGGGGACCTGATTAAAGATTGCTAAAAAAATTTTTTAAAGTAGGGAAGATGAAATACGTGTCTAGATCTTTGTTCTTTTTCCCTTTTACTCTGCATGCCTTGTATCTTTGAGTGATGAGTAGTAATGATTTACTTAAAAGAAATCTGTAAGCTCCAACATACCTTATCTTCTGCCTGACTTCAGAGTAGCACAGCTAGCTGTCTCTCAGCTCGTGGATTGCACCATCCTCAGCTCTGAAATGGTCTTCTGTCAATCTACACAAAAAAACTTGCTCATGTGCACTCAGATATCTTTTTTCTAATCAGATGCAAGCAGGTGAACATCATACCCAAGGAATTCAAGGTGACTGTATACAAAACCATATATCATACAGCTTATTCTGACAAGCTATGTTTTAATCACTTTGAGAATCTGAGGAACCAGCTTATCAGTGTTGTATACAGAAAACATGAACAAATCAACACCAGACTCACAGAACTGACAAACTGATCGATGTGTATACCTTGCCCCTGGATGCAGTTTGGTATGCCTTTGTGACACTTTTCAGTTGTTTCCACACCATTGAAGTGCCCTTCTGCATCAAGTCTGCTTGACCACTGAGAACCAGATGAGAGGCCAAGGGCCAACTCCTTGGTCTGTGGCACCTCAGTCTTTCCCTCTCACCCAAATCTGGCTAGCTCTCAGCAGATGGGATGTTGCCATCTTAGATTAATCACCCTCTCCTTTTGGTCATGTACTCAGAAAAGATAAACCTTGCCAGCATGGTCAAATATTCTGAGATCACAGTTAACACTGATAGTAATTGAGTTGCAACAGATAAGAAAAAGGGTTTTTATAAAAAAAAATCAGTAACCATATGTTGAGATGCAGGAAGAGATATAAGGTAAACAGACAAAAGAAAATAGCACAACACCAATATGATCTTACCCTGCATCTTAAATCCATGAATGCAGTTTCTGCTCAGTACTGTAGCTGAGGGGCTCTAGTATTGTCCTGTGCCCAGCAAAAGTTGTAGACAACCACTTTCTTTCACGGCAAAGCTTAAATGCTCGTCTTTATCTACCAATTCTATTCTTCTATAGACTTCTTGAAGCTAAAATATTTCGGGTATATAAACTTCTGCCCCTGTAATGTATAACCCTTTGACTGATGAGGCATCTTTACTGACTTATTTATAAGTGGAGGAGTATTTACATCCTTTCAGATGTAAAGATTCTCTAGTTTTAATCACATACTATCCGGGTAGACGGTTATCTCCTTTAAAAGGCAATTCCCCTGCCTGGGTCAGGCTTTGGCACATCATCTCAGAACTCAGTCTGCATAGCTATGTGAACCAGATCTAACATCCCAACCATTGGGTACATTCTCAGAGCTAACTATCCCAACCATTTGGGTTTTGATCCTTTAGCAGTGAATCCCCTTTTTGCCTCTCCTGAAGACTGATTCAGCTTCTTGGACAGGCTACCTATAAGGATATATGTGCTTCCATATCAACATCATAACTTATCCAAACATCCAGATAACAAATTTAGGTACAGTTATCTTTAGCTGTTTATAGACACCAAACACTCTATATCAGAGTGTCTCTTTGGAGAACCCTGCCTCTGGTTGCTTCAGGGCACGCTAGAGGAGCGTGCCTTGCCCCGTGTTTTTCTGTGGGGAAGGACAGGGTGTTGATACCTGGATTTTTAGGTATCAAATTTAGATACTATGCTGGGAACATTTTTTTTTTTTTTTTGTTCCCAGCATGTCTCTTGCAGCATCTCAATATGCTTTGAGACACCACAGGAGGAACATGCGTGCTTGTCTGGATGTGCCCTTTGTGTCTACTCTAAGGTTGTCAAAACCCCCCACAATACTTGCATTATAACCTGAGGCATATAGAATAGGAAGCTATATTCAGCCTTAAATCTACCTTGATATTATCATTATCAGGCTGATAAGGGTGGGGTGCCACTGCTGTCATGGGCACAACAGCATGCATATAGGAAGCCAAGAGACAACTTTCCAACTTGTAGTTTTACAAACTCCGGACTGAGGACCACACAGCACAGTACCTGAAGGAACTAAAAAAACCCTTAAAAAGTTATCTCTGGAAATACAAGAGAGAATTAATACTTCTACTTCCCAGGAACCCAGGCCAGGCAAATTTTGCTTACCATTTTGGAGTCATTTTATTCAGCTGTTATTACAGGTCTCCAAATATAAAAGGCTTATGGCTACCAAAGTCATGATCTATTGAACCAAATAAGAAATCCAGTATTTGTCATAAAGAAAGGGCCTTGTTACACGGTAACTTCAGATATTGCCTGGAGGTTTTAACTTGGATTATCTGCACATTAACACCTGAAACTAGTCTAAGCACTCATTAGGTGGTTCAAAATATGCAGGATTATCTTTGATCCATGTTGCATATCTTGTGTTACACTAAGGTGTAGCCATTCAAAGAAACAATTTAAGGAATAGGGGCAAATCCTGGATTCCAGTCCATGCTACGGGATTGTTAATGTATTTTACATTAAACAGTCATTGTTTAAAAACAGAAACAATGCTAGCCTGTAATAAAAACTGTGGCAGATGGAGGGGAGTGGCTTCATTAGGCCCTTCCACTCATAAACAGATATGTTTATCTGCATTTAAAGAGCCTGTCTTTATGTCAATAAATATGCCATAAGTCCCATAAGAAAACACACATGGTCAGGCCTTGTAGAACAAAGTAACTTGAAAGTAAGCTTAACTGTTACATGGAGGCTTCCTTTTAAATCGCAGGTTCCTCCTGTAGTGCAGGTTTGCAGCAGTAAACTCCCCTCATCCTGGTCTCTGAGAAGGCAGTCAGCTATAGGAGAGAAGCAGCATGGCTGGGATGTATATTCCTTAGCAGTTACTGGGTACATCTATACGTGCTGTTAGAATGGAACAATAAACTCCAGTTCATATCGTGCCAGAGTTTATTACTCCTGGGAGCCTCATTTATACGTGCACCCAGGACCACAACACATTAAGTCAGGTTGGAGAGCCCAGGTTGGCAAGGAGTCTGGGGGGTCAGCCAGCCCAGGGCTGCTCTGACCCAGCTCAACATGCTGCGGAGGGGCTGGCTGGGGCACAATGGTGCTCCAATACAGGGGTAGCTGGCAGGCAGCCGGTACTCATGCCCCAGCCAGCCCCATCAGCGCTTACACGTGTGGAGGAGATTAGTACTCAGCAGCAGATTAGTACTTATATTTACAAATACTAACCTGAGGCAGACTTAATTAGTTTCCAGTAGTCTAATAGGGCTGCATGTGTAGATACTGAGACTTTACTGCGGCGCTAATTAGGCAGCTCCGCAGTAAATGTCTTGTGTAGATTTGCCCACTGATTATCAGAATGATCCTTTGGGACTAGAGGAAGCTAAGAACAGGATATTTCAGTAGCTACTGTATTCTAAGGTGGAGCCTGGATTATTAGCGAGCTCCAGGACTGAAACATGGATTTAAAGATGCCTCCTAGGATACACAAGCCTTCCTGATCTGGGACAACTAAACATGCTTAGTTACTTGTTTGAAATTCAAGATTTTCAATCTGACTTTTAAAAACAAATTCAGATTCATGATACCTCAGTGTCTGCTTTGGCACTTGAAATCATTCAGGATATTTTTGTCCTTCAACTTGTGCAAAATTCATTAGATAGGATTTGCGAAGCAGTCTGCTTTCTGGTTGCTACAAACACCACCATATTTATCTGATTTTAGCTAAGGATTCAGGCATTCTTAGAACACATGAGCTATGATTTTTAATAAAAAGCCTGCCTGCTGTTATTTTATGGGACCTGGCTTAATCATTGCTACAGTATTTCATCTGTCCTGTGTAATGCCTGGAGCTAAAACAAAATCTTAAAACACAGAACCTTGAAGAAATTCATCAGCCATGTCTCATCCCTGCAGAGAGCTTTAGTTTCAGTACTGAATAATTGCCAGTTGTGAAAGTCATATGTTTCACCAAAAGTTAATATAAGCAGAGGAAGGAAATGCAAGCCCAGTTTCCACAGCTATTCCATCAAAAATCCATATTATTTACTTTCATAGTATATTGCCAATTACATTTAAACAGAAGTTAAACAATATGAAGCCACATACAGGATGTAATTGTGTGTTACAATTAGCATGTGTTAACTCTAAGGAATGTTAGGAGGTGTTAAAGTTAGCACATCCTGTGAATGCTTGCATGTTAAAGGTAAATACCCTCTCTAATGTGCACTGCTCTAACCTACTGCTAGAAGGCTTGTGAGCAGGGGCATGACTTGGAGCTGCAAATCTGCTCCATGCCAAGCAACAATACAGGGTGTTCATAAAGTCCTTGCACACAAGCTAAGTTATTAAAGTTTAAAAGTGCACAAGGACTTTATGAAGACCCTGTACAGACTCCAGAATCCGGCCCCGCTCCTGGTCTGGACTGGGCCCTGTTACCCCTGTGCTGGCTTAGATTGAGCCCCCACTCGCCACACCTCTGCCCTTCCTATTCTCCTCTAGTTCCTTGTTCCCCACTCACCTACAGGGAAGCAAGGAGCTGAGCTCAGCCCAGAGTGGGAGCAGCAGCAGGGGAGAGGTTCCCCCCCCTCTGCCTGCTTCTGGATTACCTGCAGTCTGCACATCCCCGTATGCCTGGATCCAGCCTGCACATACTTGCCAAGCCTCCCAGTGACCGCTTGGCAGATCTCCGCATGAGGAGCTGCTGAGTAGCCCCAGGAGAGGGCCCAGAAGATGAGCAAGTAGCTGTGAGGCCCAATGGGAGCACATAGGATCCAGGTACATAGGGAACTGCTCAGCCCACCCACCTGCCTTTTGCAGCTGCCCAGAAGCTCCATGCCCACTAAACCCTGTCTGCATGCCCCTCCTCCTACCCCTCTCCCACCTCCCACATAACCGCCCCCCCTCCCACCTTGTCCACTCCTACCTCCTATCCCCTGTTGCTGTGGTACAGAAGAGCTGTAGACAGATGGAATTATTCTCATTTAAGCGTGATTTAAGTATATTAAATTCAGCATTTCACTAATATGCCAACGTTCTTATTTAAATAATATGTTATAACACTTAAAGTGCCTGTTTTTTTAGACTCAGCCTAAAAACTGATAATGGTTGGGAAACAAATCATGAAGGTGATGAAAATAATATACTACACTTCTTTTTTTTTTTCTTTTTCCTTCTGTTTTTTGATATTCATTAGTTCATTAGTTGAAAATAATGTAGGAGATGTTCATGTAAATTTCCTAGTCATAAAATCTTTCAAGTGGAAGCCTGGAGAAGACCTCAAGAGATCATCTAATCTATCCATCTAATCAAGCAAGATCTAGTGTTCATAAACAATCCTGAAAATATATATCTTACCAAGTCTTGAAAAACTATGATGACAGGGATCCTACACATCCCTTCCCACTCCCTCCCACTTAGTATCTAACCCCAATTCCTCTTGATGCGATTAAGATGATCATTTTTGTCTTATTCTCAGTAGCTATGTTGAAAAACATATCACTGTTCTTTTTATAACAATTTTTTACATAAGGGAAGGATGCTATAAGGCTCCTCAGCTGTCTCTTTATTAAGATAATCAAACCCAATTCTTTCAACATCTTTTAGCATCTATTTTCTAAACATTTTACCATATTTGTTTCTTTCCCTTAGACTCATTCTAATTTGCTATGCAAGCTGAAAGGTTAAGAAATTTTCACTGGAAGTGTGATAATTTGCTGTTTTGCTGATCATCAGTTGGCCTATTCATTACTTCTCTAGTAAATCTTTTTGTTATCCAACCAGAGTGCAAATAGTGTTACAAGACAAACACCATAAATGAGGAGTCATAGCGGAGCTATGGTGAACATTTCACCAAACACAATTTGCATAACATATTTGGTAGGTATTTAAGAATAAGGAGAACATTTAAAGTAACAAAAATATTTTCTCGGTGAATTAAAGTCCAAAAAAGTTAATGCATTTGTCAAACTCATGATTTGAGAAACAGTATGCTACCAGCAAGTTGCATGAATGTTTAGAAGAGAATAGGTATATATTTGTGCATGCATTCACATATACATGCAGGCAGAGAAGTTCCAAATGGATATACAAGACAATTAATATGTTAATAAAGGCATTGACAGTGAACAGCTTGCTGAACCTAATAGTACTTTCTCTCTGGTGTAAGCCAACATGCTGATTTTCATTATCATTATAATATCTGATTGGTAAGGAAAGGCTAGGGCTGAAACTGGTACATAGTTTCTAGGCCCCAAAAATGGTTAGTACAAAAGTTGGATACATCCTCCTCCTTCCTGCTGCTTTTTTATGACTCAGTCTTAAGAGTAAGGTTACAAAAAATTCAAGAGTTTGAATGGGGTAGAATAGACTCATACTTAGGCAGCTTATGGCTAGAACAGAATCCTGTCTGGTATGTCTTACCTAGGAGCATATATGTAAACATATAATATGTGTATTTATAAAAACGACTGCATTTGCAAAAAATGTCATGTGCTAATCCTACATACTTTTATTCTTAAGTACATGACTGCAAGTGTAAGTCCTGCATTTGTCTTGACAGAGGCCACAGCATTCATTACTTTACAGGACTGATTGCATCCCTAAGGTGCTGCCATTTCAGCCAGTGTATCTCAATATTCTCTCAGTCTAACCCATTAGTTTAAACTGCACTCCCATCAGCAAAATGTAGTATTCTTTATTACACCTGTCTCAATGGCAGAATATTCATGATGCACCACATTTAAAATCCAGTTTAAAAGATTTCATGAACTATCTGAACCAGGGCTTAGAAACTGACACTTGGTCTTCAGGTGTTCCTGTATGTTTAGACACAATTGAAAAAAAAATCCTTAACAGTTCTACTACTAAAAAGGTGGAGCTCCATATTATATAGCTACTTGCAGTTATCCTTGGCTGGGAACCTGAATTAACATTTAGCAATGTTATTGAAATGTTTAATGCCATGTGTTATGTTCTTCAACTCTCCAGTTTGACTCTGTGTCATTTTCAGGGCAGGCTTGCCTGACCCAAATGGCAAACTCCATCTGCTGCAAACCATGTAATTTAATTACACTGGTTTTGCATTTCCCAGTTGCTTTCAATTAGAATACCATGGCAATATTTTTGCACTCTTGAATCCCCATAGGTGCTTAGAATACACAGTGAGAAGCATGACTAATTTTGGCTTATATTATGACTTTGACAAAGAACATTTGATAATTCTGCTCCCCAAGGCTTCGTATCACCAGTGCCAAAGATGTCCAGAATACTGTCCAGGATATCCAGCCTCAGTATTCAGAAATAGCTAGTGAAAAGGGCAAAACAATTTCCTCCTGTGTCTTTAGTGTGCATCATAAGAATCATTCGCTTTTCTTAAGACCCCTACTTTAAAAAACTGCATATTTCTAAAGTTTTGAAAATAATTTCACAAAATTGTGTGTGTAATAATAGTAAAATATCCTATAAAGAAAATTGTGGGAGTGAGATAAAAATTATTAGGGCTAATTATGAGTAACACCCTCATCAAAATCAATAAGAATGTATGTATGTCTGAGAGGATTTGTAAGGTCCTACCAATTATCTGAAAAATTCAAACTGAAGAGCTGAAAAAGATTCCCTATACTGTTAAACTAATTAACTTTAGGGCTGTGCAAAACAGTACCATTTCATTTCAACTTCCATTTCACTGTTTCGATGGGACAGTTTCTCGTTTCGAGTTTCATTTTGAAACCACTGTAGCATTTCTTTTCTTCATTTTGGCCATGGACTATAATGGGGAAGCATAAAACTGCCTATGACTTTGTCATTTTTTTTGCAGATTAAATGAAAACAGCAGGGATGGTAGACCCCTCAGAGGGCATGAAGCCTGCCAAGTTTCAAGGAGATAGGTGCAAGGATTTCTAGGAAACTGTACCTCAAAATCTTGAAAGTAAAACTCATGTTGTATGTATGTTAAGGCACAGTGGGATGAAAACTGCAGGTGTGGTAGCCCATGCTGAGGCCAGGAAGCCTGCCAGGTTTCAAGGAGATAGGTGCAAGGATTTCTAGGAAATTGCGCCTCAAGCTGCTGATGAGCAAAACTTGTGACATGCGTGTGTATTAAGATGCACCCTCAATGCTCTGGGACCTCTACACAACACAGTAGTGTACCCCCATGTGGCCTTCTCTCCTACAGCCTCAGCCTGGTCCACCATTTTAAATAACAACAGGTAATAATAATTTAGTAAGCAGCACAGTAGCGTCAGAAGCATCTCATGCAGCCAAATAGTCACAGAGCCTTTATTTCCTCTCCTGCAGGAGCTTCTTCTCCAGCAGCTGCCAGAGAACTCTCCTTGCCAGACCCAGCCCTGGGGCTTAGATGTGCCCTGGACCCTGCCTGCTTCCAGTCAGCTGACCGGGGACAGGTGCCAGAGGTGTTGGTCTAAAGACATGGCACTGGTAGACAAGGTTCTTTGGATCAATCTAATCTGGTATCTTTTAGTAGGCCAACTGAATAGTTACAGAAATATATCTTAGCAAGGTTTCAGGTTGAAAAACCCTTCATCAGGCTGAGGATGCTCCTGCAGTTGGTGTGTGCGCTGTTTCTGGATGGAAGGAATAGTAAAGAAGCCATAGGCTGGCAAGCAAAGCAGGCAAGAAAGCCAGTCAGTGGAAATGGAGGCATCAGGGGATGAAGGACAGGCTGGGGTGAAGGCAGGGGGGAAGAGGGATGTAGCAGCACAGGTAAAAGTGCAGAGGTGCCTGGGGAGTCAGATGTCCAGCAGGTTGTAGTGTGTCAGAATTCCACTGTCTATATAGAGTCCATGAGCTTCTGTACCTCGGAGGTTGGTATCAGTCAATATTAGAGCAGTCTTTCCGCCCTCTTTCCCCTCCCTCTCCTTACTTTCTGTTTCCCTGAAGGCAAGCCCAGCTTCAGCTTCAAAACTTGAAACATTTCAAAACTTTTGAAACATTTCGACAGCCCTCGTTTTATTTCAAGGCTGTTTCAAAGCCCTTTGTTTCATTTCAATTGTGCTATTTTGAGCCCAAAATGAGTTGAAGCAGTGTCAAAACGAAACAGCTGGTGAAATTTCACACAGCCCTAATTAACATTGCAAAAGTTAATATAGGGCACATCTACATGTAAATTAATGTGACTGAACATTCTGCACAGAAATTCGGGCACATTAAACTGCACCCGGGTGTGCTCAGTGGGAGAGAAGCAGTTCAGTCCAGGGCTACTCCTGCCCTGCTCTGTCCCCCTGCAACAGCCAGGGGCAGCTCCAGGCTCCAGTGGGTGCCAGCCTCAGCCTGGCAGAGGGTAAGGGGATCAGGATTTGGCTCCAGGGGGCAAGAGGAGCTCTCCCCGCTATAGAGCAGCTCCTTCACAGCTGCACAGAGATCAGGGCCAGCCCCAGTCTTCATATGACTGGAAGGCAGCTGCCCTGCACCCAGGACACATCCCCCTGCCCTGCAAAGTTTGGGGCTTAGCCAGGCAGCAGTTGTGCCCACCTGCTGCCTGAGCTGAACCAGGAGCATATTGCATATTGCTCCTGATTGGGGTCTATGCATGCGCTTCAGCACATTAGTTAATGCACCATTTTTCTAGTTCCTGTATGTAATGGTACTAGCAAATGGTTCATTAGACTAATTTAATATATAGTAATTGGAATCTACGTGTAGACGTAGATGCTTTATTGCACATTAGGTTAGTCTAATGCTCAGTAAAGCATATAATGTAGATGCACCCATAAGTAATTTCAGCTGATGTAGAGTTATGCTTTTTACCATTCGAGAATTGTGCCCTGTGACAGGACGTTTCTCAAGAATACATGAAATCAAATTATTCATGGACACATAATATATAAACTACTCTCATACAAAGATGGGCTTAGATGATGATGGTGTCCCTTCTTTTGGCAGATTTTTGGGACTCATTTCTTAATTTTATTACCTTATAATCAATTTTGCAATCCTCCACAGTGCATTGGTTATAGGGTGTTTTTAGGATTTGTAACATTATATATCTCTATAGTGCACTGTGGTGGTTACTGGCTTATTTGTTCTATGTTTATTTCGACCTTTTTTTTAAAGGAGACTGAGTGATTAAGCAGTTTTAATGTTTTTCAGGTTCAGTGGATGTTGTATACCTGATAGACATAGCTGCTTTGAAAATTCCAATTCAAGCCTTAGTAGATTTATTTCATCAAGGGCACTAGAGTGGGGAAGCTGTCATTTGAAGTAAAATGTTTAATTGTTAGTTAATTAGCTTGTGTTGTTAAACTAATACATTACAAATTATTTTTAAAAATCTACTGGGAGCTTTCTGGAGACCAGTTTTCTATATTATCCGTTGTGATGCCCCATGAATTTTGCCTTTTCCTTTAGTAATTTAAATGCTTCATTACACAGAAAATGAATTGAAATCTATGAGAATTGTGGGTACAATGTATGTCTGCAAAGCAAACCCTAGATGTTCACATGGTAGTGTTGTATCTAAGGAACTATATATAAGTGATGAGTTTTGTGCTTGTAAAGTGCCTAGCCCAGTGGGTATGGTCCCAGGTGCTACTGAAGTGCAAACATGTTAACATGCGTAACAGGGAACCTCTGCCACCTCTAACCTTCCTAGTAAGAGGGGCAGGAAATGCAGGGCTAGAAATGGCAGCAAGTAGTAGCTGTGCAGGTGGATTGAACTAAGGCCTAAAAAGGCCAGGTGGTTCATGATGTAATTAACTGCACCTGGCCACTGGGTGCAGGCGATCCAGTGAGAAAACTGGAAGATGGTTGGGCTTGGTTATATGAGATCATGCAGGGGGCACTGTGTTCTTGGCTGCAGGAGGACAGAGCTCCTAGAAGAGAGCTGGCTGAAGCAAGAAGTCAAGTTAGCTGGAGAGAGGTACTCAGGGGCCGGAAAGACAGAAGCTGGGCAGCCTGAGAAGTGTGGCTCAAACCCCAGAGGGGCTTATGTTTAAGTTAGGCCCAGTTAAGCCACTGTTTTGTCTTGAAGCTTTTTTACTAAGGACCAGGTGGTGGATAAAGAGGGAATGATGCCATGGGTGGGGGTGCCTGGGTGGCACTCCCTGCTGGCAGTGGCAGAGACTAGCCCTAAGCTAGAGGGGCTGAGGCCAGGGGGGTGGAACTGGAGCCACAGGAGGGGCTGCCAAGTCAGAGCTGATACCCAGGAGCTGAGGTCTTAGACAGAGGATGAATGCTGAGGCTCTGGCCAGAGGAAAAGGGAGCCAAGGCCAGGATGGCTGAAGTCCTGAAACGTGCTCAGAATCCTGAGGCAGCATTCCCGTATAGGGGAAGCGCTCGAGGAAGGGAGCACAGACTCCAGGTGGGATGGACCTCAACGTGAAGGCACAGCAGACTTGTGAGAGAACCAACGAGGCTATGCCCAGGCCCAGGGAGTCTGCCCTATAAAATAAAAGGTAACATTAAAGTCATAGCAGATGAGAGACTGGAGATGAGATAAGGCCAGTACATGACCTTGAAGGTGCCCAGCTAATCTCAGGCACAAGTCAGAGCATAGATTTCAGACGTTAGAGTATGGAAGGGACCTCATGAGATCAAGTCCAGCCCCCTGCCATAGGCAGGAAGTATGTGGGGATCAGATGATCCCAGCAAGATAAACATCGAAATGCCTTTTGAATGAGTCCAAAGTAGATGCTTGCACCTCCTCTGGGGGGAGTCTGTTCCAGACCCTGGACCCTTGAACTGTGAAGAAGTTTTTCCATACGTTTAATCTAAATCAGCCTTCTCAGAGTTTGTGGCTGTTGAACCTTGTTATTCCTTGGGGAGCCCTGGTGAACAATTGTTCTCCCGGATCCTGATGCACTTCCCTTATGTACTTATAGGCTGCCACCAAGTCCCCCCCTACCCCAAGCTTTCTCTTCTCCAGGCTGAAGAGTCCCATGTCCCTCAGCCTCTCCTTGTGTGGTTTGATCTCTTGGCCTCTGGGTGGCTCTCCTGTGGACTCTCTTGAACCTATCCACATCCTTCCTGAACTGGGGGACCCAAAACTGGATGCAGTACTCCAGTTGCTCATGGGGACATGCTACTAAAGTCTGGCATCTCCATAGCTCCCTGCATTTCATTCTCAAGTTGCTTCTCTCAAGTGAAAAATAGCAGAATCCAGCGCAAGGTGGCATCACTATCTCTACACATCCTAGATAGAGGGACAGGTCACATGCTTTGACTACTTCCCCTAACAGTTTGAATTGGTACCAGAATACCTGCTTGAGAAAAATGAAATGGACAGTAAGATTCTCTGCTGAAGATCATCAGAAGAACTCCTTCTCATTTCTTTTGGAGAACAACATGGTAGTGTACACGCTATGCATCGTGTGCTATGTTTATTTTTTCTTCCAGTTTAAATTGAGACTCCTTTATGAGACTTGGGGGTCTTGATTGACCATGAGGTGAACATGAGCCACCAATGAGATGCCGTGGCTGGCAAAGCTAACCAAACTCTGGCATGCATCCATCAATGCATCTCTAGCAAAACCAGGGATGTCATCCTCCCACTTTACTTAGCCTTGGTGAGTGCTCATGTGTGTTTTGTCAGGGACAACTAGCAGCAGCAGCACATAGTTGTGCCACTGCTACTTTTCCCTGGGGTATACCCCTGCACGTGTGCTCTGGTGCATGGCAAATTGCCCCAGGTGGGGTAGGGGAGGCTGGTATCACAACCTGGCCTGGAGCCTTAGGGACCTCCCAGGGCTGCAGAGTATGGCTTTGGCCAGCCAGGCTCCAGTTTCGGGTGGTGCTTGCTGCAGCCATTTGCGCCACTCCATCTTTTCTGGCATGAGGTTTTTATATACTGAGATTTCCTAGTATCTAATTGTGGCTCCAATCTGCAAATATGCAACATGGAACACTTTTCATGTGCACCACATATGTTTTGTGGTGCCTCAGAAGCCTTTGAGGCCCTCCAAAGAGTGTGTTCCTGCTGATCTGGATGCAGCCCAGGTGCCCATCTCAGAACTAAAAACACAAGGAGGTCCTTGACACTGTAGTCCACTGGAGTGAGTGTTAAGTTATGAAATGGGGTTCAGGACTAGTGTATAAAGGATTGACATGACACCTCATTCAATGAATGACAAAGGCATTACTTACTACAACTTCACTGTTAAATGCAAAGGAAAATCCAGTATATTTAGCTGTAAAAGTGATAGTATCTCACCAATACAGAGAGAGGCATTTTCAGTCTTGTCAGCTTCTAACAGTACAGATCTGTTCACCAAAAAATCATCTGGGTACATCAGTAGCAGTTTTTGTGTTGGGTGATTTCTCACTCTTGAAGTGCATGCTGTTAGGTGCTTTGTTCCTTTTTTTTTTTTTTATACTCTTCAGCTTAGCATCTTCAAACCGTTCTTGTAGCTGTATAAACTGAGAGAAACCCAAGCAATAGCTAACAGGAACATCTTTTTAATCAAACTGTTCATCATTGGTTATCAGAAAGTACTAAATTACTTTCCTCGGTAATAGGAGGTTATCAATTTTTACTGAGTTGAAACATATCAAGAAATTGATTAACAACCAGGAAAAACAGTTTTTGATCAGTTGTTCTTGGAAGATCAAGGGAACCATTGAGGCCAAACAAGAGTAAATCAGGAGGGACATTGATCAAACCCCATATGGAGAATGTCTCCATGCATGCATGACTTAATTGCAAGGAAATGTTTACTGTAATAATTAATCGAGGATAAACATTTCACACGGTCACATACCAGACATATAAGAGCCTGTTTAAAATCATCATAGGTATAGTAGGATAAGCTGAAAGTGATGCAATTATGATGAAGATTTTGTATTTTATGTTTTGTGACTAGGCCCAGTACAACTTCAGCAGTCCTCCCCTTGATGCCCATAAAGCATTCCAGCATTACTATTAAGGCAGGTAGGACCACTACCTCCAAGGTCATGTCATCTCACTGGACATGCCTGTGAACCTACATTTATGTTTTCTTTAAAAGAGCGTGCAACTCTTCTTCACAGGCATGGGATTCAACTCTTCAGAGCAGTGGTCTGGGTCCTGCATGCTAGAATACACTGTATTTTTGCTAGAAACATGCCTATACTTAAAGTCACCACAACAGGGTGCAAAGCCTTATTTAGAATGTTAGCACGGTTGGAGAACCATCCAAGAAGAGTTTCCCACTCTGTGGGTGTTGTGATGTCCTTCACCTTGTCTATTAAACTGATAACAGACTTGCTTATATGCTGCTGTGTAATGACAATGTATTGTGCTGAATTTTGAACTTCTTGAAGTTTTCAATATAAATCTGGATGATTAATTAATTTTTAGAAGCTCCTCTAGACATGTTGCTAATTGGTCATCACTTAAGTCTGTTTTATCAAAAATGAACAAAACCCAGGTGAAAGACTGACTAAACATTTGTCTACTGAATTCGCATCCCAGAATTTCAAGTTAGAACTCTTTTCTAAAGAAACATTTTGTGAGATAACTAACACTGTGTTAAACATGGTTCAAAAACATGAACATCTTCCCCCAATATCAACAACAGTACTTTGGTTAGAATAATCCTTGGACATAGGATACTGACATTCATTACACTGTACAATCATTCCTAAGCACCCGGTAGAATTATGCCTGATTAAGTAATCAGTACCCTGTATGCCTGTTCTTTTAATTTGTTCACACCACCAAGGAATTTTAGATTTAGTCCAGGTAGATGCCAATCCATAAATTATGAAATATACTGCCTGGGAATTACCCAAAGAAATGCAATGTGATGTAGTTATTTTCCAGGGCTGCTGAATAATAATAGTAATAATAATAAATCCCATTTAATCATGAGATTAAAATTGCGATTAATCACAACTATTTTTTTAATTGTACAGTTAAAAAAAATGCAATTCCAATTTATTATAAATATTTGGATAAATATTTTTCTATATTTTCAAATATATTAATTTCAGTTACAACACAGAAGACAAACTGTACAGTACTCATTTTATATTATTACTTGTATTACATTTTTATATATTTATTATATTGTTATTGCTCCTCACTCCTGACCTGCAGCTCCCTGCCCCCCCAGCTGCCCTCAGCAGCATCTCCTGGGGCTGGCTGGCTCCCACCACCCTCAGAGGTTCCCCCTGCCCCATTCCCCTGTTGGAAGGACAGGCATCTCACTCTGGCCTGCCACAGCCCCAACACCTGCACTCTGGCCTGCCACAGCCCCAGCACCTAGATAGCTTCCTCCAGCACTGGCAGGCACCACCTCCTACACACACATACATACACAAACCCCAAGACCTGGCCCTCCAACCCTGCCCCCCCCGCACTTACCGGTATCCAGCTGCTTAATCTTCTCCCGGAACCCTGCCTGACTGCTTGCTGGCCATGTGTGTGTGTGTGTGTGTGTGCAGCCCAGCAGAAGCAAGGGTGAAGGGGCTACTTTTCCCCCAGTACACAGGTAGGCATACACCAGAGAGAGGGAGGAGCCACTTTTCCCCCTAGCACCAGCAGCAATTAACTCATGTTAAAACATTAATATAAAATACATTAATGTGTTAATAGCACACATAACTGTGATTAATTGACAGCCCTAGTGTTATGCAACAATAATGGAGTACAATGCAACATTAATAGCCTTGCTCATAGAAAGATAAGTCCAAGTGGAAGTCTCCTTGGCATTCTTGTTTTTGGGTGTCTCCTCACACCAGGGGTATAAAGTTTTTAAAACACAGAGGCTACATCTGAATAATACCTGACAAACATAACACAAAAACATGGAGCCTTACAGCATAATCACAAATTGTCTTTCAACTTCCCTTCCATTCTTTTAACTGTGAGGGGTGGAACTATTTCATATTAGTGTTCACAGACACAGAAAACCCTCCATACTGAATGTCATCAGGTTTTTATCCACCGACTTTCTAAGCCTATCAAGTTCAATCTGGATCACCAGCCTATCCTCAGGTCTTCTGTATTTTTTCCTACTTCTAGCAAGCGGGCCATTTAAAAAAAAAAAACTACAGCATATTTGCCATGACAGATAAATTCACCTTTCCAGGTTTTAAAGCCCAGGTGTATCATTAAACAGTATAACTCGTACTCTGTCATATCTCACTGAAGTAATTACAGTCAGATCTTTTCACATTTGGATGATGCCCTATACCAGCTGTGACTTTTTTTTCTTTTAAATAAGGCTATAAAAAGATAATTATTCTCCAATCCTTTATGGCTTTGGTTCATTTTTACCTGATACAACTACCAACAAAATTCATCGCTAGAGAATGGGGTCTTTTTTCTTTATTTTTATAGTTGTAACCACAGTGACATAGACAGTAGCAGTCTACAGAGCACATAATATAAATACAGGTTCTTTGAACAGCTCCCATAACAGTTTCCATTTTCTCTTTCTCTGTTAAAATGAAAATCTTATAATAAATCAGCCATAAAATGGCAGGACAGCTATAAGTGATACTAGTGTGGAGTGTAAAATAAAAACTGAAAGGTAAAGAAACTGATATTTAGGTGGCTTGTGTAATGGAAAGGGAACAAAGTCATAAATGAAAATACAGATACTAATAATTGCTTGATGCTTGTATCACTGTTAAGCAGATTCTCACCTAATTTTTACCAGTGTAAATCCAGAGTAACCTGACTGATAGTAACTCTATCCTGCATTTTAGAGAAGCAGCATGAATTAACTTTCTGAACTGTGCACTGTTGTAGTCAAAATTCTTCTGGTAGCCAATTTATCTCATTTAAAGGTGTTTAGGTCAAATACTAAATTCTGCAGTGCAGATGTAAATTGTCAAGAATTTGAACCTCAATCAATCTGTTCATTTTTTAGGATTTCCTTCTTGACTTGATTTCTTAGACTTCCTTCTGTGATAAGGTAACAGAACTTGTGGCTAGAGGGAGAGCAATGGATATGACATACCTTCACTTTTGTAAGGCATTTAACATTGTCTGTCATGACAATCTCATTAAGAATCTAAGGAAATATAGACTAGGCAGAAGTGCTGTATGCTGTATGGAAATATAGACTAGGCAGAAGTGGATATATAACTGGTTGGATCATCGTGTTCAATGAGTAGTCATCAGTGGCTCAATATCTAGTTGGGAGGACTTGACAAGTGGGGTTCCTCAGGAGTCTGCCTGGGGTCCAATCTTATTTAATATCTTCATTAATGATTTTGATGATGGAATTGGGTTCATGTTTAGTTAATTTGTGGATGACATTAAGTGGGGTGGAGTTGCAGACACAGGGTAGGATCCAGAATGACCTGAATTAACTGGAGAAATGGTTCTCAACCAATCAGATAAAATTTAGGTTGGGGGATGGGGCTGGGTAGGTGGCAGTACTCCAAAGAAGGACGTGGGGGTTACAATAGACTATAACGTGAAGGATTTATTCATAGGGAATACAGTAACCAAATAACAGAACACGCTTGTAAACAACCTACAAACAATGGCACTAAGGGAGAAGGCTAGAGCGACAGTTTTAGACTTGATATCCATTGCAAGGCATTGTCAGTAGTCTGGTGCAGGTCTTCAATGCAGCCATTAAAATGCTAAATAGAATATTCCTCCATGATGTGTGCTATAGTTTGGATTTTACCACACTCACACTTGGGGCCTTTAATTAAAGTTCATTTATGTAGTATGTAGCTACATCTACTTTGTTCAGTATGAACCCTGTTCCATGCTGTCTAGCTCCACCATGACAGAGCAAAGCCAGAAGGTTTAGATGTGGTGTCCCTGATAAGAAATGTATTCATGATGTCAATTGTGTTCCATTGCTGGATCTATTTTTTCTGATATGAAAGTTTTCCTAGTTCAGTTCTTTTCCTGGACTCCAAAATAGCCTTCTTAGTTTAAGCCTTGGTTTAGGGAGTAAAAAAAAATAACATCCTCAAAAATTGGTAGCAAATTGAATGTAAACAGTTCTTTGTAGCCTGTTTACATTGAAGATCAGGAGGAGGGGTATGAGATAGAGTAGGCAGCCAAGGAATAGGAGTGTATATGCAAGTACCTGTTATGAGTGTCACTGAATCTCAGCTGAATGAAACAATCAGGCTGGAGAAGATTAAGGTGGCCTTTAAATACCTGAAATGTGATTATAAAGAGGATAGAGATGGGCTTTTCTCTGTGGTCATAAGGAATAAAAATGGAAGTAATGGGCACAAGCTGTACAAGAGGAAATGTATGTTGGAGATTAGGAGGAACTTTCTAACTATGAGGGTGGTCAAACATTAGAACAAGTAGTAGAATCAATATTCCCTGAACATTTTCAAGAGCAAATTAGACAGGGAGTTTTTAGTAACAGATGATCCTGCCTTGAGCAGGTGGTGAGACAATATGATCTCATGAGCAGGGATCCTGGTTTTCTCTGATTTTAAAAAAATTCCCAATTTTCAGTTTAAAAAAAAGTAACCTAAAATCCACATTTTCCCATGATTAAAATGAATTGTCTGTCTGTCTTGTTTGTCTGTCGCATATATATATATATGAGAGAGAGAGAGGTATTTAATTTTAATTATGGGAAAATGTGAATTTTAGGTTACTTTTTTTTAAACCAAAAATTGGAGATCTTTTTAATCAGAGAAAACCAGGATTCCTGCTCATGAGGAAGCTTCCAATCCTACTTTCCTGTGATTCTATGATCCTATGAAACTTACGTCTGTATAATACAGAAATCTCTAAGCATCTTGGTGTTCTTCATTTTTCATTTTAGTATCTTCAGAGTTATCATTTTACAAGTTTCATAACATCCCTCTGAGGTAGCTGAGCATTATCTCTTTGTTATAAATTGGAAAATGAGATTCAGATTTAAGCCTTGGAATCTGAAAATATAGAGAGCTGCTCACATACTCACATGAAGATGAGTATATGTAAGATGCTCCTAACCCTAAGATTAGAAACTTAGGCCATGTTTACACCATTATAACAGCGTGTTCTGTTAGGGACAGCCATTGCCCAAAATATTGACTGCAGCCACAAAGAAATGGCCATGAGTCTCTACCACCAGGGGAATTCTAGCTTTATATTGTGCCTGTGGGAGCAGGTGTGCAGGGTATCCTCAGTAGCATCCCACTGCCTTGGTACAGATATAGGCACCTACTGAAATTTTCAAAGTGCTGAGGCCCTAGCTCCTGCTGAATTAAAGATTATTTTGAAATTCCCACTAGAGATTTAGGTGCTGTTATATTCAGGGACCTAACTGCCTTTAAAAATCTTGCCCTTAATGATTTGCCAAAGGTCTCATAGGAATTCTGGGACAGGGTCAAGGATGTAATTTGGAAGTTTTAATTCCCAGGTGTGCTCCTTAATTACAAAATCATGTTTCTTTTCATATTTGCCTGTGTGAATGATCATGTAGAAGATAAACTTTTCTAAAGGCAAGGGGCTGATTTTAATTAAATCACCAATGAACCTAAACTGCAATGTAATTAGACATTTTTTAAAACAGGAGTAAGCATGCCTCCAAGGCACTAGCTTGTACTAAATTAAACTGTGATTAATAATTCATGCACAGTGTATAAACTGAACACCAACATAATTAGAAGTGGAGATCTTTTATTTTCCCTGAATCCTGGGCATTGTTCAGGGCACAAAATACTGGGATACATGCTCTATTAGAATCTTCTTCTCTAGCAATTCCTTTATCTCAGTGAATTATAGACTGATTCTATCAGTAAAAATCCATCAGGGAATGCACCAATTATTAGATGGTTAGAATGCTAATGACGATGTCTTCTGGGATCCGGCAAGCATATTTTTAACATGCTATATTTAGTTTATAAACATATCAGTCATTTTAGTAGCAAAAGTGTGAGGTCCATTCCTGATCTAAGAACACATGGAGTACATTAGTTTTTAAACAAAGCAAATGATTTCACCTGTACCCATAAAAAAAAATCTTAACCTATAATTCTTCAGGTAGATGGTTAAGTGAAGATACGTGTTTTTATTTTATATATAAAGTACTGGAGCTAATAGCATTTAATGTTAATGAGATAGAGGAATGTAGCCATCTACTTATCACCCCCTCCCTCTACATGTTACACTTAAGGTGTGATTAGCCAGTTAATCATGCCTTAAGCTGCAACTCAGTAGCACATTCAACCATTTAATGGTGTCATAAAATGAACAATAAGCTACAAAGTTATTCCACAAAAAATGTGGAATAGCTTTCTACCTGTTTCTAATCATGCCATTAATTGAATGTGTGGTCGGATGGTCCCCTAGGGCTGGTAACCCCAACAGCTGAGGGGCTCTGAGCCACAAAGGTACACCACTTGCTGCCAGTCCCAAAGCTAACAAGGCTTGCAATAGTGATAGCATTCCCAGCACTGCCCCCACTAGGAGCCTTATCAGCTGTGGGGCTTGCAGTGGGGATGATATTGCCTCCATGTGAGCATTATCAGCTGCAGGGCTCACAGCAAGGGCAGCTTTATTGGCTGCAGGAAGAATACTGCCACCGCTGTGAGCCCCACACCTCACAAGGCTTACAGTGGAGGCAGTATTTTACCCACTACTGGGTAGCTGTGGGGCTTGCAGCTGTGGAAGCCAGTACAGGGTAAGCCTGGGATTGTGATCCTGAGCTCCCCTTTCACCAGCAATAAGGTGAAATGGGATCTAATATGTGATCCCACAGTTGTGCCTTGTGCCATGAGTGTGTGGCATGGCAGGAAGTATGATTGTATGGATCATGCATTAAAGTCCATTGCACTTTACCTGCACATGTAGAGGTGCCCTCAGAGTTAACATAACTGGCCACTCTATGCTGCCATGCATGTACCTACTAACTTACCCATTCTAATAATCTCTTTAGGCTCGAGTCCAGCCTGTTTTACTTCCCTGTTTTTTCATAATATTTTAAATTCCGCATTACCACTGTATTCAACACAGGCCACTTTCTGATCACTGGCATAACAAGCAGATTTGGCACCTGGGGCCAATCTTGCAGGACAGCAGTGAGGGGAAAGAACAGAATTCAGAGCTAGGGGGTGGGGCGTAGGTTTTAAGGTGTGATAAAGAAGAAGGGACCACATCTGGTCTTTATTTCTCCACAAAGTCCCTTCTGTGCTGTCACACCAAAAATAAATTTCTTGTCTTCCCTTCCCGCCGAGATTCACCACCGGCATTTCAGAATAGAATTCATTCCTTGGTTCTGATCAACCTGACCCTAGTCATCAATTCTACCTCCCTGGTCCCTGCCTGATCTAGCGCTAGGGATAGGGGGTCAATCCAGCTGGGCTGACTCACTGTCCTCAGCCCAATCTAGTGAAACGTCAAAACAGCATCGAAACAGCCTCACCGTTTCGATGAAGCAGAATGGAACAACTGTTTTGAATCTAAATGAAATTCTAAATCTAAATGAATGGATATAAATTCTGAATCTAAATGATGGAACGCTGTTCCATCCAAACCTCAAAACTCAAGGCGAAACGGAATAGTGCCATTTCACAGAGCCTTACTTTACAGTGCTATTTATTGAAGGATGGACAGATTCTGCTTTGAGATGTTCCAAGCAGATGTTTAAGTGTTTATGGTTGAGGTAGTGTACTGTAAAACATCATTTCAGATTGCTGTGGTCAGCTGTAGTAATTTATTAAGAGCGTCCCAGGATTTGTAAGTCAATTCATGCTCCACTTGCCCCTCTATTAACAAATAGTGGTTGTATCTTGCGTTGTCTTGATTTGTGCAGTTTTTTACTGGCCAACAAAAATGTTTATGGTTTACAGTTTGTAGGGTTGGAAGGGACCTAAGTAGATCTTCTAATCCGACCCCCTGCCATGGCAGGAAAGAGTATTGGGGTCAAACGACCCCACCAAGGTGTACATCTAGCCCCTTTTTAAAGACCCCCAGGGTAGGAGTCAGCACCACTTCTCTTGGAAGTTGGTTCCAGATCCTAGCCGCCCTGACTGTGAAGTAGCGCCTCCTGATATTTAGCCTAAATCTACCCTCTGCCAGCTTGTGACTGTTATTCCTAGTCACTCCTGGTAGTGCTCAGGGGAACAGGGACTTCCTCAGTGCCTGCTGGTCCCCTCCGACTAGTTTGGAACAGGCCACTAGATCCCCCCTCAGCCTTCTCTTCTGGAGGCTGAACAGGTTCAGGTCCCTTAAACCCTCCTCATAGGGCCTGCCCTACTGCTCCCGATCATGCAAGTGGCCCTCCTCTGGACCTTCTCCGTGTTGTCCACATCCCTCTTGATGTGCGGCGCCCAGAACTGCATGCAGTACTCCAGCTGCGGCCTGACCAGTGCCACATAGAGGGGGAGGATCACCTCCTTGGACCTGCTTGAGACGCATCTGTGGATGCATGACAAGGTGCGGTTGGCCTTCCTGACTGCATCCCCACACTGCCGACCCATGTTCATCTTGGCATCAATGATGACTCCAAGATCCTTTTCTGCCTCTGCACTGACAAGAAGGGAGTTCCCCAACCAGTAGGTATGGTGCCAATTGTTCCTCTCCAGGTCCATCACCTCGCACTTGTCTGTGTTGAATCCCATCCTATTCTCATCCGCCCACCCTTGTAACCTGTCTAGGTCCTATTGCAGCCTATTCCTCCCTTCTAGCATGCCCACATTCCCCCACATCTTAGCGTCATCAGCAAATTTGAACAGGGTGCTTTTTATCCCTCATCCAAGTCACTGATGAAGATGTTGAACAGTACGGGCCCGAGGACCAAGCCCTGTGGAATCCCATTGCCCACATCCCTCCAACTTCAAAATGATCCATCCACCACCACCCTCCAGCCAGTTGACAACCCAATTGACTGTGTGGTTGTCGATACCACAGTCCCCCAGTTTCTTAATGAGAATGGGGTGAAAGACAGTGTCGAAGGCCTTCTGAAAGTCCAGGAAGACTGTCCAATACTACCCCTGCATCTAAGGATTTGGTGATCTGGTCATAGAAAGCCACCAGGTTGGTCTGACAGGAGCTGCCTCTGATGAACCCGTGTTGGTTGCCCTGAAGCATAATCTCCCCTGCTGGCCCCTCATGGACATGCGCCAGAATAATTCTCTCAAAAAGCTTGCCAAGCATTGAGGTAAGACTAACTGGCCTATAGTTTCCTGGGTCCCCCTTCCTCCCCTTTTTGAAGATGGGAACCACATTGGCCCTCTTCCAGTTCTCTGGCACCACACCAGAGCACCACGAGTGCTTGTAAAGCTGTGCCAAGGGTCCTGCAATGACCTTAGCCAATTCCCTCAGTATTCTGGGGTGGAGATCATCTAGACCAGCTGATTTGAATACATCCAGTCCTTCCAGAAGTTCCCTAACTAGTTCCTCACTAACCCTTGGCCTAGGTGTGCCTCCCCTGGGATCTAAGTGGGGCCCAGTGCGGGGGGTGACTGTTCTGGTCCCTGCTTAGGAAAATGGAGGCAAAGAAATCATTAAATATGTTGGCTTTGTCATCTGGTGTGACGACCAAATTTTCTAACATGTCCTGCAGGGGCCTCACATTACCCAGAACCTTCTTTTTACCCCCTATGTATTTAAAAAAGGACTTCTTGTTGTCCTTAATC
>NW_017728949.1:30449549-30488008 GCF_001723895.1 Crocodylus porosus | reverse complement strand
TTTCAGTGATCCCCACTATGTCCAGGTTGGTGTCAGCTAGCAGGAGGGTGAGTTCCTCCTGCTTGTTTCCCATACTACGAGCATTTGTGTAGAGGCGTTTGAGGCCTCCTGTGGATGTGTGCACTGGCCCCCTACTTTCAGCATTACCCTGGCCTCTGTTGCTTACCTGCGTATATGTTCTACTTGTCGGTCTAGGTTGGGTTGTACTTGTGGGTGTTGCTTGGTCTGACAGTCTGATGTTTCCTCCACCCTCGTCTTCCCCTTCCCTCAACGAGCCTAGTTTAAAGCCTGCCGGAGGAGATCCACCAACCTAGAAGAAAACACGTGCTTACCTTTAGGGGAAAGGTGGAGCCCATCCCAGCCAATGTTCTCATCAAAATATTTTTATTGACATTTTTAAATGTAAAATAACTTTTTAACTAAACAGAATAATGCAGTTTTTGCAAAATTCTAGTTTCTGTCAAATCAAAAACCTGAACAAAAACAATTGAAAAAAATTGAAAAAGAATAGACCAATAACATTTTGAACAAAATAGCTGTTTAACAAGATTTTTTGTTGGTTTTGTTAAAGTAAGTGGGAAAATACATTTATTTACTTGATTAAATAGTAATTTAATAATTTGTTTTAATATAATGCTGCTGCCTGGAAAAAAAGAAAATGAAAAAGCTTGCTAAGTCTACTGTTTGCTATTAAATATTAACTACATAAAAGATTTTTTTATTAGACATCTTTATATGATAAAACACTTAAGTGACTTTTTCTACTGCTTCCTTTGCAAATCTTCCATAAATGTTATATGCAGTAGTAATGGGTTGCCAGCTACTGACTCACACCTGCACATATGCTTTTCAAAGTAGTTTTCCATGTTTTCCTGCAGATAATTCAGTCCAAATCTCAAATATATTTTAGCAGAAATTGATTTTCCTTTTAATATTATTGTGCAAATTATTATCTATTACCATATTTACTCAAATACAAGACCAGGTCTGCCCTGGAATTAGCATGGGTGGAAATCCCCTTGTCTTAGATTTTGATACAAAACCCCTCATTAAATACATTGCCTATCATTAATCTTCTCCCAAAAGCAGCATGTGCTCAGTAATAGAAATCAACTATTAAGTTGATTAAATGCAGTCAATGAGTAAGTCCCATATTGGGCAAACACGCTTATTGGAACCTACCACAACAATAGTCTAGGCAAGCTCATCTGCATAAAACATATGCTAGTGCCCATTGAGCACAGTCCCCCTCAGTGCCACCTTTCTCTTTACTTCCACAGCTGACCTGTGCTTTTCTTTCCTATTTATCATGATACCTGTTTCTTCATCAGCCTTAAATGTCTGGCAAACATCATCAATCAAGGCCTAAATTGCTCACCCAGAATCCTTCTGTCACTTCTCTCTCAGCCTGTTGCATATGATTATTGTGGCCTCACCTTCTATGAGATGGAGCCAGATTAGGTTGTCCTTCACCTCATCTGCCTATACTTTTTTGGATGTTCCCAGGGCTTATGACAAAAACAATTTGTTTCATTCATGACTAGGGAGTAGTTAGCACATGGAGCTTTTGTTGGGGGATGTCTGGAGTAATCTGGCTTTGGACTAATATCATGCATAATTTGTACTATACATAAGTGGATATAAAAGTTCTGCTTAAATTTGTGTTTATGGGAGTACTTGTTCTAAAACTTGCAGCAGTTTCAAAAAAGGTAAAATGTATCAATTCTGGATGAGTAGCATGTAGGCCACAGGTGGAGAAGCCACTATGGGAGCTATGGCTTGACTACAGCCAGCAGGAGTCATCCAGAAAAGCAGTTGGGAGGAGAAAAGTCTTGGAGAAAACGCTGTTTGAAGTGAACAGTCAGGGGGGAGAAGTAAAAAAAAAAGGAGTTAAAATAAGAATGAGTAATGCATATCTTGCATGTATTTCACTAAATTGGGTTGAGTTGGGTAAGCACACACAATGGGAGATCTGGGACCAAACAGTCCCTTTGCATGCACACTGGGGTCTAGAGCTCAGACCCAGTGGGCTTGCTGCTTTCATGTCATGTTGGTGCAGAGCTCATTCTCTTCACAGAGCTAGGTAGTAGGTTTGCTGTTGCTGCTTGCAAGGGGATGCTAGAACAAGCAGAAAACTGGTTCAGAGTAGTCGGGGTGTGCTGGGGTCAAGATGGGGTGTTGGGGTCAGCACCACCCCTGTGGGCAGTAGAGTTCAGGACTATTGAAAGTTTCCCTACAGAGCAAAGGAATGGGAAGGGCTGGGAATGGTGCATCTTGGGATCCTGGAGGAATGAAAATAGAGCATCTTTTCTTCCTTCCACTGACTAACAATACCCAGAAATGACCTGGGTAAAAAAGATCCAAGATAGTCTTCACAATAACTTTAAAACATTTAGAGGGTACTTAGCATGGGTTAACACCCTTTAGTGACTGAATGCTCCTATTTTCAGTGCTTTATGATGTTTAAAGGTAACCAGTAACACCACCTTTGCATTGGTCCTTTTTCCTATAGAATTTTAATAGAAGAAGAAAGCAAGGAAACGTACAATAACTGCACAAGTTCTGCTTTGTATCTAGGAGAAAATTCTGTTTGGCACCCTTTCTGGAAATGTAGGCTTCCATTCAAAGTAGGATGAATGAGCTGGGCTAGGTGGACACTAGGAAAAGCTACTTTTATGGTTGTTTCAAGAAAAATGAATTGCACAGCTTTTCTCCACATTTGGAGGCTGGACCTGGAAGCATCATTGAAGGTCTGTGCTAGGAACACTAATAGTCAAAACTGCAGCTTATTTTTGGAATTTTTTTAGGACTAGCAATACTAGGCTGAGATTTGTAATTGTCTTGATGGATTGCCAAGTGGTACTCTCCAGTACCTTCCTTTTGCCACTAGTCTCTAATGTTTTTTACATCACGTTTAGAGTTCTTGCCATGAAGACAAGTACTATTTGGAGTGATACCACACTGTCAGCCAATACTGTAATTTTTGGAAATACTAGTTCAGAGGCAGGTCAGGTTGAATAATGCCTCCAAATGCTCCAGTGCTACAAAGTACTTAAAAATTTTCCCTGTCCCCCTACACACCTTTGGCTCCTGAATTCCTTTCTTAAATAATGTCTCACCTCATAAATAATAATGAGAAAACATCTGAAGGTTTATTTCAGCGTTGAGAACAACCAGGTTAGGCGCTTATCTAACTTCACACCATTCATAATCCCTCCTTATCATGATGCCATGATGTTATCCTTGAATTCTCCTTCCCTCATCTGATTGCTTTCCTACTTGCAGAAATATTTGAGGGCAAGGCATACAGCTATTGTCTTCCCATCCATTTTTTTCTCTTAAATTAGAAGTTCCTTTTCATGGCCACTCTGCCACTTAAAGTGAAAATTCCTGTATTGGGGAAGTAATGTATTCTTCATGGTGGAAGCAGAAGATACTGGTCTAGTCACAGAGATTTAAAGACCTGAGTTGCTAAACAGGTTTGTTGCAGGACACTAGGGTGCCCTGCTCCTCTAAAAAGCTGAAACTGCTAGGGGAAAAGCCCTAGCAGTGAGTTGGAGGCCCCAGCTGTTGGTTACCGGGGGAGCCAGAATGAGCTAGTAGCCCACGCCTGACTGGAAGGGGCAGGGCCTGGCTCGTATATAAACCCCAGGGCTGAGGCCAGGAAGGCAGCTCCCTGCCAGTAACCAAGAGGGAAGGAGCTCTCCCAGAAAAAGCAAAAGGGGAGAGACCTATCTGCTGGAGCCGCTTACGAGACTGTTAAGGGATGGAGCATTCCCCAGTAGGGTTTGAATGGTGTTATAGCTGGCTGGCGTGAATTTATGTTATAGCTCAGGGGCTTGTGTTTTGTTTGCTGTATAATGCCGGTGGTTTGGATGAGGCTATCAGGGGAAGAAGGAGGCCTCATAGGGTACCCACAGCAGTGTGGGGACACCAGCACCAGAGAGGGTGCAGCATTTGGGGTGCACTGACCTTGGCACCAGAGACTGCGTAGTACTTTGCAGGGCCACAGAGAGCCCGAGCGCCAGCGAAGGCGCGGAGTGAGACTGGGCTGCGGAGAGCCCAGGGGGCAAAATTACAACAAGGTCCAGACCAAACAATGTCGGTACCGTCTGCAAGGCTTGGGGTATGGTAAAGAGGTGGTTGGAGCCATGCATAGCCCATAAAACTAGGGTGCCCTGAAATACCCGTTGTGCCATCTGTCTTGGAGTGGGACCCACCAGAGGTCTGGGAGTCCATGGGGTCAGAGTGTACAGTAAACTGTGTCCAAGAGGGTATAAAGACAGCCTCCCATATATGTATATATATTTCATCAAAGACATAGTGGGTGAGAATCAAGGGTGCCCATTGGGCTGACTTGGCATGGTAAGGGGGCCTTGGGGCGATCACGGCCATCCTGTAGGACCCCATCCTGTGACAAGGTTCTCTTGTACTGGTGCTGTCATATCCAGTTTTCAAACTGTGTTTTGGTCAAAACTTCAAATTCACAGCATTTCACTGAAAATTTGAAAGACACAGCACTTGAAAGATGTACATTTATCACAGAGAAGGTAAACTCCACGGTGTCAATAGGTGTGTCTACACAAGACGCTATTGCACAGTGGTTAATGCACATTTATTTAGTACATGTATAATCAAGTATTTAATAAATGTGCAGTAAATAGAGTTACCACACAGCAGCACCAGGGAATGCCTCTTAAGTGGCACTACTATGCAGTAGCCTAATAATACTGTGCAGTAGAGTATTAGCACTGTTGGTGCTATGATGCACAACTGCACAGTATTATTCAGCTACTGCATAGTTAGCATCTTGTGTAGATGTGCCCAGTAAGGATGTAATACTATTACTTGTAGCCCCAATCATTCAACTCATTAAGTTGCTCTTTTGCAACAGTCCAACATTCCCTCTGAAGATCTGTTGAGTTTCAGAGCCCAAGACTGAGCTTTCTCCTCCTCTCAGCTTCTTCCACTCCCATCAGTGTGGGTGGGCCATGTTGTGGGCACCTCTGGGGACTTTAAGTCCCTATAGCAAATGAAAATCTCCCCTCCTTTCCACTCCTTTCTTGCTCAGAGGCAGGATCCCTCTCCCCAATCCCCCTCTTAACTTCCCCCTCCCCTCCCCTCCCCTCCCCGCACATGCTGTTGTTGCTTTCTCCACTGTTCAGAGACAGGCAAGCTCCAGAGCCAGCCAGGCTAAGCAGGGGCTTGGGTTCAGCAGCAAGAAAGTAACTGGAGATTAATTCCCCATCCCCTGCCTGGTCATGGCACAGGGAAGGGGAACGTATTTTCCCGCCCTCCTGCCCATTTCTGCTGCTGTTGTCTGCATCCCTAGCTAAGCCCAGCTCCCCGCCCCACCTCTGCCCAGCAAGCAGAAACAGCTCCAGCGCTCCCCACCCACCAGAGAGCAGGGAAGGCACCAGGAGAGGTGTGCTTTTGAGCAGAAAGAGGAAGGGAGGGAGGATTGTCACCTGCTTTATGGACTTTAAAATTCCCTGGAGGCTCCCGTGGTGTGGTCCAATTAAAAAATAGGGGTGGAGCGATAGCTGTGCTACTTCACACCCTCTGGATACAAGGATACACCCACCTTCCTCCAAGTACACCACAAACTCATCTCTTTCAGTCTTTACTTTTCATCTTTTTCAGCCTTTACATAGAAGAATACTCTTGGTACACTAAGTAAAGGATGACGGTTGGAAGGGAAATGCTACCTTTCATTCCAGTTCAAGCATGGAATGCTCAAATCTCATCTGAATGTTTTTCCCCTATGTCTAAAGTATCTACTTCTCCTCTGCCCCTGCACAATTTAGAATTGCAGAAGGACCCTAGATGAGGTGTAGAACTTTTTTTGCATTTATTCAATGCAAAGAAAAAGAAATGGGAGTTACGTATTTCAGGAAAGACAAAGAAACCACTTATAAATGAGTGGTGACTGGTGTGGGAGTTAGTACTCCGTAGATCCTGGAATCAGTGCAGAAGTTCCAAAGGAAAGCCACAATAAAGAGAAATTGCCGTAGTCTAGTCAGAAGGACATGAATGCATGGATATTTCTTCTCAGGGAGCAATCCAAGGAGTTTGACTTAGTTTCCTCATCACTTCTGCCAGGCTGGGAGCTGTGCTGATTCAGATGTCAAGGATTAAATAGCATAAACATATGTAAAGCAGATGATTTAGTAGGCAGACCAGAAAGAAGTAGAGCAGGCATAAAAGTGAAACAGCTTTTATAATGCTAAAAGAAGAAATCAGGGAAACAATACAGGCATAGTTTCTCTAATGCAGTTTACAAGGTCTGGGCACTATTGTGAGGTGGTGAGATCCCAAGCTTCTCCTGCAATTAGTGAGAGTTATAGGCAATCAGCACAGTGAAGAAAATGTGCTTGATTTTGCTTTCTGATTTTTTTTTCCCTTTCTGAAAATCTGATATATCAGAATTATATCAGCTTTTCATATCACTGTCTAATCTTTAAGTCTATTTATTATTCTCTGGACAAAGGCACAAATATAATTTACTATAAAGTAAACCAGGATGGCGATTTACAGTGAATCTATTGCCTTATTTTGAGTGTATGCCCTTAACTCTGTGGTAGATGAAAGGTAATGTGTACTAGTTCTGCAATCAGAGGCCAAGGCAACTGGCTAGTCGCACTGCTAGCAGCTGACTCCAGTTACCTGAGTTGGCCTTGTTGCCAGTGCCCTAACTACCCCCGACTTGGCCCCTGTGTTGCCTGGTGGGCATGACTGTCTGTTTTTAAGCAGCAGTCTTTTCAGTACTCGGCAGGCTGCTGAGTACAGGTGTCTCTGTCTAGCCCTGGGCTTCTGGTCCCTGTTTCTGTTTTCCTTGGTTGTGCTTGTTTGTTCATGGCTCCTGCTTTCTGACTCCATCTTGGTCCCTGCCTCTCTGTTCCTGGTTTCAGAGTTCAGCCTAGATCCCTTGTGCTCCAGACTCCCTTGCCAGCTCCTTGGCCCCTTATGACTCCAGACCCTTTTCTTCTGTCAGCCAGCTCTCACCTCATGCCTCAGCTAGACGATTGCCTATATACTATCCTATATTCCATAACTATAGCTTTCTGTTCCAGACTCCCCGTCTAGTGAAAGAAGTCTGGATCTCTTCCCTGTTCCTGACTTTTCTTACTGTATGGTTGTACCTAGAGTGCCTGCCTACAATCTGATCCTTTATAGACCTTGGCCTGGTGACATGCCTGCTCTTGCTCCATTTACTCCTGGTTCCACTCTAGAGCCTTGTTTCCCTGACATTAACTATTTCTGATTTCCCTGGGATGTGACCACTAAGGAAAAGCACCAGCTGCCTATGTTCCATTCATGGCCCTGACATCTGCTCTCAGTGGAAGAGGGGTAAACTGAAAGGTCAGCTTTCGTATACTGCATGATCTAGTGTAGGCAGTTATGGTAGAGCAGCTGGTTGACTCTAGGTCTCTGTTCTTGTTTACCTCACAGTAACATTTTTGCATGCTCCTGCCCCTCAGTCTCAGAGAATGATAGTGTAAATTGTAGCAAGAGCTTAATTAGAAGCATGCTGAAGTCAATGGAAAAACTTGCCAGTGAGATTTTCAAAAGTATATTGTCAGCTTAACTCTGCACATGTTGAAGTCTGTGCAAGTAATCACTGGGAGCAGAACCAGAGCAGGGTTGAGCATCTTTATTCTTTTTCTTTTGTATCAACCCCATCATGTGTAATGCTAAAAAAGGAAAGGAAGTTTATGCAACTTAAAACAGTTTCTCATAAAATTGCTTGAATTGCTATAAAAGCTGAAAAATGTAACTAGTAGACATATCACCATGAGTTATTGAACATTTAAAAGCGGTATTTAAAACTGACCCATGTCATCTACATGATATAAGAAAAAAAGTAAAATTGAATTTGTTCTTCTATGCTTTGTTTGGCTTTTCTTAAAATAGTTTTACAGAAAAAAGACATTATAATAAATAACTTACTTTCAAATGCACATAAAAACAATGTAATTTAGTTTTCAGTCTTGTTACAGTTGCATGTGTGCTTAAAATCAGAATCGAGAATAAAGCTGTTTTGTAGTTTACAGCTTGGGATGTCAGAAGAAGCAGCTATATTGATCTACGGCAATAGGGTACCTAGGGTGAGGAGAGGGAAGGACTCAGCCTGGGTGCCACCTATGAGAAGGTGCCAGGATCCTCCACCCCCTGCTAGGAGTCTTCTGTCTTGGCGGGGGAAGCACTGTGCTGTCTCTGCATGGCCAGAGGAGCTGGACAGAACAGGGTTGCCCTGAGCAGTATATCAGGGAGGTGGGGAGCAAGTGGAATGAGCCGAATGGTACCTCTCTCCTCCCACCTAAGCCTTGCAGCAGGGGGAGGGGAGTGGAGCTTTGCACTGCCTTTGCCTAGCTACAGGATTTGGGAAGCCAGTGAAACATTATACAGTGCATCTGGAGGCCCGCTCACCCCTTTGTCTACTGCAGTGGATGAACTCTTGCCGCCACCCCCACCCTCAGTCCAGGTGCTCCATAAGCTTCCTATGCCACTGATATAAGGCTGTGGAGAAAAAGTAGATATTCTAGTTTCCATGTGGTATTTGGTATCATGTCTCCTATAGATAGATTTTCCCTTTTTAGTAGCTGAGTACAATTTGTGCACTCTTTGAGTGTATTTGTTTGTTATTGAGATATGAAATATGAAAGCAACTATAATCTCTTGTTTCTTCCTTCTGTTGTCTGCTATGGATTTTTCTATTTCCTCTTATTCTCCTTAGTCCTTCATCAGAGGCAACCCCAGACACCTGCAGACAATTACCATTTATAGTTTTCCCAGTATTTTCCCTGTTATTTTCCCCTTTAATACTATGACTTAAATTGGAGTCTTATCTTAGAAGTCCTACAGAACTGCTAAAAATTCTGGCATCTCAGTATTCATATCAGGAATTAATGATGCATAGGGAAAGAGTCTTTACCTGTTGCTGTGAAAGAGGAGAAAGACATTGCTGAATGATCTGGGAACCGTGTTTTCTAATAAGTACAAAGCCTGCTATAGTGCTACTTCATTTCTGATTGAGACTTTCAGTTGTGACTGCTATACAAAGGGAAAGTACAATAATTTATAAGAAGAATAAACACATCAATCCATGGGAAACACACAAGAGGTTTTTAAAGTGATAATGCTCGCAGATTTAGGAAGTTTTGAAACATTTATTGACAGGCAGCCCACTAGCCCCTTAATCTGTCTTTTTTGTTTCCAAATGCCAGTACCTGGAAATGAAAGGAAACATCACAAAGAAAACCTCATTACTAGGAAAGCAATGAATGGTATCTTACTTCTCCATCACTAAAACTGTCAGCTCTTCAAAAAGGCTTTACTAAGGCCAGATAGTATTTAATTTCAATACCTTAGGTCCCTATGGCTTTAAAACTTCAGACATTGGATAGCCACTCTACTTGTTTCCTAGGGACTGTGAAGAGCCAAGGCATAATACATGCAGATGTTTTGTAAGTTTGTCCATGCAGCTTTGCCAGTACAACTCATTCCTGGCAAAAAACACCTTTTCTATTCCAAGTCTCATCATCTTTTTAGCACAAACTAAGAACTGTGATGATTTTTGACAAGTCCACAAGTGGGGCTTCAGCAGACACTAGTTCATGTGTATCAGTTAATACTGCTCCATTTGGATTTCTCATAAAACGTGTATGCCACTGCCATCCTTTTTTGGCCTGTATGTTTTTAGACTTCTGACAAATTTGTCTTCCAAGTGATGCAATGCAGGATGCCTTTCCTTCTATTTTCTTACTTGCCTAACAGAGAACTGGCATCAGTGTAAATATATTTGAATAACTCTTTGACAACCCATGTTGACCAAATTGAAGTCCTCTGACATGTAAGAGCATGCACCATTTTTTGCAAAAGCCTCTGTAATTGCATAATAAGAAAATAATAGGGGCGTGTCTCTAGCTCGTCATGCTCTCTTATTCCACCAAGCCTACATAATGAAATGTTTTATGAGATGGGATTGTTGAGTCAGCATGGAGAAACAGAATCAAACCCACACTAGAAATATCCATTGAACAATATTTATGATTGCATCAGCCAAGGTTCATGCATCAGCTGTTAAACTTTCAATGCTAGATCTGTAATTGAAAAAATATGTTTAAGAGCAATGACTGATTTGCTAAATCAATTTGGAAAACTAGACTTAGTTTGCTCCACAGAAACAGAAGTGAATATGCATGCATGTGCATATGCACATGCATACACATGCACAAAGCAATATATGAGGTAATACAAATTATTAAATAGAACCTTAATCTTTCAGTCAAATTATACTTTCAGATATATGTGTACAATTTGCCTGACTGTAAGAAATTTAATGTTAGCAATTTGTTTTTGTCTCATATTCCTGTGTTAGTACTTGTACAAAGACAAGATTGAATTCAAATATCTTCTTACGATTGCTATGTGTATATATAGATGACACATGCACAGCCTTCCCAGATAACTATTAGTATCTTTTTTCCAGAGGACTTAAATATGGACCAGTTGAAACCTTTGCACAACCATAAGACTGACCCTTATGCTTGATTCTAGACTCAGTTCTTCAGAAATTGCCTCCAAGGCTAGGGGCAGAAGTTACACATAAATTGGTAAAAGAGATTGGAAACCAATTCAAATCTGGAACACAACAGAAGTTCAATGCATATACACTGTTTTCAAAATGGCTGAAACAAGTTTAAGATAAACCTGGATGAATGTAGTATCAGACTTAACTGATTTAGGTTAAATCAGTTTCTTAAACTTCTGTCCCAAATCCCCTCCAGTTTTAAGTTAACTCACAGTCCCCCAGCATCCCAGGATGCTTTGCACTTCCCCAGCCCCCCCACCTTCACTTGGGCTAGCCTTGGCCCAAGCGGTCTATTTCAGCAGAGCAGGGAGGCATGCTCTAGCACCATCTGGCTTTTGGCCTAGGCCACTGCGGGTATGTGGCTGCATTTCTGGAATCAAAAGTCAATGCCTATTCATTTGCTTATCAATTCAGTTAGACTTAGGCTTAGAATAACCTGTGAAGACTGAATCAATTCATCCTTGGACTTTTTGACTGTCTGTACTTAGCCCAAGTGAACTGGATCATAGCTTTACTAATAGGATTCTTCCTCTTCTGTCTGCTCCCTGTGTCCCGATACCTGTCCACAGAATGGATGACAGTGTTTTCTGGATCAGGGTCAGAGGGCTAAGTGTTTGGGAGGATTGAGTCCCTGCTGTTTTGTGATAGCTAACTACTGTATGAATCTTCTGGGATTTTTTTTATACATCTTCTAGTTTATTGAGTTTCTGTAGCTTTTCTAGAAGAAAATGTGATCCGGTCAGATTATCAACATTTTGTTAATTTCTCTGGGCATTCTGCAGCATGGATAATTTTGAAACTATTTTAAAACGCATATTTCCTGGGCCCTTCCATGGTGTTGATATATTTGAAACTAGTACTTCTGCCATCATTTTTTTAGTTTCAGTATGATTCAAAGCCTAGCTGTATAATTTCAGTAAACCTACCTTAAGACCTTATGAAGGAGGAAAAAAGCCCTAGAATATACAATCATAAGCATAAAAATCAGTACAATAATAGCAATCTGAAAGAGAACCTGAGGGGTAGAAATGTTGTCTCTTTTTTATCAAAGTGCTTGTGTTTTCATGAATTTACTTTTTAATAACTATCTTACAGGACAGAAACTTTTCTTGCTAAAGAATCTATCTTTCCTGTAGTGCTTATTTGACACATCCCAGCAAGCACTCAGAACTACTTATGCCTTAGGATAGTAGGGAGCCAATGTTTTTCAAAGGTGTGCCACAAATTAGCCCCATACCCTCCCCAAGTGCCCTTCTAATTCCATTCACCTTCCTGATCTTCTGCTCTGCTTTCTGTTCCCTGCCCCATGTATCTTCCTGCCAAATGCCACACACGTAGGCTGCTAATGCCACTTGTGGCACACTTGCCACAGGTTGGTCACCCCTGCTTTAGGAAATTAAGAACTGTTTTCACAGTCTGAAGTCCTTGTTTGCTTGACTGTTTCTCTCCAGCAGGTCCAGAAGGCAAATGGCAATACTTTATTATGATACAGTTATAATAATGATAAACTGTCCTGTTTATCCTGCAGATCTTATTGTTTGAAAGCATGCTTCCAAAATAATTCTGTCCCCTACAAAAATGCTTCCTGTTGTGAAGATTAAACAGTCCCAATGCAAATCAAAGGGGGCAAGAGTGCTCAAAAGCCCCCATGGCTTGCCAAAGCATTCAGGGATGTCTGAAAGCAAAAAAGGAAGTGTAAACCCAATGGAAGGAAGGAGTCATCACCAAGGAGGTTTATACCTCCATTGCTTGGGACTGTAGGGGGACTGTTAGGAAGGCTAAGGTGGAGACAGAACTAGGACTAGTGACCAGGATCAAAGATAACAATAAGTCTTTTTTTAAATTCATAGGGAGTAAAAAGAAGGCATCCAATAATGTGGGGCCCCTGCAGGACATGCTTGGCAATCTGGTGGCTGCACCAGATGATAAAGCTGACCTCTTTAACAAATTCTTTGCCTCCATTTTTCTGAGCAATCAGCCAGGCCTAGGGTCAGAGAGGATCTAGTTAGGGAACTTCTGCTGAGGCTGGACATGTTCAAATCAGCAGGTCTAGATGATCTCTACCCCCAGGGTGCTGAGAGAATTGGCAAAGGTCATTGTGGGACCCCGGCACAGTTTTATGAGCACTCATAGTGCTCTGGCCAGATGCCAGAGGACTGGAAAAGGGCCAATGTGGTCCCCATTTTCAAAAAGGGAGGAAGGAGGACCTGGGAAACTATAGGCCTGTTAGTTTCACCTCGGTTCTGGGGAAGCTCTTTGAGAAAATTATCCAGGAGCACATCTGTGAGGGACCAGCAGGGGAGATTACGCTTAGGGGAAACCAACATGGGTTCATTAGGGGCAAGTCCTGTCAGACCAACCTGGTTGCCTTCTACAACCAGGTCACAAAACCCTTAGACGCAGGTGTTGTGGTGGACATAGTCTTTCTGGACTTTAGGAAGGCCTTCAACACTGTCTCTCACCCCATTCTCATTAAAAAAACTAGGTGATGTGACATCGGTGCCTACACAGTCAGATGGGTCACAAATTGGCTGGAGGGCTGCACCCAGAGAGTGGTGGTGGACGGGTCTTTTTCGACCTCGACGGATGTGGGCAGTGGGGGACCCCAGGGATCAGTCCTCAGGCCTGCACTGTTCAACATCTTCATCAGTGACTTGGATGAGGGGGTGAAAAGCACCTTGTTCAAATTTGCAGATGTCACTAAGATGTGGGGACAGGTGGGCATGCTAGAATGGAGGGACAGACTACAACTAGATCTGGACAGGTTACAAGGGTGGGCATATGAGAATAGGATGGGATTCAATACTGACAAGTGCAAGGTACTGCACCTAGGGAGAAAGAACCAGCAGCATACCTATAGGTTGGGTAATTCTCTTCTCATCAGCACAGAGGCAGAAAAGGATCTTGGAGTTATTATTGATTCCAAGATGAAAATGGGCCGCCAAAGTGAGGACGCAGTCAGTAAGGCTAACCGCATGTCATACATCCACAGATGTATCATCAGGTCCAAGGAGGTGATCCTCCCCCTTTATGCAACATTGGTCAGGCCGCAGTTGGAGTACTGCATCCAGTTCCAGGTGCCACACTTCAGGAGGGATATGGACAGCATTGAGAGGGTCCAAAGGAGGGCCACTTGCCTGGTCAGGGGGCAGCAGGGCAGGCCCTATGAAGAGAGGTTATGGGACCTGAACCTGATCAGCCTCCACAAGAGAAGTCTGAGGGGATCTGGTGGCCTTCTATAAACTTACTGGGGGGACCAGCAAGGAATAGGAGAGTCCCTGTTCCCCCAAGCACTATCAGGAGTAACTAGGAATGACGGCCATAAGTTGACTGAAAGTAGGTTCAGGCTAGACACCATGAAGCATTACTTCACTGTCAGGGCAGCTAGGATCTGCAACCAACTTCCAAGGGAAGTGGTGCTTGCTCCTACCCTGGGGATTTTCAAAAAGAGGCTAATCACCTACCTAGGGTCATTTGAGCCCAGCATTCTTTCCTGTCCATGGCAGGGGGTCAGACTTGAGGATCTACTCAAGTCCCTTCCGACCCTACCAACTATAAAACCATGATATATACAGGTGGTATGTTCTCAGGTAGTCTCATATCATTATCAACATGCATATGTATATGATACAGCTTTATTATAAGGTACTGTGACCTGTAAGATTAATTATATATAGATTTTTTAAAAACCTGTATTAGCTAAATTTTTAACTTAGATTGTTTTTTCCCTTAGTCTTTTTTTCATAATGAAAATCCAGGTGTTGCTATCTAAACAATGGTGCTGCTTTGTTTTAATTGATAAATGCGCAATACTTTTCATTTTGTTAAAAAATAAAAAAGCAGTATAATCTCTTACCAAAGTTCCAGAAACTTTAAACATGTACTGCAATGCCAATTAATAAATGATCACACCCACAGTAGAGATGTTCAGGCAAACAATACCCACAGAGTCCTACTGCTTTAGCTGGCAAGCTGTTGCATAGCTACTCAGTAGGTCTTTCTGCTCAGGACAAGTACAAACATCCCTGATAATCTAATCTAACCTATGGCAAAACAGAGCAGGAAAATACATTAAATTATCTGTGTGGTTATATTGAATATAAATGTAACATTTTATAAACCCAGGATTAAATGAAAGGATGCCATGAGGTAGAAGAATAGAAAGGGTGGCTAGTTTAAGACCTATAAAATATTTCTTTTTTCAAAATGTTTACAAAATAACCCATTTTGCTTCAAACAATAAGATCATTTTTATTGTCTTTATTTATTTATTTATCCAAAAACTTAATTTAAGCCCAGCAAGTCTTATTACCCCAGCTGACTTTGAAATGTTCAAATGAACTTGCTTTGTGGGTTTTCTTCTGCTGCCCAGTTCCTGTATAATGTTAAGTAACTAGCTAAAGAACATGATGATTACATACACGATGATAAACAAATTGCAAAGGACATTTTCTTTTCTTTAGCTAATGGTTATGATTTAGCAAGATCAAACTTAAGATAAATTATTGTTGTTGAATGTTTAAAGAATTGTAATCAGTAGGAGCCCTACTTTCTTGTTCAGTTCTACACATTTGCTATGATCTATAATTCTTCTTATTAAAATATATTGTAGCTGGAAATCTTTCTACATATAAACAAGTTTTACCATATTGAAAGCCAATGTTTGCTGGCTTTTGGAATAATAAATAGTGCCATATGTGGATCTTATAGATTCATAGATGTAGAGTTGGAAGGGACCTTGTAGATCTTCTAGTTTGACCCCCCACCCTGGGCAGGAGAGAAAACTGGGCTCAAATGACCTTTGCCAGGTAAACATTGAGCCTTCTCTTAAAGACCCCCAGGGTAGGAGCCATCACCACTTCCCTTGGAAGTTGGTTCCAGATCCTTGCCACCCTGACTGTGAAGTAGTGGCTTCTAATGTCTAGTCTAAGCCTACTCTCTAGCAACTTATTGCCATTATTCCTTGTTACTCCGGGAGGCACTCAAGGGAACAAGGTCTCTCCCAAACCCTGCTGGCCCCCCTTAGTAAGTTTATAGATGGCCACCTTTTTTAAAGATGGGGACTACATTGGCCCTTTTCCAGTTGTCCAGCACCTGGCCAGAGCACCACAAGTGATTTTAAAGCCATGCTAGGGGCCCCACAATAAGGGGTTCCTGGTGCCAGAGAGGGCACAGCAGTCTGGTGCCAGAGAGGGCACAGTAGTGGGGGTTCAGTGGATTGAGGGCCAGGTAAGGCCCAGGCCACCTGAGCCCGATTGTGGGACGCCCCAGTTGGGGCATAGGACCCAAAAAGGGGGTCTGGAGGCTAGGCATGGCTACAGCCACCTGAGCCTCAATTGCAGGAGCCGCGAGGCAAGGCCCCAGTGCGGGCGGCATGATTGCAGAGACAGGCCCCAGTGCGGGTGTGAGTGCAAGCAAGGCCCAGTGGGGCAGTGTTGTGCAGGAAAAGCCCCAGGGAGGGCAATCATACACAGACCATGGGGAAATGGCCCAGGGTGGGCAGTAGCTGCAGGAGAAGCTAGCTAGTGCCTGTGAGGGTGCATAGGCGAATAGCCCAGGGGGCGCAAGCTCAGAGAGAAGCCCTGGAGAGGGTGCTAGCTCAGACAGAAGCCCGGAGAGGGCAAGCATACAGAGGCAAACCTGGAGGACGACCGCAAGGGCATGGGCTGTAGAAACTGACTCAACAATGCCCAGTACATCTGAGAGGCTTGGGGAGTGGTATAAGGGATGGCAGGAGCCACACATAGCCCATAAGGCTGGGTGCACCAAAATCTATCTATACAGAACAGGGGCCAGGATAAATAAGAGCACCGTGTCCGAGAGGACAAATAAAGGCAGCCTCCCTTATAATACTTTGATCATCAAGGACATGGTGGGCAAAAACGAGTGTGCTTGATCACCAATGTGGCATGGTAGGGGGCACCAGGAGAGATCACGGCTGCTCCTGGGTCCCTGCCCTGTGACACACACCTTTGGTAGCCTATGTTAAGTTATAACCCTGGTTTTGTTTGTAGTTTTATAACACTGGTGGTTTGAGTGAGGCTTTTTGGGGAAGGAGGAGGCCTCATTAGGGGCCCACTGCAGTGTGGTGACCCCAGTGCCAGAAAGAGTGGAGCATTTGGGGGTACAGATCCCAGCCCCAGAGAGGGCATGGAATTTGGGGCATGGAGACCCTGGTGCTAGAGTGGGCATGGCATTTGGGGCACAGAGACGCCAGTGCCACAGAAGGTGTCGGGACAGGGCTGTGGAGAGCCCAGTGAAGTCAAGAGGCACCAGTGAGGGTGCAGAGACAGGGCTGTGGAGGGACAAGGGGCTGAATTACAATAAGGCTGAGGCAAGACAATGCCACTACCATCTGCAAGGCTTGGGGTGTGGTAAAGGGACAGTTGGAGTCAAACATATGGCTATGGTGCCCCTGAAACACCTATTGCAAAGCAAGACTCACAAGGGGTCTGGGAACCCACTGGGTTCAGGAAGTCCATCAAACCATGTCCAAGAGGACTTAAAGGCAGCCTCCTATTTTAATATTTATCATCAAAGACGTGGCAGGTGAGAACTGAGGGTGCCCATCGGGCCCAAATTGGCACGGTGAAGAGGCCTTAGGAGAACACGGCCAGCCTTGAGGACCCCATCCCATAACAAGCAGGGCCAACAGGGTCCCTCAGTCAATCAGTGGCAAGGGGTGAGCTCATTGCCAAAAGGCCACAAAATCAGCTCCAGGTTCAGCAAGAGGCCCACAAAAATCCCATTCACTCACCATGACTTAGATCCCTAGAAACAAGTTGTATTATTATTATACTTAAATATTGTAATACACATATGATACTTTAATACATAATATCATATTTACCCAAATCCAAGACAACTTCAAATTTAAGATGACCCCCCAGTAATTCAATTCTATACATGGGCCATTATAAATTTGTTATAATTTTCCATGTATAGAATCTAATTACTAGAGGTCATCTTAAATTCATTTCCCCCACAGCTGTGATTATGAAAGCAGTAGTGTGGGGCAGGAGCCAGATCCCTACTCCTTGAACCCCTGCCTTCCCTCCCATCCCTTGTCCCCACCATGCCTGTGCCTGTCTCCACTTTACCCCCTGCACTGCCTGCCCCCAGTGCGTCTCCCTGCCACCTACTACCCACCCACTCATGCCTTGCTACCAAGTGCCTGTGCCTGTCTCCCTGCCGCCAGCTCCTCTTACCCCACCCAGTGCCTCACCCTTTGCCCACCTGCCATGTGCCCCTCTGCTCCATCTTATGTCTGTGCCTGCCTCCTTGCAGTCTGTGACTGTCCCCATCCTGCCTGCACCCTCATACCTGAGGCTAGTTCCCCTTGCCATCTGCCCCCTGCACTCTGATTCCCCACCATCTGCCCCACCCCCTCTCCACTTACCTTCTGGCAGCTCCAGCTCCAGGGAAGAAGCAGAAGCAGTGACAGCAGCTTGTGGCCCAGCCAGGTTGGAATCCATATTGGGGCCAGAGCCAGAGTTAAAGGTAAAAAGTAAGGGAGAAGAGGGCAAGCAGTAGGGGAGGCAGGTTGCATAGTTCCTGTCTCCCACCCCCCTGCCACATACCACAGCTCTCTACCATATCCCCCAACACCTTCTTCACATTCATCCTGTTGTAAGCACCCTCCTCTAATACATGAGCCACAGGGGCCTGGGGCAAGTCATGGCTCAGCTCCAGGTTAGGCCACAAGCCCTGGATCAAAGCCACAGCTGAGCCATGACCTACTTCAAACTGGAACCTAAGATGAGGTTCATATTGATTGGAGGGAAAAAACCCTCATCTTGACTTTGAATAAATGTTATATTAAGATCAAATACAAACACCATAGAATTCTCAATTGCTAAGGATATACACATACCAACTTACATGTAAACATTTAAATATTACTGGGTAAAAGAAGGTATTGATATTACATTGTTCATTAGACAAAGAAAAATGCCAAATATTCATTTTGTTCAATTATTCTAATTGTATTTATGGTCTTCCATTCAGAGTTCATCAGATTACATTGAGTTAATGGAAAGTAGGCCAAAAAAATCATGAATTGACTGGAAAGCCAAGAAACAGCCAGTTTGGCATAGTTGTCAAAAGAGACCTGTGTAGAGAGTGGAATAACTGAGTGTATTTTTGTTATGAGATATGACTCAATGTTGGAATAATGTGGCATCCATTAGTATTCAGTAAGCCTCTTTTACCTTTGAAAAAGGAGTTGAGAACCCTTTGGAATGCATTAAAGCCTTGAGCTCAGGTGTTATGGCTGGGGGCTTTTTACTTTCTTCACTCACCTAAAATGGGGAGAATGCTCATGTTGAAAAAGATGATTTCATAGGCAAAAACTTCAGTGTTAACATGAACTGGAAGGAATCCAAACACATATTCATCCATGAAGAGGCTTACATTTACTTTTGGATAGACACAATACCATTTTAGTCAAATATGCCTACTTGCAATGTTCTTAGTTTCTACTATTCTTACCACTTAAAGCTGTAATAAGGTTGTGATATTCCTCGGATATAATGTAGGGAGATTTAAAAACCCTTTAAATGCAGAATATGCACTCTAAAACAAGGACTCTGCGTGTATCTACACATACCTCTTTTAAGCGGGTCTAACCTAAAATTGCCATTAAAAGTGCATGTTTACACGTTTGCCCTTAATGTGCCTTAAAAATGGTGATTTTAGGCTATGTGAGCCTACATTGATACCTGAATAAAGCAGGGCAGGTATTAAATGTAGGCATGAATAGCTGAATCGCGTTAGCGCACTTGTAGATGCACTAATGCGCATTTGCACTTCTACATGTGCAGTAATGAAACTTAGCCATTCACACCTCAGTTTAATGTACCTTAGTGTGCTTTAGTACGTCTACATGTAGATGTACGCCTAAATCACCTTAATGCACCTTAAGCAAAGGCACATTCAGTTTAGGCGCATGTAACTACATGTGTAGACATGCCCACTGTGACTAAGGAAACTTGAAATTGGCCAATCTGAGTTCTTACATTTTTTTTTTCTTTTCCCTTCTCTACTCCCAACCCCAATTGTTAGAAATCTCTTTTTGTCTCTTTGGGCATGCCAAACTTTGGGCCTAAGTTTTAATGCACTGAAAAATATAAATGAATTCTCCAAACCTTTTTCTTATACAATACCCACAAAAAACATATTCTTCCACTGATTCAAAAAGTTGTTCACTGTCTCATCATCTTGTCTTTATTTAGCCAGCTGCACAATAATTCCTGAACGAAATACAATACAGCAGTAAGCAGTCTTGTATGCAATGGGCAAATATGCCTAAATGCATGGGAAATTGTATGGTTAAATGTAATAGTTCAGAAAGCCACCAGGTTTGTTCTCTTAAACCACACATTTGAACAGATTCTAAAAATGTAAAGAGAGGAACTGATAGTTATCACTAAGAACAGTGTGAATTTTATTAATGATCCCTGACCTGATCTGAAATGTCATTGACCCTTGTATCTACTATTGAATTAAACAGAAGATACAGCTTATGTGCCACATTTCAGATCAGTTACTTAGTATCATTAGTCAGACAGAAGTACAGGCAAATAGAGTGAGGAGGTAGACCGGCTGAAAAATGGATATTTTAATGGAGCAGGGAAAGGCAATGTGCTCATAATCTATGCTTCATTTTGACGGAATCTCATTTAGTATATTAATAAAATTACCTAAGACCTTTGTGTATTTGAAATTCCCTTAGTAGGGTTTGAATGTTGTGTACCAGCCATAGATAAGAAGTCATGGAAAGTTATTGACATAATATTTCAAGCTTCCTGACCAGGCAGTTCTTTTGTGCATGGCCCTACTTTTAGATATTTGCTAAACATAACATCCCAAGTTTGGACTTTGCTATTCAGGAGTCATGAACGTAGCAATTAAACTCGGTTTCATTTTCAGAATGAATGCTGGAGGTCATTACTTAAGTTCAGAAAAAATAGAGATGGAAAAGACTCATATACACACACATGTAGCAAGGCACAAGAAAATCAGAGTACATATATATCAAAAGACGATAATGATCTAGATGTAAACGCAGGCATCTAGGCATTCACTAATTTCAAAGTAGCTTGATAATCCAGATCAGCTAAAAAAATAATTATGGTAGAAAAACTTTTATTTTTGATTCAGAACATCACTCAAAAAATGCACAGGGACAAGATGCAAAAGCACCAAGTCTTGAATTATGTCCTGAACTGAAATGACTGCTTTAAGGATCTTGTTATTTTGGTGCCATATGGTTGAACTGAAGAGCCCTCCTCACCCTGGAATGTTAATAAAGAGCATCAGAAAAAAGTGGTTTCATGAGAGATGCAGCTTTATTCTGCTCGCATTTTCTCCTGCATCTGTATTTCGTGACAGTATGCAAAACCAGTAACTGCAACTTCCCCATTCATTGCTACTGCAATGATTACAGAGGTTTCTAGAGAGAAAAAGGCATTATTAAAAATTATATTTGAGTGTCACTATCAGAAGCATCACTACGAGATTCTGTACCCTGGCCAGCGGTGACAGTTGGGCTGACAGGGGCAGAAGCTGCCACTCTTGCACTCCATGTGGGCACCCAGGGTTGGTTCCTCGGTCACCCACCCCTCACTACACTACTGGGAACTATGTCTCACCTGCTTCCTCCTTTCACAGGGTGGAAGGGATCCTGAATAAGGGCAAGAGTAGGGAAGGCGGATTGTATTAAGAGACACTTAGGACTGGAACTCAAACTTAAAACAACAAATATCTACCATTAAAAATGATGTGTAGCTTCTTTATTCTAGGGGACTGTGTTTTGGAAAGAAATTTCACACTTCCTTTCTTAAAGAAAAGCCTGATTTAAAATATTCCCTGGAAGTTTGAGTAAACTATTCTTTGGGTCATCAGTAACATCACTTGATCTATTTGAAGGCGAGGCCTGAATATTTTCTACAGGATCTTGTCACTGACAGCTTTGACCTTCCTCACAAAAGCTCAAACAAAACTGGGGAAAAAGGCACTAGAATGTTCTACATTTTTTTTATTCAACAATGAAACTTATTTGGGGGGAGGGGGAAAACTTTTGTATTACTCATCCAGTGGAAGTGTTTGGAAACCCAGCCACCCAAAGCTCCAGTGAACAATAACAGCTAAAATAAACTTTCCACATGAAATATCCTGTGGTCCTTTCCAAAAATCATCATAACCCTTTTGACTGAGAACACATTCCAAAAATCAAGCATATAAGGCTGGTCTGAACATAGACAGATGTGTCTTTAACCCGTAAGTACTAAAACTAATGGATATGTGGTCATCTGAAAAAATGAATAAACTAATGAATAACACTGTTACTAGATAATGCCAATAATGCTGAAAGCTATACATGCTGTTCCGATATCTGGGCCAAATATGGGGTATCTCCTTTCAATTCACTGTAACATTTTTAAATTGTATTGAAAGCTATGCCGTGTTAATTATGGATAGGTTTTTTCGCTTATGTTTTTTCTTAGCATAGAGTAAACTTCACCGTTTACATTTTATGCATCTGATTTATGAAAGAGAAAGATAATATGTAAGAGAATCAATCCAAATCAGTAAGGACTAATATTTTTGATTATCAATGGAATGAAAAATAGCCTCATCAAGTTTGTATGGGACAGTTTATAACTGTTGCCACCTTGCACCATAACTGTTGTCACTTCAGAAACACGGTTCTTTCCCTGGCCTGTACTTGTTATTAAAAATGGTAATATCTTATTTTTTTCTGTTGACAAACACTAGCATATGTGTGGTTAGTAATCCTTCATGATGCACGTGAAAGTTAGGGGCAATATTCTGTCATTTCCATAGTCTTTTTAGTCATGTAGTCCTCTACCCCATGTCTGTGCCAGTAGCAATAATCCAGGAGATTCCTATGTGTCAAGAGTTGGATCTTTGAAGGAGGTATAAGGAGGAGAGAGGAAGGGGTTATTACTCTGTATGGCCACATAGAACCAGGTTACAAGCAAACCTCTATAGCTGTGATTCTCAACAAGGGTGCCTCCCAGGGATTTAGAAAAGGAGTCCATAGTGTCAAAAAATTGACTTGTTGTGGTCCTTCTGAATTCTTTGCAACAGACGAATTGCTGTATAATTTTTTTCTTAGTCAGGAAACGAGTGAGAGTTAAGATCCAGCATTTTCCAAGGACTGCCTTGAGCCTAATGAGGGATGCCTCTAGTCTAAAAAGTTTGTGACTCACTGCTATGTAGAGTAGGGAGGCATCCACCTTCACCAGTTCAGTTACATTTGCATGAGTATAATTGCTTGGTTTGTGCTTCGCTCATTTTGCGCTTCTCTAAATAAAGGCTCAATCTCAAATGCTTCTCTTGAATTTTATAACCTAAATCTTCACCCAGATCGATTACTCAGTGCAAGTCAATCATGAATCTGCTGGGAAAGAAAGCAATTTCAGACTAGTCCATAGGCACCAACTCTTTTTTCTTCTTGCCAGTGGGTGCTTGCTGGCATCCCCCCCCAAAACAAACAAACAAACAAAGAAACAAAAAACAAGCAAACAGCAGTTTACATTTAACTTGGCACATTCCCAGGCTGAGCCCTGTGCATGCCCAGAAGAGGCAGCATGTTACATCTACCCAGTTCTGGAGTGTCTGTAAAGATCAGGCACTTCAGTGTGGCTTTTCTGGCATTTTTATCTAATAGCTGCTTGAATCAGCAAGAGCTAAAAGCACCCAAAAGCCTGCTGAAGCACCAGATCTTTATAGAAGCTGCAGAGCTGGGTTGAAGTAATATGCTACTTCTCTCAGTAAAGCATACTTTTGGTTAGTTTTTTGTTGTTTCTTGTAATATCTGCAAGTGGCTCCATGGGTGCTGTGCCTCTGCTAATTTTTTTAGTGGGTGCTTGAGCCTTGAAGCATCCACAGAGTTGGTGACCATGCAAACAACATGTTGCACACAAAAACCTATATCAAAATAATAATAATAACATTTCATGAAGGTTGTAACATTAAAGCAAGTGACACAAAATGATGTTTATGCTTTTGAAGGTGACTATAATAGATAAATAGTATGCATACTTTAAGATAGACTTTTCAGAGTTCTAAAACTTGATCTAACATGCAGTAATTTAATATTTAGAGTTTAAAATGTCACAAAAACATTAGGGCCAGTTCTGTAATCATATTCTGATCTTCTGTCTTCTGAACCAACATGCCCATACTGATTTACCATTTCTAAAATTCAAATATCTAATTTTTTGGTATTGTATTTTACAATAGACATGCTCATCATAGTCTCTTGGACAACTAAAAGTCATTAACCGAAATAATCTTGAAGGGTTCCTGGAATCCAAAGCTGTCTTGCAGGCACAGGAAACCAACCCACATTTCACAGCATGTACACAATTAGCCAGCCAGAACAAACAGGTGCGTACGTACTATTCAGAAGACGCAGACACAAAAGGACCATAACTGAACTATATCTTTCTAACTTTAAGTCATGTTCTAATTTCCTGCGCATTTTAAACATTTTTGTCCAAAATATAGACTTCCTCTGAAATATTTAACTCTCAGGAACATATTTTGCTGGTTAAATTACTGTAAAGGAAGCAGATAGGGTTTTATAAAATCATGAAGGTTGTGGATAAAGTGAATAGGGAGCTGTTAGTCATAAAGTCCCAGAATACAATGCCATTGTATCTGCTGAAATTATCAGGAGGGAGGCTTAAAACAAGCAGGAGGAAGTACTTTTTTACTTGGTGCATAGTTAACTTGTGGAACTCATTGCTAGAGGAAGTTATAGAAACAGACAGTATGGCCAGAGGCATAGAGAGCTCATTCAGTGCTGTGTGAGAAAGTGGTATGCTGACCACTATAGACAGGTAATGGGGAAGACAGAAAGAGAGAGGTTTTACCTGACTCCCTCCACTTTCAAAGGCACTGCTGGGCTGTTCTGTCTGGCTGCTATGGCTGGACAGCGCAAGGCTGTCCCTGTCATGGTAAAGGCTCCATAGTAAAATCCCCTTTAGCCTCCCCCCCATCTCATTACACTACTAAGTATCGCCAGGTTCAAAAAGAGATTAGACAAATTAATAGCAGACAGGTCCACTGGAAGGTTTTATATAGAACTGTCAGGGGTATATTCTCTGGCATCCCTAAACTGATACGGTTGTCAAGGAGGGTATGACGGGATGGATGTCCAGTGCATATATACTCCCTCTAAAGTATCTACTACCTGTCCTGTTAGAGAGTGGGTACATCTAACTGCTCAGTAGTGTAGTTTCCTGTACAGTAAGCATGTACATCTACATATGCACACCCTCACTGCACAGTATAAACCTCTAATTATGAATAAATTTGCCACCTGCTGGTGGACTAAAGGGAGGTTGAACTTGGCAAACTCAAGGGGGGCAGTGAGGGTGTGCCAGCATCCCTTGAGGTGGCTGAAGGTGCACTCCACCATGCCATGGCATGGGTCTGGCCCAGGCACTGGTTAAAGTGGGCCTGGTAGGGGTTCACCTGGCCAGTCTAGGGCTACATGAGGCAGGGCAAAAGTGGGTAGGAAGGAAGCACCTCAATGGTCCATGACAGCACAGAGTGAAAGCCCCTCCTGCTGTAGTATGGCCTGTCCCCATGGGATGCGCAGGTGATGGGGATGTGGGTCCCATCTAGGGCCCAATGCACTGAGGAAATCCCAGGGCTCGGAATCCTGCCACCACAGCCAGGGGGCTGTGCACATGGAACAACTTGTGCCCCAGCACATCCTGGTGGGAACCACACACCTCCAGGACAGCCTCCCTGGTGGTGGCCTTGCCCACCCCAAAGAGATGGCCCACATACTGGAGTCTGGCTGGTGTGGTCAGCTTGAGCATGGCAAGGGAGAGCTGGGTGTCTGCAGGGAGGTGCGACCATATGGTGGTGGCCTGCCACTCCAAGTGTGGCCACAGCTCCTCCAGGAGGTCCCAGAAGGTGGCCTAGGGCATCCAGAATGCCTCCAGCCACTCCTCATTGTCCTAGGTCTGTTGGATGATGTGCAGCCACCAGTTCTGGCTGGCCTAGTGGGTTCGCAGACAGTGAGGCTTCATGTCCAGGAGGATGTGGTCGGCAGTGGCATCCATGAGCCCATCGTTGGCGTCCCTGCCAGGGTCTCACCAGCCGGATGGGGTCCAGGTGGCAGCTGTGCAGTGGTGGCAGGCCTGGGATGGCACTGTAGAGGCTGGCAAGTGTTTGCTGCATGTGGGAGAGCCAAGAGGGCCCAGATGGCTGTGGGCCAGGTGGCAGTCGGTGCAGTGGGCCAGCAGGAACATGAGGTGCTGGTCATTGCTTCCAGGCTCAGAGGCAGGAGCAGCCATGGCACAGGTGGTGAGGAGAGCACTGCTGTTTGCCATCCCTGTGCTGCTCCTGGCCAGGGAGGTGACTGGCCAGAAAGCAGTGAGCGGGGCTGAATTTTGAAAAGGGTTGGCTGCTGCTGGCAGCTGTGGCCAGATGTTGGGACTCTTCCCTGCACTCCCAGTGGTGGCTAGGACCCATTGCCGGGCCCCAGGAAGCATGATCAAATTTGCTGCCATTGCCAGAAAATCAGCTCCTGCTTCCCTGCATGTGGTCACCTACCCTGCACTTTTTACCCCTGAGTAATTTACTCATGAGTAAACTGGTGCTACAGCAAATGCACATGTAGATGAGCCCACAAAGTATTGGATTAGATGGAACATTGCTCTGACCCAGTATGGCACTCCTTATGGTCTTACGTACTTACGTATTGGCCCATTCTGTTGTACCCCACTGCCAAGCCAGAGCCCCACCATCCCTGCTGGTGCCCCTTACTCCTGACCCACAGCTCGCTGGTGCTGCCAGTGCCCCCTGCACTCCCAACCCACAGTCCCCCATCCGCACCCTGGTGCACCGCACTCCCAAGCCACATTCCACCCAGCCCTGCCAGTGCCCCTCACTCGCCAAACTGCAGTACGCTGGTCCCCTGGGCCCTGATAGTGCCTCTCACTCCTGACCCACAGTCCCATACCCCCTGTCCCTGCTGGTGCCCCTCATTCTTGACCCACAGCCCCTAGTGCTTCCAGTGCCCCCTGTACTCCCAGTCCACAGTCCCCCACCCCCACCCCAGTGCCTCACACTCCCAAGCCACTGCCCACCCAGCCCTGCTGCTGCCCCTCACTCACAGTGTCTCACCCCAGCACAGGCTGGAGAGAAAAGGAAGGGAGGCTGTGGCACCCCCTGCCCTGGGATGGGGCTGCCGTACTACAGCAGGCAGCCTGGCCATGGCCCCCTTCCTCTCACCCCCTCTCTCTTTCCTTGCACCCCCCTACCTCCCTCCAGCCTCTAGTGGCTGCTCAGCCCCAGGAAGCAAAGAAGAGACACTGGCCCCTGTGCTGCCGGCCCAGCCATGGAGTTTCTCACTGCCCTTCAAGCCCCACTGCCCCTTTCCCCTGCTGGAGAGCAGGGATCCCTCCCCTCCCCCCTGCCCTGTTGCAGCCCCAGCCCCCACTTCCCCATCCCTGACCAGATGTCCAGGATTTTGCTGTACTCCGGGGGTGGGAGTACAGCAAAATCCTGGACATCTGAGGTGATCAGAGGCAGCAGGGAGCACATGGGTCTGCGTGCCTCTGCAGCTGCAGGTGGGTATGTGTGCGCTCCCCCTGCTCCCACCAGTGGATCAAAGTAAAGTCCCAGACATTTGGGCAGATGTAAAAAAACCCACCTGGACAGAGAGAAGAGGGCTTAAAAAAGAAGACATGAATGTATGGTAACCCTATCTCAGCAGCGCATGTACACTTGATCAAAAGTGTTACAGACAGAGAGACGGATGGACAGACTAAGCCCTTTATTATATAAGATGTATGTATATACTAGTGATGTTTCATTTTAATCACAGAATAATGTGGATTTGGGTTTGCTTTTTTTAATCTGAAAATTGGAGATTTTTTTTATCAGAGAAGACCAGGAGCCCTGATGATAAATACAAGTTTAGGTTTAAATGAAATTATACCAGACTGACTTGATTGCTTGCTTTATAGGTGTTGGAAAGGCAATAAAAATCTGGTAAGTACTCACTTCCTTCTGTTGTGGGCATGTTATAATTAAAAAAAATCTCTGGAGGTACACTATGAGTATACTATAATGTATGTATTTCATCGTAGATTGAAGATTTCGATTTCTGGTAAATAATGGGATAGAGGGTCTTGGCAAATATTACTCCTTATGTTAATTTAAATTGATTTGACAATGAAAAGCCACAAAGACAGATAATTAGCTTAAAGATCACAGACAAAGTGTAATAACAAATGATAGCAATTCATACTGCTGGGGACTGTTCAAGTATTAGCGATTAATGTTAGATCTCCTTTAAAAATCAGAAGTTATCTGGAACTGGGAGTAAATGTCATCTCAATAGAGATTATAGAGATTATACTGAAATAGAAAATTCTGTGGCTCCATCCGTAATAGAAGAATAATGTACTTGGAAGCATAGTCATGTAGAAAGAAAATAAAAAATTAGATTAACATTTAAACTTTTGTAGACCTGCGTACCAATCATTTTCTTAGTAGGTTCCAGTCTGAAATGCCTGATCATGAGATATCACTTCGGTGAATAAAGAATGTCATTGGCTTGTCTAAGATTACTCTGTAGTTGTTTGAGTCCTCAAAGTCAATCAGCATCGATAGATAATTGACTGTTCCCATAAGGGCTGATATAATCTTACGGATTCTTCAGTGGACTGTGTTTGGGGGTTGGTCAAGGTAACCAAAATGAATTTACCTTGTCTAACACTAAAGCTTTATTTATATTGTGATAGTTACATGACAGTTATTCATAATTTTGTTACCTCCTGCCTGGAGCAATCTAAATGCATAGGAGGAGTTCTTTGTTTACGATCACATTATACATTAATGTAATACATTACACTGGGGTTTCTGGCCACTCACTCATTTCCAGTTGCAGTCCAAAGCATTGAGCTGGATTTTTAAAAACTCTCTATATTTGGCTCGAGTCCCATGTGAGGGATCCCCTCCCTCCTTGTGGACTGCTATGCCAAGGCCATAACCTGCAGAGCTTCTGCAAAAAAAAAATCTGAGAATTCATCTGATGCAGTCATCTGAGAGTTGATGAGCAGTTGCTATGTTACAACAAGCAGAAACATATTAATTTCCACCTTATCCTCAGATAACATCTTGCATTGTCATTTGTTTCCAACAGAAAGAACAGCTTTCACTGTCATGAAACAGTGCAATCATGCAAAAGATGCTGTCAGCAAGGGAACTTCTGGGCTACTACAATAATTTGGACTTTCATCACATGCCATATCTAGTCCTTTGATAACATTAATGAATTATGCTTCACATTGTAAATTTAAGATATTGTAAAAGTAAATGAAACCCCAATGGCATTAGATTTTCATGAGATCAGGGTAATTTGTGAAATGTCTGGACCACCCTGTGCTGATCTATACGGTGTGTAAACAAGCTTTTATTTTGTAAAGCTCTGTGCTGCAGCTGTTTCTCATTTTAATCCTGCAGATGCTATCTTGCTTACAAGGCAGCTTAGCTAAAAAGCTCAGTTGGCTCATAAGGCCAATTCTCAGTTTTGACTGAAAAGCACAGCATTGTTTTTATCATCAGAAGGTCAGACATCTTGATGGTAAATAACTGTATTTTAATACACAGAAAATTATGGTTTTAGCGATAGTGTCAAGTTTCCTATTCTTTAGGAAGTGGACAGCAACACTTAATTAATATGCTCGTTCACTCCATTATTATGGAAAAGCCCAACAATTTAGTACATTGCCTAGATTATATAGGTTCAATGAAAGAAGGATCCTGCACTCCTTTGAAGACTCTGACCTAACCCTAAAAAGGCTTGAGTGGTTGGGAACTTGAGCAGGAATATGAATACAACAATGCATATTTAGTTTTGCAACGCCAAGAGGGTTTATTGTGAGCCAGCTGTGAGAAGTTTAGAGGCATCCAAAAGGGTGGGACAGAGAGGGGCATGCAAGGCCAGGGACTAACTGCTCTGCTTTGCAGTCCCCCAGACTGGTGCATTGAGACTTAGGCTCCAGGGTACAGGTATGGCCCATGGCTGCAAGGCATCCTGCCTGGTTCTGCTGCTGTGCCTGGGCCCAGGGAAGACCCTGGGTGCCAGGCAGGTCCTGGAGAAACCCAGGCCAGGGCCTGGGTCCCAGCCAGCTCTGGAGCCATTGCTGTGAAGCGTTCCTCAATTTTATTTTTTCCACCATGTTGAGGCAGCATGCTAGAGCAGCAGGAGGATGCAGCAGTCAGAGACCCTCTTGTCAGGTGCTAGAATGTCAGGGGACCCAGCCTCCACTTGCTTCCAAGCATACTCCAAGAGTGTGTGCTCCGCTGCTTTTTTCCAGTGCAGTTTTTTTTTTTTAATACTGGGATTCCCCGGTACAAAATTTAGAGTCTGCAGTGCAAATATGCAGCACAGGGAACATTTTCTAGTGTGTGGGGTGCTGCCTGTGGTGTCTCAAACTCCTTTAAGATGCTGCAACAGACACAAGCAAGCTCATTTGAACAGGGCCTAAGAGTACATAGGCCTAGATTATTGGAACCCAAATGCAGTATGATAGTAGAATCTGTCAGGGAAATTGGCCAGCTACTGCATAGCACCCATACACTGAAGGGTGTGCTCATACACTGAGGAGCACTGGCCACGTCCCGTCTCTGGGCTCGTTCCTAGCCGTGATCAATTAGGCAGAGAACGAGGGAGTGTCGGCAAGATGATTTATTTCTCTGCAGAGGGGTTACTCAGGGCCTAGTGGACCAAGAGTTCCCTTGATCTGAGTTTGGTGACACCTTTTACACTAACAGGTCATACATATGCAAATATAGGTATATATAGGCATGAGGCATATATGCGTGCGCATCTTTGGGGAATTTCCACTAGCTTTGGGGTTTTGTTTTTTTGCTTGCTGTTACAGAGTTGCAAAATACATAGAACAAGTTTGCTTACTGTCAGCAAAAAGCTATCTTTAAGTTCAGCATTAGATCATCTGGTCAGCAAGGGGTCATCTGCTTTTCACAGGTTATATTGTTTTTCTAACAATTCCCCCCTTTCAGCCGTGAGCGTAAGCTCAGTGGCTGACATCTGAGGCTGCCATTCTTGAGCGTACATGACCTACTTGTTTTGCATTGTGTGTGCAAACAGGTTTTTTACATAAGCAATAATACAAGGTGTAAACATACACTCTATAACGAGTATAGCAAGCAAAGAAAGTACTATCTGTAGTTTAGGAGGCATCTAATGGGCTCTTAATATGCTATGTGTTTCCTACAGTCTTTGTAAGTTTTAAGGGCGGAACAGCTTGCTTCTCTGGTGGTGCTGGTGATGTTGGCTCTTCTCTGGGTTTCAACTGGCTATGGTGGATCCAGGATTCCTTCTCGGCGACTTTGACCGCAGTGTGAGTCGTCAGCAGGACTTGAAAGGGACCTTCCCATTGTGGTGCCAAACAGTTCTGTCATCGATGCTTTTTGATCTACACCTAATCGCCGGGTCAGTACAGATGGAGGCTGGTGTCAAGGGGTACTGATTGTACCAACGCTGTGGACCTGTGAAGAGAACTGAGAGACTGCTGTAATGACAAGACATAATCAGTTAACTTTTTATCTTCCTCAAACAGGCTTACATGTGGACTTTGCTAGACTTTGTACAACGGTGGGGGATGACTAAACAATAACTCATAGGGTGACAGATTTAGAGGTTTGCGTGGCTTAGTTCTAAGAGCAAACAACACAATGGGCAAGGCTTCAGGCTATTTTAATTTGGTTTTGGCACAGATCTTTCTTTTTAGGGATAGGTTTAACCTTTCTACTTGACCCGAGGATTGTGGGTGGTAAGGGGTATGAAACTGTGCTTGAATTCCTAAGGCTTTATACACCTCTTGCAATATCCTTTCAGTAAAGTGTGAGTCTCGATCTGATTCAATAACTTCAGGAAGTCCAAATCTTGGTACAATGTTTCTAAGAAGGGCTTTGACTACAGTCGAGGCATCTGCTCACGAAGCAGGGAAAGCTTCTGGCAATCTGGTGAGCTGGTCGATTACTACTAAACAATGCTTATAGTGGAAGGCCTTTGGTAAGTCTATATAATCGACCTGGAGTCTTTGAAATGATAGATAGACCCATGGTATCCCCGCTTTGTGAATACTGTTTTTTGTCTTGTGATTAAATGCTTGGCATGCAGGGCAGGAGTTGACAATTCTGGCGGCTTCCACATAGATGCCAGGCAGGTGAACTAGTTATGGAGAACACTGCGCACTAGATTTTCTTTACCAGAGTGGTTTAGATGATGGGCTCCTTGGGCAAGCGTGTGAAGAACAGCTCTGGGGGCGATGGGACACCCGTCAGGTACTCGCCAAATGCTATCTGTCCCTTCAGTGCCTTCATATTTGGTCTTCCAGTCCTGGACTTCTGTCGGTTGAAGGTGCTGGTATATGGAGGTTGGGCTGGATAATGTGATGCATAAGAGCCGAGAGTTAGAGTTGTCAGAAACAGGTTGAATGGCCGCTGCTTTTGTGGCTGCATCAGCCATACGGTTCCCAGCAGCAATCTTAGTACTGTCCTTGGAATGACCTGGACAATGGACAACTGCGATTTCTTTGGGTAACAGGATAGCGTTCAGAAGATTGTTGACTTCTGTGGCATTAGCAATTGAGTGTCCATTCGAGGTGAGAAATCCGCATTGCTTCCACAGTTGGCCAGTTACATGACAAATACCAAACGCATATTGAGGGTCAGTATAGATGGTTACTGAACAGCTTGTGGTGAGCTCACATGCTCTCTGCAAGGCAATAAATTCTGCAGCTTGGGCACTGGTACCTGGTGCAAGAGGCTTGGCTTCCCAAACCCATTGCACTGTGGTTAATGCGTACCCTGCATGTCTTGTGCCTTTGATGACTGATGACAATCTGTCGGTGAAGAGAACATAATCTGGGTTATGCAAGGGTTGATCTTTAAGGTCACTCCGGGGTTTTTCCACATACTCAACCCATTTACAGCAATCATGGTGTGGCTGTCCTTCATCTGCCTTTGGCAGAAGAGTGGCTGGGTTGAGTTGTGCACATCGCTGTATGGTGATGTTTTCAGATGTTAGCAAAAGGACTTCATATCGGTTGAGTTTCTGGTTTGAGAAATGCTGAGTATTATGCTGGAGGAGGAGAGCCTCGACTGAATGTGGTACTCTTATGATAAGCGGGTGGCCCAAGACCAGATCTTGGGCTCGCTGTACCAGTGTTGCGGTGGCAGCAATGGAGCAAAGGCATGAAACAGCTCCTTGGGCGACTGGGTCCAGCTGACCTGAGTAGTATGCGACTGGTCAAGGCCGATCTCCCCAGGGTTGCATTAGTACTCCAGAAGCCACTTCTCTGTTTTCATGAACGTATAAGATAAAAGGTTTAGTATAGTCAGGGAGGCCCAGGGCTGGTGCAGTCATGAGGGCATGTTTTATTTAGTGAAATGCTTGTTCTTTATCTTTAGACCAGTGAACAGGATCCTCAGCTTCTTTAGCAGTAGCTTGAACTAAAGGACGGACTATTTCCCCAAAGGCTGGGATCCAGGGTCTGCAAAATCCTGCCATGCCTAAGAGTGCACGGATTTGCCTCTTATTCTGGGGCCATGGGAGATCGCGAATGGCTCATAAGCATCTGGGTGATAACTTCCTGGTGCCTGCTTTGAGTATATAGCTTAGATACTCCACTTCAGGCTGACAGTATTGTAGCTTTGAGGGAAACACTTCATGTCCCTGTTCTGCAAGGGCAGAGAGTAACCTTGCAGTGTCTCCTCGACAGCTCTCTGTGCTGTTTGAAGCTAGCAAGAGGTCATCTACATAAACAATCAAAGCGGTCTCTGAGGATACAGTGACCGCAGATAAATCTTTATGCAGGATTTGTGAAAGCAGCGTGGGGGATTCCGCATACCCTTGGGGTAATCAAGTCCAGGTTAATTGTCTCCTTTTCCAAGTGAAAGCAAACAAGTACTGTGAATCTGGGTGTATGGGAATATTGAAGAAAGCTGCACACAGGTTGATGACAGTGTAGCAAATCACTGTGGCTGGGATGGTTGTAACAATAGTAGCTGGATTTGGAACTCCAGGTTGTTGTGGAATAACATAACTGTTAATTGCCCAAAGGTTTTGTATGAACCGGTACATGGGTTTACTATCAGGACCGGGTTTAGGTTTTTTAACTGGAAGGATGGGGGTGTTACAGGGTGAGAGACACTCCTTCAGTATTCCCTGTTCTAAATAGCCCTGTTCTAAATAGTCACCAGTGGTTCTAAACCTTCTTCCACCTCTTTGGGCAGGGGATACTGGGGTACCGACGGGGGTTGACCTGGCTTTGTTTGGATACTGAGTGGGGTAGCGGATTTAAGGAGTCCTACTGCTGTGGGGGTCCATCCCCATAGCGATTCAGGCAAAATTTGGAGATCTTCGGGGAGGGAAGGGCACTCAGACTCATTAAGCATGGCCTGAAAGGCCAAGAGGTTAGTACTAGGGACAGTAATTTGGATTCTGTTTGGGCTACACTGCAAGGTGGCATGGAGCTTGCAGAGCAGATCTCTCCCCAATAAGTTAACAGGTGATCCACTTGAGAGTAAGAAGGCATGCTCAGTTGTTAAGGGTCCAATGGTGATTTTCATAGGAACACTATAAGGGATGCTAAAGGGCTTTCCTGAGATTCCTACCACCCGTTCAGTTATTGCTACTCTTAATTTGGCCTGACTTGGGGAGACACCCAGTGAAGAAAGATCTGCGCCAGTATTAATTAAACATTTGTATATCTGATTCTGGACTTCTAGGTTAATATATGGCTCAGAGGTTGGACATTCTAATTTGTGTGAAGTTTCTTCATTCTAGTTTGTGAAAATCCCCAAGGTTCATCTCATGGAAGAGCCCCCCCTTATGTCAATCCTTAAGTTCAGGTAACTCCTCCAGGTATTGTTGGTAGTGGTCAACTTCGGGCGGGGCAGGCGTGCAGGGAGCGTTAAATGGTGCAGGGGTCCCTCGTGGGCGGACCGGGCAATCTCGTTTCCAGTGCCCTCTTTGTTTGCAATAATTCCAGGTATCATCTGATTGAGACCCCCTTATTGATTGGTTGAAGGGTTGGGAAGACCAAGTATGGGGTCTGTCCTGTTCTCACCCTCTCCCTCGGCCTCGGCCGTAGCTTTGCCGGGGGGGTGCTTGGAAGTGTTGAGTGAGGGCAGCTGCTAACATATTCACTTCCTTTTGCTTCAGTTTTAATTTTTCTTGCTTCTGGACCTCAGGGCATCAGTTAAAGACATAGAAAGCCAGATCAACTAGCTGGGGAAGCGTTGGAAGGAGGTCCAATCAGGGTGGTGCTTAGTGATATTTTTTTTAATATCATCAGTTGCTTGACTAACAAATGCAGAATTCATTATCATTTGATTGGCAAGGCTTCTGGGGTCGAAATCACCACAGTGTCTATTCACAGTACTCAGGAGTTTTTGACAGTAATCGCTCGGGTGTTCATTTGGTCCTTGTTTAATAACCTGGACTGTGGTATAAGATAAAAAGTTTAGTATAGTCAGGGAGGCCCAGGGCTGGTGCAGTCATGAGGGCATGTTTTATTTGGTGAAATGCTTGTTCTTTATCTTTAGATCAGTGAACAGGATCCTCAGCTTCTTTAGCAGTAGCTTGAACTAAAGGACGGACTATTTCCCCAAAGGCTGGGATCCAGGGTCTGCAAAATCCTGCTATGCCTAAGAGTGCACGGATTTGCCTCTTATTCTGGGGCCATGGGAGATCTTGGATGGCTCATAAGCATCTGGGTGATTGCTTCCTGGTGCCTGCTTTGAGTCTCCTCTTTTTTTTTGCCCGCTTTTTTTAGCCCTTCTAAAAGGGATAATCGAGCATGTTGCAAGCGCAACAGATTATTTCTGCCCTCAGCATTTGGATCCCATCCAGGATCTTGGACAGGCCAATTAGTTCTATTTTGTGCGTCTTCTGACACCCACTGATTTCCTTGGTTTATAATCTCTGCTTTCTCCTCTTTGCTGAGAAGAGCATCTAAAAGCTGATTCATCTCTGTCCATGTAGGGTTGTGGGTGTTGATTAAGGTTTCTATTCTGCATCTCACTGACTCTGGGTCGTCTCTGAACTTTGGAATATTAGTTTGCCACAGGACAAGGTCTTGAGGATTGAACAGGACATGTGTATATGGATATTGGATTCCTTCCTGTGTGGCAATAGGGTACTGATGCAGCAGAGCTAAACAAGCAGGCAGCTGTTTCTTTATTTGACTTCATGTGTGTGTTGACACAGGGGAAGAACTTCCTGTTTCATTGTCGAAGGAACGTTCACTTGAAGTGGTGAATGTGGGGGTTGGGAGCGTGACTGGTGCCGGGAGTGGTGGCGGTCCTGCTGGATGCCACTCATCTTCCTTTGACTTAGGGGCAGTTGGAGCATATGGCGGTGGCAAAGTTTCAGAGGGGCTTTTAGGATTAACCTGCAGTGGAGCCAGGTGTCGGGTTTTTTTTTTTTTAGAGGAGCCCAAGTGACTCTTTTTTATTTTGCTTGCAGCATTGGCTCAGACATACCAGTAATTCATCTGACGGGGTTGAGGATCTTCCAGAGATCCTCTGAGGTACCTCAGGGTTTCTCAGTCAAAAGAACCAAGACTAGACCACTGTTGGCTTGGATCCTCGTAAGTGTATCCAGGCCAGACAGATAGCTGGATCAATTTAAGCTTATTAACCTGACCAGTTCCTGGGATTTTAGCTCAACCAGAAAGGACAATTCCAAGGGGACTTCCCAGTGGGACAGGGACTGACCCTGTCTGCCCCAGCCTGTCTCCCTTGGCAGGGTACCCCTTTGCCTTTAAACCAGAATACCAGACCTGACCAGTGCCCCAAACAGGAAAGGGGACTTATCAAAGAGAAGAGATAAGATTAGAAATCGGTTCCTCTGTGCGCGAATGGAGACAAAAATTATGCCACACAGCTTTTCCAGCCCAAAAGGGTCAGACGGACAACGCTCTATGGTTGCCTGTGTCACCAGATTGAGGAACTGGGAGAAGACAGGCCTAAGACACAGACAGACAGACACAGATAACAGAGACACAGATAACAAGGAGCCTGAGAATCGCCGTACTCAGACTGACACACCATGAAACAAACAATTAATTTGGTGTCTGAGAATCACTGTAATCAGGATATATAGCTGACACTTCTACCCTTAAAGGTTTGGGATCACCTTACCTCCGGCTCGGGGCCACCCGCTCCCTTGACAAGGACACTGCTTACCCTTGTCTGCCAGCTGGATGTTATCGTGGGGGTGGTGGCAGCGGTCTGGAGAGCTAGGGTCTCATCTGGGTCACCAATTTTGTTAGGGAAATTGGCCAGCTACTGCGTAGCACCCATACACCAAAGGGTGTGCTCATACACCAAGGAGCACTGGCCACGTCCCATCTCTGGGCTCGTTCCTAGCTGCGATCAATTAGGCAGAGAACGAGGGAGTGTCGGCAAGATGATTTATTTCTGTGCAGAGGAGTTACTCAGGGCCTAGTAGACCAAGAGTTCCCTTGATCTGAGTTTGGTGGCACCTTTTACACTAACAGGTCATACATATGCAAATATAGGTATACATAGGCATAAAACATATATGTGTGCACATCTTTGGGGAATTTCCACTAGCTTTGGGGTTTTGTTTTTTTGTTTGCTGTTACAGAGTTACAGAATACATAGAACAAGTTTGCTTACTGTCAGCAAAAAGCTATCTTTAAGTTCAGCATTAGATCATCTGGTCAGCAAGGGGTCACCTGCTTTTCACGGGTTATATTGTTTTTCTAACATATCCAGCCAAAGGAAGCTCTACATCAGGCTTGTCCTACACGCGACCCTCCAAGCCATTTTCTGAGGCCCAAGGTGCTGCAATGGGAAACGAAAGTAAACACTGTACTTTTGCTTCAGGGGGGTGATGTGATACTGCTTCCTGTGAGGTCTTTGAATATGGCTCACCGGCCCACTGGGTGATAAAAAAGTTCATAATCTGGACCCACATTCAAAAAGGTTGGACACCCCTGCTCTACAGGAACTGTAATAGGGAAATATAAAATTTAGATAGAAACAGAGAGAAAAAAAGCAGCTATTTTTTAGTAACTTTTTACTTCAATGACTCTTTTGAAGTTGGGGCTTTCTCTGACTGAACTGAACCTGAGAGACCAAATTTCAGGAAAAAACAATGGTTACTTGGTATTCAGTACAGAAGGAGTGCATCTACATGTCCAATTATTATGAGTAATTGTCTCAGAGCAATAAACTCTGACACACATCTCACCACAGTTTATTGTTCCTGGGTGCATGTATAAATACATCTGCATGTGTGTTACAGCATAGTAATTATGCCACTGCAGGATAGTACTTGTATGTACAAGTAGTAACCTACAGTGACCTTTATTAGTTTACTGCAACCTAATAGAGCTGCACGTGTATACACAGTAAATGTTTCATGTAGATGCACCTAGCCAGTCAGAAATTTGCACACCCCTTTAAAAGTAAAGTATAGATGGAGAAGGGAACAGTAGAGGGAAATTCATGGATTATAGTTTCAGATCATTCAGGAGGATTTGTGTTAGGAAGTAATTATAGTTTGCACTTATATACATAACAACTTTGACCCGGGATCCTGAGAACTGAGGGATGACTATTCTGCAGTCGCTTGGGGATGTAGGGGGCAGTTAGGAAGGCCAAGGCAGAGATGGAATTAGGACTAGCTTCTCAGATTAAGGACAATAAGAAGTCCTTTTTTAAATACATAGGGGGCAAAAAGAAGGTCCCAGGTAACGTGGGGCCCTTGCAGGACGCGTTGAGAAATTTGGTCATCACA
>NW_017728949.1:30433987-30449449 GCF_001723895.1 Crocodylus porosus | reverse complement strand
TAGATATCAGGAGGCGCTACTTCACGGTCAGGGCGGCAAGGGTCTGGAACCAATTTCCAAGAGAAGTGGTGCTGGCTCCTACCCTGGGGGTGTTTAAGAGGAGGTTGGATGAACTTCTTGCTGGAGTCATTTGACCCCAGTATTATTTCATGCCATGGCAGGGGGTCGGACTAGATGATCTACTCATGTCCCTTCCAACGCTAGAAACTATGAAACTACGAATTGCTTTATTAACTCTAGTTATGGTATATTACTTAATTTTACATGTGCATAAATAAAACTATGGGGAGTCAGTAGTAGTGCCAGCACAAGACATCAGGGTCTTTTTTGTAGGGATTACATTATATTTTTCCTAAGTGAGACTAATAACTTATTTTATAGAAAATGAATTACCTGTTAGGACATAAATTTTCACATCTTCCCATTGCTGATTTAAGTACAAATATTTTGCAATGAATGGCTTTGGGAAATAGGAGATCTTTCTGATATCTTTACTTATCATTAGTCATTGTTTCTGGGAAGTAAGTTGTCTTTGCATTTGTACTTCTGGACAGAATATAGATGATAAAGACAAACACTTTCTGGCTGCCTGGAACCCACAGTTCATCCTTACCACTTCCCTAACATTTCTCCCTTAACTGTAACCTTTTAAAAAGATATAGTGCTATAAAAGCACCATGTTTAATTATTTTTCACTAAGATTCTCAGACATGTGAGTCACCAGGAATGAACATAGTTCAGTAAAAATTTCTGAGAGTTGGATATAATTTTTAAAACTTGCTCAGAGGAATATCTGGTAAATTTAAAGCTAATTATGCAGGAGCTGAAGGCAAAAAAGAATGGGAGATCAAAGCTTTACACTACTTTTGTGACTCACCAGTTCTGGGAATGCTAGGGAACCATTTTGTTCCCAGTATAAAGCATGAGGTTATAACTTAACAGTTCAGTTCTTGAATATTAAAGGCCTTTGGTCTTGAGTTCTACAGTTCTATATGCCCCCAGGCTTAAGGATATTCAGCTGTTATGTGCTCAGCTGAATAATAATGATTTTAAGTGCTTAAATGTTTTTCTGAACTGAGGCACTCAAGATGCACTAATAACTGCAGGAATTAAACTTTTTAGTATTTTTTATGGCATTTTCCTCCTGTCTGTGATATACCTCAACTGTCTTAGAAATGGCTCAGTTTACTATTCAGTACTTTTCAGTCTACTATTTTTTCTGGAAGTGAAACAAAAGGCAATCATAACATTATTTAAGCTTCTAAAATACTTTGATCCTTAACCTATAAAGTTAAATTCAGGTTAGTTTTTTAAATGAAAATAGAGCCTAATCGACCAAAATCAGTCAGCAAGACTGAGGTAGCTTCAGTGGTGTAGCCCAAGTCTTCATGTTAGTCATAAGGTTCCACACCTCTAATAAAAGTAGTGGCAGCTAAGAGTAATTGTAACATCAGGATCATCCAGTAGAATGGGAACACAGAAGGTCTATGCCAGCAGTACTTTGTTTCAGCGAGGAAGGAGTAGTATTCACAAGAACAAGGGTAAGACTATATGGAATCAATTTATGCCTGGCTAAGAATATAAAAGTATAACATTTCTTGTGTGAAGTTTTTTCCATACTCAATCCAACAAGTTATGTCATTAATACCATCTGTGACAAAACATTGCTTAAATCAAGCCAGGAAAGAGAAACCTTGGCTAACTTATACAATTACTTCATCTCCAGGGTTTGCCCTAGTGCAGTTTTCCAATAATATAATGTCTGGATAGGACAGTCAGATATAAGAAAAGTTACTACCATATTCATCCCTGTATAATCTATGGTGCATCTACAATTACATAAAATCCAATACCCAGCTACTTTACCAGTAGATCAAAAGTTGCTTCCACCCTCTATAGGCCAACCATATTGAAATGTATCGGGTTGATACACAGATTTTCTTGGTTTAATTTAGCCTGTTCACTGAGATAGCTTAATCCCTTTTTGTGAACTGCATCATCTATGTTAGAAGTTGTCACCATGGTTTTATGTCAGATTATAAACTAAATCCATAACAGCTAAAAAATTTAACTCTTCACATTGTTTATACAATTCTCAAGAGTGATGACTGCAAATAAATATATAAACATCCTAAGCATTAGAATGGTAATTCATGTTATCATAAAATCCCTGCTGAGAATTTTAACAAAGTCTATCTTGTCTGTTTCATTAACGATATACAACACTAAGTTTTGTATTACAGATTACTTTTAATATGTAAAGGAAACAGATTTATCAACAGCCAGGATTTAATAACAGTTTAATTAGCTGGATTACATGCCATTATTTTCAGTAAGTGAAATAAATGTGGTGCCTGTGAGAGAAGCTTTTGAGAATCTTATCACTTACTCTAAATCTGTCTAAACAGAAATAAAAAGGAGTCTGTATGGTCTGTATGGTAAGGTAAGTACCGAATATACTGTGTATGACTCCCACTTGCAGATGCTGTTGACACTATACTCGCTGAGACAATCCAGTAGGTATTTGAAGAAAAGTCTTCAAAATATAAAGTACACTCATTGCAGATGCCCTTTAGGAGACATACAAATTCCTTCATTCCTGACTGCATCGAGCTCCAAGAATAAGAGTTGAAGCAATTCTTTACTAGACCCAGGGGGGAGATTATAGGAAGACTTTTAGAAACAAGGGAAGTCACCGTGAACCAGGTGCTGTAGTTAGCTAAAGTAGCCCCCTGAATTAATAAGAAATGAATTGTCCCCACCCTCCCTCTGCTGTTAGCACCAGGGGCATTGAACTTGAAATGTTTTCTTTGGTCATAGGACAGGAAATCAACAGCTGTGCTACAACAGGCAAATACTGCCCTCTCTTCTACAACAGCAGCATCTGACAATTTTGCAAACATTCCTGTCTTTCAAAGGAGTCCTTATCTGCAGCTTCTGCAAAACTTGAATAGTAGAAATCTGTGGTTCATTCTCAACCACACCATAGGGGTTTCCTAATGAGGGTCATTTTTTAAACAATGACAATGGGATATCTCTGCTCCTACATCTTTTAGCTGGAATTCAAAGGGATAACGAACACAAGTCTTGTCTGAATGTTTGCATGTTATGACCTTTAAGGACAACTTATAACTTCAACTGCTTCTGCAGGTCCAATACTAAATTTCTGTAACAGAGTTACTACAGTTCACAAATGGTCCCTATAGCAGCTCCGAAATGGTGGTTCTTGTCAGAAAGGAAGGCTATCTGATTCAGGAAATAGCTTTGAGGGGAAGTTCAAGGGATGGGATGTGCTTCCTGCTGAACTGAAAATAAAACTAATTTGAAGGAGTCCATAGTACCTTCCATAAATGGGAGATGCCTTGGTACCCTCTACTTGGGATAATCCACTGAAAAGGAAATCACAACACCATGCAACCTTTTTACTAATATATGGCATTAACTTAAATTTATGAGAGACCTATTACTATAAAACTTGCATCTGTTGCTTATTGAGACACTGAGGTCTTGGCTCCATTTCATAACACTGAAACAGCTGCGTCCTCACAATTCTTCATGGTCACTCTTGGGGCATGTGAAGAAATCTTCCTATTCCTGTAAAATCGGGGGAAAGTGGGGAGGGCTGGATACAGTGGACAGTAGAATCCCTTCTGCTCTTTGGTTGCATAGCTCAGGGTTGGTCTCAACTCAGGTTTGGCCATACTCGGGTTATCCCCTAAGTGAAATGACATTTTTCCCTAAATTCCCACCTATGCCTGAAGGCATTCACACTTACATTGTCTACAAGCATATTCTAACCATCAGACTAGAGACTTATATGGGTTAGAGGTAACCACTTCCTTCTTGTAGCTACTCCATCTTTCATGGAATAATCAAATATTCAGCTGTCTAGAGAGAATAAGCAGGGCTCTCTAGTCTCTTTTTAAATTCAAGGAACCCTTGTTAGACTCTAAGACCACCATCTGTGCCTAGGAAAAGACTTGCCCTTGTTAGGCACCTAACTCAAGGAAAAGGCGCACAGATGTGAACATTGAATAGAGGGAATTTGATGTAAACAATGCCCTTGATCATAGCATTTCTGATTGGCTGTCTTATATGGATTACCATTCTATTCTTAAATTCCTAACCTGTTTCAGGGGTTGTATGGAAAGCCCAGACCCCTGACTCAGGATTCTGGATTCTGCTTCAATAGTAGGATACTTCACTGTTAAGCATTGCAGTTCTGGGCATTGAGTTGCCCAAGTGTTTGTGGATCCAACTCTAAGAAACTGAAGTTTTCCTCCAATTCATTCTATCCCTAAATTCTGGAGAGAGACTGCATATTTCAGAAAAAAACGAGTAAAGGATTTAGGATTCTCAACTTGAAAAAGTTATAACTCTTTCAAAAACTTTTATAAAGACTATTCTTTGCTTTTTTCATACAATACAGCTAAACTCTGGTGATATGTTAATATAATTTCATGCTTATTTGCTGTATGGTAAGTTGGCTCTCTCCCTTTTTCCCCATCTGGCCTATTTATATTCTGTGGTGACAGCTGAATTTCTTTTTTCTTTTTCTGGGAATTCTTACTACAGGAAATATTTTTTTATTATGCAGATCTGAATTTCAGACAAAATCCCACAGTTCAGTAGACATCATGATAGTAAGTTGTGTAACTTTAAGGCAATTATAGTATTAGAAGGGCTGATCCAAAAAAAGTTCAACCAACCTAGAGGTTTGTAATAATATGTAGGCCAAGAATATCAAATAATAAATCTATTATCACTATTGAATAATGCATCTATGAGATTTTAACCATTGGATGATTGAACCTTCCTCTACTAAAAAAAATAGAAAATATTTTCAATTTTGCTCTATGTTCTATACCAGATATTGTAAATATATATGTAAATATATATTCATAATACTTTGATTGGCAAAGAAACCACAAATAAGAAACCTGAGGATATAAATTTAATTTACTACTAGGCAGCTGAATATTAGTCTGTTTTATTACAAAGTATGCCACTACTCATACTTATTTTGTTTTAAAAGTAAGCATTCTTTGTCCAATAGCCTAATTCACAAAGTTAACGAATCATTGAAGATAGCTAGCAGCTAGCTAGGCATACATACTCTGTGGAGGAAACTGCTCAAAAACTAAGCATTTCCAACAATAGTTCAACTGTTTAAGTATAAAATTTGAATAAATTTTTCAGAAAACATAAATTTAAAACAGGTTAAATTTTGTTCTCAGTCTGTTGAACTATAGTTGGAAAAGCTTAGCTTTTCAACAGTTAGCTTCCTCCACTGAGTTCTAAACTGGAAATATTCTCCACTTGGCAGCTCCCTCCACAAATAAGATTCTTTGTTCACAAAACACATTTTATTTTGAAAGCTATGTTGATATTATTGACAATCTTGATTTACAAATAAGTAAAGGCATGATAGTTAACATAATCATTAGAAACAAATGCATGCATCCAAACAGATGGTATAAGTTTAAGTCTTAGACAGTCAGTAATTTACAGTAGCAAGCAGCCTGGTCTAGAGCACATAGGTAGAGGTTCATTGAATGCAAAAGTATTCTTTTCCAGAATTCAGGTTTTGTAAGAGAGCTGGTCAAAATGTGCTGCGCCCCTAGAATGCAGATTAACGCCCCCCCCTCCCCCCCCCCCAGGATGAGATCAAATTCTGCTATTTTGACAAGCCTCATCCTCCTCTCCATGGGTGTATCCAGGGCTGGATGAACCCTTTAGTGGGCCCTAGGCAAACAAACTCGTGGACCCCAAGTTAGCTGCCACCTGTGGGTAGTGGGGCTTGGAGCCACCACTAGGAAGTGGCTGCCATTGTGGTGAGGCTGACAGAGGGGAGGGGAAGGGAAGGAAGGCATATGGAGCCATTTGTGTTGCCACTGCAGCGAGAAGGACTGGGGCCCTCAGCAGCTCAGGGGTTTAGGCATGTGCCCAGTTTGCCTATGCATTAATCCGGCCCCAGATTTATCTCTAAAAAAGTCCTATCTACAAGATAGTCCCAAGTGTCCTTTTAAATGTTTGAAGGTTAGGGAACTATGGTATCTCTTCTGCTTGTTGTCTTGTGGTTTTACATTATACCTTAATAATCCAGCTTAACAATTATAAGATCACAATAGCTGCTGTCATTCCATTTAAAACCAAATTTTAAAAGCAAAAGAAGACCCCATTGGGATATTAAAACCAACTAGAATACCACTTGGCTTGTGCTCTACCTCCTTATATGAATATGTAGCATGGAGATTCTGGCCAGTTCTCTACAGTTAAGTTTGGGTTAGTTTTTATGTGCTTCTACATATGATGCTTTGGCTGCTTTGTGGTGTTCTCGTATTCCATTCCATATCTCAGGCATCTTACAGCACCAGCATTCTCCCATGTATTATTCTACTTTACCACTTAATGGATGAAAGACAGAGTATAGCCAGGGAAAAGGAGGCATGGTTGGCATGCCCTTAAATCCCTCAGCTCATCAACTGAAATAGTAACCCAGAGAGGAAGAGGGAAGAAGAAGCCCTGTGAAAGCCAGTGGCCCAAGGAATGGGATAATGTATGATTTATGACAAATTTCTGTTCCTTCACTCTTGATTTATGCAAATCTTTCTTCAGCCAGGCCAGAGAACCCAACTTACAAGTTTTGAGCTCTAATCATTTTCAATTACATTACTCTTCAATTTTTTGTATGTTTTTGTGGTGAGGCATTGTAGTTCTCTAGGTATTTTTAATTTTCTGAGTATTGAAAAGTGTTTCTGGGCATTACTCATGAAGATTAGATGATGGCTCCCTTTTTCTACTGGATTGCAAAATACCAGGAAGGAAGGAGTTAAAAGGCAAGCAGTCAAAGCAGGGGAAATCTATCAGGCAGTCACCGCCACCTGCCAGAAAGGAAAAAGAAGTTGGGCTGGATACATTGACCTTGATTCTAAGGAGAAAAGGTTGTAGAACATAAAGAGTAAGGGTAGCTAATCTTGGCACTATGCTATGATTGGGCTTTATATCCCATAAAGGTAATATTTTATTTTGAACTGCCTTTAAAGTTAGCTGCACCTTTTAATGTTATGATTGCACAGGTAGCTGGTCTTAGTTAACTGAGGAATTAACCAGTGAATTGCATAATGTCTGTAATGTGTAGAGGAGGCCTTAGAGACTAAATGGTTCAGAGAGGTATGAGCTTTTGTAGACAACATCCTACTTCATTGGATGCTATGAATACTGTGAAATCTAAATTAGGTTCACTAACTAGAAAATAAGTTTTCAAATTAGGGCAGAAGAAACTGTGAAGAAAAGTTCCATGTGAAATCAAATATGTCCTCAAACCATGGTAGTAATTTATTTGTTACTGGGATCTCACTTATTGGGCCAACTTATTGCTTTAAAACTTCATTTTCTTCTTTTCCAGTGGTGCTAATGATTTAAATCTGCTGCAAATCTGTTTTTTTTTTGTATCAAAACATGTTGTGTATTAGAGGAAATTACTTAAGGTCTCTTTTTTTTCCCAATGTACTATTGAAAGCTATTGTTTCTTTGGCATGCAACAGGTCATACTATATGTATCCTGGGTTTCTTTACTTTTAGGGATGAACCTATCTTCTCTACATGTTAAAATTGGGATGGTAAACACTATTTTTCTGTAAGAAAATGTAACTCTCAGACCAACTGCAGATGCTTCCTCAGCCTGACAAAGGGTGTTTATGCCCAAAAGCTTGCAAAGGAGAATTTTTCCAATTGGTCAAGTTGCTCTAATAAAAGATATCAGATTTCCTCAAAGAACCTTGTCTGCCATTGTATCCTTCACATTCATTTGAAGAAAAAACACAATGATAACAATCAAGTTTCTAATTCTTATTTCTACACATCCAGTAAATCCCACTGGAGCTCCTCTAGTCAGGATTAGAGCAATTTAATTAGGGCATGTGCAAGCATGAGTGTACATTAGTTCACAAACTACAGCTCTGTAGGAAATTATTATACAATTTACTTCAGAAACTGTTGGAATTTTGGAACAGCCTCTTTCTGTGATAACTTCATCTGCTGAGCACAAAACTATGACAATCAATAATGAGATCGTCTTCAGTATGAGCTCAAAAGAAAATGGTGAACTTAGCACTTGAGTTTAGAGCTCTGCTAATCTAACAAATCTTCCTTTTGTTTATATGAACACAGTGAAAGTAGTCACAGATGACTTTTTTTCCCCTATCACTGTTAATTTTTTTATATTTTTCCAAATTCGCTTACAGTAAAGAAAAAGAAAGAGTCTCTGTCAACTTGTGTGACATGAAGACAAAGGGGACTTTGAACCAGAAACAGTGGCTAAAAGGCTATTTAACATATAGCATAAACCCTTCATATAATCAATGAAAAAGATACATTACCATGATACAGGAAATATTAAATGCCCTTTAGTGTAATAATGCTTTATATTAAAAATTAAAGAAAATATAAAATTTTATCATTTTGTTCCATGGCTAACACTATGCTAACCATATTTTAAACTTTTGCTTTTATCTGAATTGTTTTGCACACCCAGTAAAGTCCTTGAAACTGGCATGCTAGGCCATGAATAGAGACAATGTTCATAAAAACCAGAGGAAATAATGAGTTTAAAGGATCTGAAAAAAACATTTCAAATAGTCTTTTAAGACTATGTTCTTTATTAAAGAGCATGTTAAGATCACTTTTGGAAGCTAAAAATGTATCTTGAATAAAATTACATTTTGATGTTCAACACAACCTAGAGACTTGATAACTTTGGGAGCAGACAACTACATACTCTGAAACACCATTTTAAAGGTAGAGAATTACTAGGAATAATAGGGGGAATAACAAACCTTTCTTTAAGCTACCTTGCTTGTAGGTTTTTTCTCAGTAAATGAAACCTAAATAAATAAGGTGGTTGATTTAAATATTAATTTATAATTATATACTTTAACTGGAGTTACTTCAATTAAGTTTAATTCATAATTAACCTACAGTTACAGTGGAATCAAGCCCCAAATCAGGAAATCAGTGAAAGGAAAAGATGGGAACTCCTCTACATAGATGATGATATTTGCATGCACATTCTCAAAGGTGCTTCAAGGACTTGAGTCCTTTACCATAAGCAATATATTCAGTAAATATTGAAACTTTTGAAATTTGTAATATTTATCCTTTATTCTGTCATTCCAAAGATAGAGCTTACTTCCTGATGAAGAATTAAGGTGATGTAGGGTTATTCTTCTCCAAAGGGGAGAAAATATTATTCAGTTATTTGTGATACAAAAAGACTGGATTATTTAGATGAAGATAAGACACAAACTATTAGTGATTTATTTAATGGTGTAAATTCTTTCAAAATTCAAAGGTCTTTTCACCAGTGGTAAAATCAGTATTAAGGAAATGTGAGAGAGAATGATACCAGATAAAAATATAATGTAGCATTTTCTTTGAGTATCTTTGTCACAAAATACTAAGGAATCTCTCCTTGAGAAATGTAGCATGACCAATAAAATACCTCCTAAACTACTCATTACTGAAACAAAGGCATGCACAATGGTGATTGAATTGTTATCATTTCCATTATTTGTTCTTCCAAAATATTGAAACCATGGCATTTTACTGTACAATGCCGACCTTTTAAAATATCACACTTGCACAGTTTAGCTGATGCCAGCTTTAAAACAGGCCTTTTTCCTGCAACTGACTTCTACTGGGTCCATGTGAATTAGAAAGTAACACCACAGGGTAGGATACTGTGTGCATTAAACAAAAAGAAATCACAGACTGATACTAGACTGGTTGAAAGCTTATATTTATACCAGTCTTGGGAGGTGCTGAAAAGTTTTGCCTCCCCATTGCAACATCAGGCTTGCAGTTTTTTATTGTGCTTCCTTCGCAAATTGGAACATGAGGCGCAACTTGTTTCATTCAACAGCATCAATGAGACAAAATAATTGAGTATTAGCCAAAGAGGAAAAATAGGATGACCAGTCCTTCAAAGGGTTACTGACTTTGAAAAATTATACACGGTGTTAATAGAAATTGATTTTTTTTCATGTATGGAGCAAAAGATGTGGTACTGAGATTTTACTTTTTCTGATGGAGTTTTGTAAGGCATGAATATTTCAGCACTCTTTCAGAGTCAATGAAAAGAGATTATTCTTGCTGCTTTTCAGCTCATCAGCAGGTCCGTGTTATGGCTATAGTGTCCATGTGATGCACAATTCTTATTTGACTTTTAGCGTATTAAAAAAACTGCTTCTGCTTATACTGAGGGTTTACAACTAGAGGGCAAAAACTGGGGACAGAAGACGACACATTTCATATCACAAGTATTTACAGAAAAAGCAGTATGACAGCCCTGCATATGGGAGAATCGAAGTTAGTAAATATGAACCAAACTAAAAAAATTGCTTAAAAATACTCGCCTATACTTAGGGATATCATTGTCTCTCAATACCTACAGAGGTTGTTTGTAAACCTTCATTATAATGATGATAAAAAAAAGCTAATGTTTTCCAAAGTAAAAAGGCGACATCAGTTTCTTTTATTTTTCATTCTTAGAGTGGCAGGATTGCTACATTGCTTACCGTCTCTAACAAGCACAGTATATAATCCAGACCAGGCAGGCTATGCCTTCTTTATATTAACAGTGAAACTACAAGTTCTTATCTGAATTATGCTTCTAAATATATTCCATGACTATTAATAGGCTAAGAAAGCTAATTCAGTGAAGTGTTTTGGGATTGTTATTAGACTTGGAATCACTTGACTAGCATGCTAATCCAAAAATAAATAAAGATCTGAGTTTCTGTTATCCCTTGGTTATACGTGGATCTATTTAATGGGGTGAGCCCATTGTGCATGTATTGATTCCCTGTTCACTAGGGGTTTACAAAGCTTCGGTCTGTGATTCAATTTGGAGAAGACTTGGCCCAATTTGGAGGCCAAATCACTGACTCCAAATTGAATTGGGAGGGAACTCTCTCCTCCCCCCCGAATCAATTCAGAACCTCCGAATTGATTTGGAAAAGATTCAGAAAAGATTTAGAGATTCAGAAGGCAGTCTTTCAAAGGAACAGAAACTGAGAAGAAAGAGGGGAAGCAGGGCAGGGGACAAAGACTGTCATCTCTAGCTGGCCAGTGACTGTGATCTTTCTCTGAGTCCCCTTCCAATCACAGTGCTCTGGGGGAGGAACATAGAAACAGCATATAAGCCTCTGTCTGCAGGTATTGTGTGCCTTTTGTGAGCTTTTTCTGCTTGAGCAATAGCATCTGAAAGGTACTGGACTGGCTTGGCTTCCTATCTAGTCAGTCTCCTGCTAGTTTCTGTTCTTGGAAAGGATTGGATGCAGTTTACTAACTAGAATCCCTCTACTTATCCTTATCCAGTCCATTTCTTTCAACTTATATTTGTTTTTGTTTTGTTTTGTTTTGCCCCACACTTATTAAAAAGAAAGCTGTGTTTTCCCTAAAAATGTGATCCATCACTGTGCAGGAAAGCAGGTACATTACATACACTCATGCACATACATCATAGAAGAAGAAGTCAGATAAAGATTATTAAAAACAACACAGAAGAAAGAGTCAGTTAGAGATTATTGAACACAACACAGAAGAAGTCAGATAGGGATTATTAAACAAGCATAACACAGAAGAAGTTAGACAGTCATACATCGGAGAAGAAGAAGAGATATTATTAGTTAGTTACACACACAGACACATTTTCCAGCACAAAAAATGTGAACATGAAGTGTGCTGGAATGGCAGGTGCCAGGTTTTTTTGTAGGGGAGGGAGAGGGGCTAGAGCAGGGTAGAGGGAGAGCTACAGCTGCACGTTTCCCCCCACCCCACCCTCAAACATAGATGCATCCTCTTTCCTGGAAGCCATGAGTCTTCTGCTGCCAGTGGAAACAAGGAGGTGAGAGCAGTACCTGTCCCTGCACCTGCACCACCTCCCTGAACACCAGAAATAGCCAACAGCAGCAGAATGACAGTCTCCTCCACCCCAATTTCATCTCCCAGCATGAGGGTCCCACTGCCAGAGGAGGAGCTGGATCTGGAACAAGGGGACCTGAGTGCCCTAGCTAAAGAAATTCTGTGGACCAAGGGGGACTCTGAGTTTGTGCTCCACAAACAAAGTTCCCCTACAGCCAGGTCTCCTTCTCAGGAAGGCACCTCAGAGGAGGATGTGAGGGCAGGTGGCTCAGCTTTCCCTGTTGTTGTGCCTGTGCCTGCTGAGGATAAAGCAGGATCCCTACCCTCCACCCAGAAGTGGGGCCAGAGAGTAGTGTAGTGTGGGACATTTTAAAGTGGCAAATGACCCCAAGTATGCAATCTGCCAGCACTGCTCAAGGCAGATCACCCAGGGCAAGGAGCCTACCATGGTGACGCTGCTGCATCTCAGGCGGCAGCACCCCCTTACCCTTCTTCATCCTCAGCCTGGCACCAGTGCAAGCATAACCAAAGGGAAGTCCCCCTCTCATTTCAAAGCTCCCATCCCCTTTAAGCCACCCTGGAGCAGTGGGGGAAAGCCACAAACAAAGGGTGCATTTCGAAGGTGAGCAAGATCACCCAGAGCACTGGGGAGATGCTTGTTCTAGGTGGCCAGCCCTTCTCCTTAGTTGAGCAGCCAGGGTTCAGGCAGCTCATGGCACTTGTGGTCCCATCTTGCCGAGTGCCCACATACACCACCTTCAGCAGGACGATGGTGCCCTCCCTATATGAGGCACACAGGGAGTACTTGAGGGAGGAGCTGCACAAGGCAGGGCCTCAGGTAGCCTTGCACTTCACCTTCAACATCTGGAGCAGCCAGGGTGGAGATCACACCTACCTTTCCCTCACAGGGCACTAGTGCTATCAGTCAGGCTGTCAGTGGACTCTCCTTTAAGCCAAGGAGATGGATCAGTCCCACATGGCAAGGGAGATCATGGTGGCCATAAACTGCATGGTGCAGGGGTGGCTCATTGGGCAGGGCAAGCTCACCTGTGGGTTCATGGTCACCAACAGTGGGGCCAAGATGGTCAAGATGGTCCACTGTATGGCATATTGGCTGCAGTTCATAGTCAGGGATACCTTGGAGGAGGATGGGGCTGCTGGTGATCACACCATCACCAACACCCAGCTGATTTCAAAGTGAAGGAAGGTGTCAGGCTACTTCCACTGCAGGGTAAAGGCAGGCAAGATGCTGCAGGAGAAACAGGCAGAGCTGAGCATGCCACAGCACATAGGATGCAGGATGTGGAGATTCTGTGGAACTCCACATACCTGATGCTGGAAAGGCTGGTGGAACAACAGAAGGCCATCCATGAGATGGCCTTGCTTGTGGAGATTGGGATCAGCATCCCCCTTAACAAAGTGGAGTGGGATACCATCTCCCAGATCTTGGTAGTTCTCAAGCCCTTTCTTGAGGCCACCGAGACCCTCAGTGCTGGTGATGCCCTTCTTAGCTATGTGATTCCCATAGTGAGGGAATTTGAGAATGAAATGGAGAAGTTCCAGGAGATCAATGTGCCTGGCTGGGGCAAGCTGCTGGCACCAGACATGCAGGCACTGGTGAGACAGCTGAAGGAGGGCATCAGGAATGGCTGGATTCATTAAGGTCCAGTACGGTCCACAGTCTGCCTGGCATGTGTGACCCACGGGTGAAGGGATAATGTGTACTGGCAGCACCAAAAGCCTTGATCACTGGATGGAGGTGGTGGTGAACAGAGTCAAGGAGGCAGAAGGGCAAGGGGATGTGCAAGAGGAGGATCCATTTTCCCTTGCCAGCACTCCCAGCACCAGCTAGTTTCCTCCATGCCAGCTGTTGCCAACGTGGGTCAAGGGCATGGCTTCAATGTTGGGGTCCAGACACACTAGTCCCCAGCCTTGGGCAGATAGCACCAAGGCTTTGGTGGCTACCTATCTCACCGAGGACATGATGCCATTGGACTGTGACCCCTTTGCCTATTGGGCAACCCGCAGCCAGATGTGACAGGATCTGGCCACGGTTGCCCGGGAACACCTGTCCTGTCCACTGACAAGTGTTCCACATTAAAAGGGCATTCAGTATTGCTGGAATGGTTGTGACACCCCACCGCAGCTCCGTGGATCCTGGTTTGGTGGAGCAGCTGGCGTTCCTCAAGGTGAACACCCCACTGCTGGGTTTCCCCAAGCTCCACATGCATATGGAGTAAGTGTCACTCTCCTCACTCCATCTGCACCTATTTCCATTTTTTTAAAACCAATTAATGCCCTGTTCTCATTGCTGGAGACGGCACTCACTGCATCACCAGCCAGTAGGTAAAGAACGTGTCCCTGCTGAGCTCTGATGCCAGAATGAACTTGGAGGTATGGACTGGGGCTATGGGGAAGGAGGAGGCCCCCAGTCCTGGGCATGACCATTAAAACTGCATTCTGCCAGGGTTGGGAGGTCTGGTGGGACTGCCAGTGGCACGGCAGCCCCAGGAAATGCCAGGACCAAGGATCCCCCTGGTGAATGGCGGGTAGGAGGCACCATAACCTCCAGCCACCACACACATGCACACAGTCCTGGCTGGGGAAAGCCCAGATGCATCACATCTTTAACAGGTTTAAGGCTTCCTGGTTGCAGTGAAGTTGTGAGGCTCCAGGTGAGCTCAGCTTAGCTCCTTAGGATGCCAGCTTTCAGGTTGAAAAACCCTTTGTCAGGCTAAAGAATCACCTGTAGTTGGTGTGTGTGCTGTTCCTGGATGGAAGGAATAGTAAAGAAGCCAGAGGTGGGCATGTAATGCAGGCAAGAAAGCCAGTCAGTGAAAATGGAAAAAGGAGTCAGGGCGTAAGAGACAAGCTGGGGTAAGGGGAAGTGGAGTGTAGCAGATAAAAGTGGAGAGGTACTTGCTGCTACCTGCTGAGTCAGATGTCCAGCAGATTGTAGTGTGTCATAAATCCAATGTCTATATTGAGTCCATGAGTTTCTGTATCTCGGGGGTTGAGGAAGTGAAGTTCATAGGCCCAGCTGTGAAAAGTGGTTTGTAAATTCCCCTTGAGGATCAGGCCTGGTCCTCCTTCCTCCTTCTTCCCCTTTTTGAAGATGGGAACCACATTGGCCCTCTTCCAGTCCTCTGGCACCACACCAGAGCACCACTAGTGCTCACAAAGCCGAGCCAGGGGTCCTGCAATGACCTCAGCCAATTCCCTTAGTACTCTATGATGGAGATCGTCCAGACCAGCTGACTTGAATACATCCAGTCCCTCCAGAAGTTCCCTCACTAACCCTTGGCCTAGGTGTGCCTCCCCTGGGGCCTGAGAGGGGACTAGTGGGGGGGGTGACTGTTCCAGTCCCTGCTTAGGAAAATGGAGGCAAAGAAATCTTTAAATATGTTGGCTTTGTCATCTGGTGTGATGACCAAATTTCCTAGTGTGTCTTGCAGGGGCCCCACATTACCCAGAACCTTCTTTTTACCCCCTATGTATTTAAAAAAGGACTTCTTGTTGTCCTTGATCTGGGAAGCT
>NW_017728949.1:30375251-30433622 GCF_001723895.1 Crocodylus porosus | reverse complement strand
GACCCCAGCAAGGTGTTCATCTAACCTCCTCTTAAAGACCCCCAGTGTAGGGGCCAGCACCTCTTGGAAATTGGTTCCAGATCCTAGCTGCCCTGATCATGAAGTAGCGCCTCCTGATATCTAGCATAAATCTACCCTCTACCAGCTTGTGACTGTTATTCCACTGTCCAGCTTGTGACAGTGATTCCATTGATCACTGTCACCCAGGTGGTTGAGCACCTGTGGCCAGCACCAGGTCCAACAAGGCGTCTCCCCTGGTGGGGCTGTGCACCTCCTGGGTTAGATGGAGGTCCTGCATTCTGGCTAAGAACCTATGTGAGTGGTCTGATCTGGCTGACTGCTCTTCCCAGCAGATGTCCAGGAAGTTCAGGTCCCTCCATGACTAACACATCCTTTGACTTAACTACCTCCATGAGCTGACCTAAGAATTCCTGGTCGAGCTCTTCCCCTTGGTTGGGAGGTCTGTAGTAGACCCCCACTGTTAAGTCTCTTTCCCCTCCACTGCCTTGTATTCTAACTCAAAGAACTTCAGAGTCCCCTTCCTCTGATTCTTTGTTAGTTGACGAGGATGGGTATTCCTCCTTAATGTAGAGTGCCACGCCTCCACCTTTCCTTCCTCTCCTTTCCCTCCTGTACAGCCTATAGCCCTTGACATTCACCGCCCAGTCATGCATTGAGTCCCACCACATTTCAGTGATCCCCTCTATGTCCGGGTTGGTGTCAGCTAGCAGGAGGCTGAGTTCCTCCTGCTTGTTTCCCAAACTACGAGCATTTGTGGCCTCCTGTGGATGTGTGTACTGGCCCCCTTCTTTCAGCTTTACTCTGGCCCCTGTCGCTTACCTGTGTATATGTTTTGCTCGTCGGTCTAGGCTGGGCTGTACTTGTGGGTGTTGCTTGGTCTGGCAGTCCAACGATTCCTCCACCCTTGTCTTCCCCTTCCTCCAATGAGCCTAGTTTAAAGCCCACCAGAGCAGGTCCGCCAACCTAGAAGAAAACACATGCTTACCTTTAGGGGAAAGGTGGAGCCCATCCCATCCGAGCATGTCTCTTGTCTTGATGTGTCGGTCATGGCTGAGGAAGCCAAAGCCCACCTTGAGACACCATTCCCGAACCCGCCAGTTGATCTCCATGATGCACGTTGCATGCCGTCTTCCACGTCCACTCACTGGTAGGATAGAGGAGAAAACCACCTGTGCGCCTATCTCCTTTAGTACACACCCCAGAGTGTGGTAGTCCTCCATCAGGCAATCAGAGCTTCTCCTGGCTGCATCATTAGTACCCACATGGATTAGGACCATGGGGTAGTAATCCGTGGGCTGGATCATGGTTTGGATCATCCCTTTCATGTCCTGAAACTTTGCTCCAGGTAGGCAGTAGTCCTCACATGCCAAGGGGTCCTGGCGACAGATGGGGCCCTCTGTACCTCTCAGGATGGAGTCGCCTATGATGATCACGCGACGCTTTCTCCTCCTGGCCTTCTTATCTCCTTCGGCCTGCTCGGGACGTGGACAACGTGGAGTTGCCTCCTCCCCGGTCCTTAGACCAACACAGCTACAACCTACAACCCTAGCACCTGTCCCCAGTCAGCTGACTGGAAGGACGCAGGGCCCTGGGTACATCTAAGCCCCAGGTCTGGGTCTGGCAGGGAGAGTTCTCTGGCAGCTGCTGGAGAAGAAGCTCCTGCAGGAAAGAAAAGAAAGGCTCTGTCACAGTTTGGCTGCCAGAGATGTTGCTGGTGCTACTACGCTGCAGTGCTTACTTGTTATTTAGAGACCAAACCAAGTCAGTAGGGGAGGAGGAGGCCTCATTGGGGCACGCTACCATGTCGTGTAGAGGCCCCAGCACCTTAACACACATAGTCATGCGTCACAAGTTTTGCTTGTCCGCAGCCTGAGGTAGAGTTTCTCAGAAACCCCTGCACCTATCTCCTTGAAACCTGGCAGGCTTCACAGCCTCAGCAGGGGCTACCGTGCCTAGAGTTTTCATGCTGCTGTGGCTTAACACACACACGACACAAGTTTGGCTTGTCAGCAGCTTGAGGTGCAGTTTTCCAGAAATCCCCACACCTACCTCCTTGAAACCTGGTAGGCTTTATGCCCTCAGAAAGGGCTACCATCCCTGCTATGTTTATCCAAAATCATCCAAGAAATGACAAAGTTATAGGTATTTCAGTGATTCCCCATTATAATCTATGGCCGAATCTCTGAATCTCTCTGAATTGGCACCAAATCTTCCGAAGCCGATTCGGCCAAATTGATTCAGAACAGTTATCTGAATCACTGTCCTCCAAATTCACCAAATCAGAATCAGAATCAAATACTTCCCTATTTGCACAGGCCTGTGGTTCACTGTTACTCAGAAACACAAACGTAATCTGCATATATACTTAAGTTTGAAAATACTTCTTTCCTTGTTCATTCTATCCTTTACTATTTGGCATCCATTACAAATTTCCTTGTTTGTGTACCACAAGCGAACTAACTGCTGCCATAAATAATTCACAGTACTTGTTTTTCCTGTAAAAGTAGCAGGAGTATCTACATGGTTCTGGTAATATGGGTTATTCTGAGCACTCGTTTTGTTGGATGTCACTGTGATCTCTTTACAATAATATGAACTGTATTGTACAACTATGAAAAGAGAACTAGAAGCAGTTAAAACATGCAGATTTGACATTAACTCTGTTCAATCAATCACAAGTCTGAGTTTTTCTTTTATACACCACCTAATGACAGTATCTGTTCCAGAGGATTGTAGTAAGCCTGAGCTACTTGCCATACTTCCTCTTAAAAGCCTACAATGAAAAGCACTATAAGAATAGAAAGCCTACATGTAAAAACAATAAATTATCTTGCAAAACTTTTAATTATTTTGTAAGGTTAAAATTCACATTCAATGACAAATATACATTGTATCCATTCTTACAAAAGTAGTTTTCTTCTTCAATGCAGCCAATTCCTACTGTCCCAAGCTGGACATAGTCTAGCGTATCTTTGGCTGACAATAAAAATGCAAGGAACCATTTATTCATGTAACTGCAGAGTCCAATGGAAAACATTTCCCAGAAAAGAAACAGACATATGTTTTAAAACAAAGCTAAGAGAAAAAATCCATGGGTTCCAGTACCAAAATGGGGTTAGACCCTTCCAAATGGTAAGGTGATACTACTGTGACTCTTGAACTCTTCTAAAATCAATTCATGATCAAGAAATCTTAATTTTACTAACTGAACATAGAATTCCAAATATAGATGCTAGTAATTTTAAAGTGATATTAAGGTCTGCATCCTATTTTCCTTATTTCTAGGTTTTACTTCCTGCTGCTAATGTAGCACATTTGCAATATACTTTAAAATATACTGCCTATTATTTATTATTTAATGTCTTGAAATGTGACAACTGTTGAGATACTTTTCATTGGTTATTATTCTAGTTTTAAAGTTTTTCTGTTTGAATGTGTTGGAAAAAAACTTTTGAGTTTTCTGTCCTAAGATATTCCTGGTAAACTTTCTGCATAGTTCTGCTTTTGCCTCACAATCATAGCAACAATCTCTGGGGAAGAGCAGGCACTGAGTTCCCCTCCCACAGCTGTGCTGAGTGACATGATAGTAGTGCATGACTAAATGTTCAATTAACCAGCAATAAAATGATGTGATTATATACAACGTGTTCCCAAATACAGTAAATAAATTGAAAGAGAGAAGTATTTTCTCTCCAAATTTTCATCTAATCTCTAGCTATGTTGGGATCATTTTAACAGCATTAAAAAAGTTTGGTCAGAAGTGGGGTTTTGAATTTGCAGTGTCCTTTTTAAGTCAGCACTTAATTTTGATTACAGTTCATTGATTCAGAGCAAAGGGAAATAAATTAATTTCTTCAGAAGCAGTTGTACTGTCTCCTGTCTTGTCTGAACTGCAGTTGACTCAAGTCGTACAAGTTCTTGCAGCAAAATACTCTTCCTTAAAGGAACAGAGCCAGTATTTTTTTAATGGAAAATATACCTTGGTTGCACAGTTTGTTGTACTGTCATTTTCCATATAGGAACTCAAGGTGCTTTTATTTATGTGCATGGATTTAACACCTTTGTATGGATTACCCTTAACTTTCTTGAGTGCACATATAGACATGGCATAAGTGTAATAAACAATGCACTTGTAATGGTGGTTTGAAATATTCAGAGAGGAAATGAACTATACCACTTTTGGAGAATGCCTTCTTATTTTTAACATTGTATATATATTTATAGACTGCTGTGTCTCAGTTAATTGGAAGCTCTGATTCACCGTTTAAATACATTAAAAAATTGAAATACGCGTTTAAGGACCTGTTGTCTAAAATCTTCTCCTTATTGAGGTCAATGGCAAAACTTCTACTAACTTTAGTGGAGCCAGGACTGGCTTCATTGGAATATAAGAGATTACTGTAGTTTATCCAATCTTAAATCAACATATGAGAACTGTTGCATACTGAAAGATAAGGACTCATACTAAAGGATGGGTGTTTCCATGCTAATTACATAATGTTAATGTGCAGCTACTCAGTCTTGTTCCTCCCCTTTCAGTGTGCATGCACTTTTTAGTGCAACTCACAATATGTAGACTCAATAGATCAATACTGGGGAAAGATCTATCTTTCTTAGAAAGTACAAGGCTACTATTTAGCTATTTTCATATTAGGAGTATTCTTCTTTAATTATTTTCTCCCTTGTCAGATCTGTTTAGTAATGTACTGTGTATAAAAGTACAATAACTATAGCGTTATTTTTACTTTTCATTGGAATCAATTTTTCTTTAAAGATGCAAAAAATGTTTACCTCTATACTCCTTGGGGTTCTCCTATGCTACGAGTGTCAGTCACAATCTCATAATATCTTCAGTGTATGGTATATATAGTTACGTATGCTAATTTCTTCTGTTTTAGAATGCATACATAAATGCATACATTATACACACACACATACACACATACACATACATATATGCCTTATTTTTTATAAATATAGAAAATAAATTACAAAAATTTACATTGTGTGTGTGTGTGTATAGGAAAGGTATAATTTTTACTCTTTAAGAACATAAATACAATAATAATACCAATTTTCCATTTATTTCATTTTCTTCTCCTGTGATTGTGGAAAATGTAAGAACAAAAATTAAACTATAAGTTACTATGCCTGTGACTTTTAGTTCTGATTTTATTCAGTTAAAACCACTTTTATACACAGTATCATAATAATCTTTCTATTTTTTCAGCCCTGCGCAAATATTCTTCTTATCAGAACTCTATCATAGTAGACTCTAAGATTTAGGAGGTCTCACACAGCCCTAAAACCGTAAACATAATGATCCTCATAACTGAAAGCTAGAATGCATAGCGCTAAGATTTATATCTGCTAAATCCTCTTCATTAAGTAAGGTTGAAAATAAATTGTGGGTATGTTGTACCACTTGCATTTAATTCCTTCAATTTAGAGAAAAAAACAGAACAAAATAAATCATACAAACAAAATAAATACAAATGGCTAACTCACAAATTTATCTAAGAGAAATTTTGGCATAACATTTGCTTAAGAATGTACCTGACCTTTTCTGTTCTTGTGTACAATGGAAGAATAAGTGTCAGCAGGAGTTTAACAAGACACAGATAGCAAAGAGTTTGCCAAATACCATTTTTTTCAGTATATGTCGTTCCTTCAGATTCATGATCTGTATGTCTAGTGACAGTAACTGATAACAAGTGTTCATCTTCTGGATAACATTTCTTAATCAGAGCCAGAATAAGAATTTCTTATCTAAAGCCCAAAAAGTAAAAACATGTTTCCATACTGTTTTTTGAAATGACTATGGACCTGATCTGGCAAATTTTACCCAAGTAACTCATTCTCACAAGAGTTTAATCATCTGAGTGAGTGTAATCGGTAGGGCTATAGATGAAAAAAGATTTGCAGAGGCCTAGAGCACAAATGCCTTTGGCATATCACTGTCATTCTCTTAAAACCACTGAAGTAGCAAGCATGCTATAAGGTCTATATCTAAAGGGGAAAAAAGCATAGATTCCCCCTCACCCACCCTCAAGAATCCACATTCATTTGTTTTCCACAATGTGGTTGCATTCTCCAACGGCTTCATTTCAAGAGGTACAACGAAAATTATTTCCCTATAAAATGGAGATGACAAAGGCAAGTTTAAATTAAGTAAGCACTTGTTTTTTGGGTTCGTCTCGTCCCACAGGAACAGTCCCATTCATTCTACTGGCTCATGTGATGGTGTCATAGTATCTATGAAGTTATACACAGTTTAGATCATCAAAGCTACCTCCACCTGGAAATAATTGAGAGGGTCTTGCTGTAAGAAACTTAGTGTTATTTTTCAGTTAAAACTTCAGGTTAGGACAAAACCATAACCTTGAATTTCAGGCTGAGTTTCTCTCACATAGTTTCATCAACTGATATTAAATGTCATTTTGGAAAAGCTGGACATGCATGTGGGAGAGCCTCAACCCCGATAAGCCCCGGCGGCAATAAACTGCTGGCGGCCAAGGAGTGTGGGGCACGATGCGAGCGCGGCGTGGCCAGCCCAGCGCGTGAGCCGCCGAGCAGGCACGGATACGAGCGCAGGCCAACCGCAGAGGGCGGGCTACTCACTCACCCCTTCCAGGTATGAGGTGGGGCCGGTGGACTCAAAAGCCGCACCAGAACGAAGAGGGCCGGGACCGGAAGTGCCAACTCAGCAGGCGGACACCGGCGTGAACCCACTGTGGTAGGGCACCAGGCATGCCCAGAGGGAGGGGCTGGAGACACCCGTTCGGGGAAAGCCCCAGAGGGGAGAGTGGAACCCTGCTCGGGGTAGGAGCTTGGATTCCAGATATGGCAACTCCAGGCAGGAGCTGCATTTGCATTCTCCCTTAACTATTCCAGTGAGACTCTGATTGAAAGGCCGAGCGGTGGAACGGTTCCTGCGTGGAGGCACGAGTGAGGGTGTAGGGGTGGTGGAGCCCTCAACTGCGCCAGGCCCAGCGGACACAAGGTCTCACTTTCAGACGTGCACGTGCCAGACGGTCCAGCTGAACCGGGGAATCATTAAAGACTTGGCAGGTGAATTCGGTGTGTGTGGTCTGTACAGTGAGCATCTTGCATCACCAAGGAGACCTCTCGACTGGGCGGAACAACGTAACGAGACAACGTGTCCACAATGCACTGCCCATTATCTACCCACTAAATCTGTATTGTTTGGCTTGTTTGTTTTCTTTGCCGTTGTAATCTTCACAGCATACTGTAGTGTTATATTTAGTACTACATCTTGTGGCCATTAGGAACCTGAAGTTACTTCAAAATGTAGTAGTCCATGTGTTAAGCATCACTTTTCTTTGATTGAATATCTGGAATTCAATGTCTATTTTTTTCTATCAAAGCCTGTGATTTGGGTCAGGGCTATGTGAGCTCCACTTACAGTTTCATAGTTGATAGGGTCAGAAGGGACATGAGCAGATCATCAAGTCTTGTATGCCTTTTGTGAATAGAAGTGACTTTGAAGCATATACTTGATTGGTACAGAAGAGAAATTGACAGTGAGACATTCATTCCCTGTAAAGGCTCCTGGATTTGGAAAATTAACACCCATTTTGGCTTGGTGTGGACCAGATTAATGTGCAACTTCATCCAGCTATGGTGTTATTTTGATCCACAGATTTAATTTATGTTCTTATCCTGTAACAGCAGTGTTTATCCACAAAGATGTGTTTATAGATTTTTATCTACAAGCCCAGTATACTGCAGCAACTGCCTCTCAGACAGTAAAAAAAAAATTGTTTCTTGTTTTTGGGGGGGTTTTTTAATGTGAAACAAATTTCTGCCTTGCATTTCTGTCAACATTTCATAACAAAGTAGCTCAAGGGGAACACTTGCAAATTTGTTTTTCTAGAATCATCTATGTCATCTTCAGGAGCTCAAGTTCCTTAAAGTTTCCGAGTTAAGTGCTCGGTCAACATTTGTTTGGTTTTTAATCTTTCAGCAAAGCTAGAAAAATTGCACTAATTAACTTTATCTAATCTTCCTCATAACCTCAAACAACTCCATCAGAACTGTTCCAAAGATATTTCCATCTTCCTCTTCCATTAATCACTGCTTCTTTATCAACCAATGATGTAAATATACTCATGTGATAACACAACTACAAATAAAAACCAAAGTAGTTTTCAATAGTATCTTTTAAAATGAGTTTGTTACATACAACCTACATTTTTTTTTTATGTTTTCTTATGGCAATTGTCCAAAGACTTCATGGATTATTTCTCAAAATCCTCTCATAATGGTTGCCAATTACACCACCTAAAGTAAATCAAACGTAATTCATTATGAGGGAAGAATATTTTAAGAAGAAAATTGAAATTTTAGTTTCTATAATAATTAATCATTAATTCTAATGATTACTTAAATCTACCCAATAAAATTTTATGGTCTGGGGCTGGAGGCTGCAATGAAGACTACTGAGAACAACAGTGTCGCAGGGCACTTGTGTACCTCACTCCTGATGAAGGTTAAGAACTTAAGGGGGAAGGTGTGTAGCAGAGCACTAGGGTGCTCGCTACTAGTAATAGTAATAAGGACAGCTGCCAATCAACAGGGCAGCACAGGTGAGGGTTGCCGGGACAACTAATGTGGGTCAGCTGGCTAGAAGGGGGCAGGGCCTGGCCTTTATAAACAACCAGGCTGAGGCCAGAGCCAGTTCCCTTCTGGCAGCCTGAGGTGCAGGAGCTCTGCAGAAGAGCCTAGCAGAGCAGAGATGAGTGGTGCAGCCTGAGCACCTAAGGGGCCGCAGCATGGTGAGGGCAGAGAAAATCCTGGTGGAGATGCCTTTGCAAGAGGGCCAGTTTGGGCCCGGACCCTTATGTTATAGCGGGTAGGCCTATTTTGAGTTACAGCTGGTTGGCTAGTAGTTTGCTTTGCAGTAGGGCTGTTTGTGTGAAGACCGGAGGACCGAGTGAGGCTGTAGGGGTGTGAGGAGGCCTCACGGGAGCTCCCCAATAATCCGGGAGTTCCAGGTGCCCGGTAAGGGCACAGCAAGTGGTGCCAGGGTGGCGCAGCAATTGGTGCCATAGCTGGCACAGCGGGCGAGCGCTGGAGAGATGCAGTGTGTGGGGTGTTGAGACCCCAGCCTGTGAGGGCGGTATTTTGCCCAGTAGGGCGTACCACCCAGGAGAAGGGTCAGGGGCCAGGCATGGCTACAGGCCACCTGAGCCCCCAAGCGCAGGAAGCGCGCAAGTTAGGCCCGAGAAGGCGGGTCTGAGGTCCAGGTAAGGCTAAGGCTGCCTGAGCCCCAACCACAGGAAACCCCGAGTATGGGCGAGGAGCGCGGGCAGCGCGGCATAGGCCCCAGGGAGGGCAGGCATATGGGAACAGGAAGCCTGGGTGAGCGTGCAGTAAGAGTCCGGGAGAGAGGCTGGCGTGCAATAACAAGCCCGGAAGGCAGGTTAAAATAAGAGGCTCCAGGGTGAGCAACTAGCACCCTAATGACACTAAGTCCCGGAGAAGGGCGAGCACGTGGTAGAAGTCCCAGAGAGGGGCAGGCACGCGAGAGTAAACCTGGAGAGGGGTGGACGTGTGGATAGGGGCCTGGCTGATAGGAGCTCGACAGAGCCGAGCACACGACTAGAGGCCCAGAAAGGGCAAGAGGGTTGACAGAAGCCCAGGAGGGGCAAGTATATTGGGCGTGCGTACGGAGAAACCCCAGAGAGAGGGAGTGCATGTATCGAGAGACCCCAGGTAGGGGCGAGCATATGACATGAGAACGTCTGGTACAGCTGCGAGGCTTGGGGCATGCTAAAGGGGAGGTTGGAGGCACGCATAGCTCTTAAGGCTGGGGTGCACCGAGTCACCCCATATGGAACGGGGAATAGTTCCAGCATAACACCATGTACTAGGGGATCAAAGGCAGCCTCCCATATAGAACCAGATATCATCAAAGATGTGGCGGGCGAGATAAGAGGGTGCTGGATTGCCTACTTGGCACGGTAGGGGGGCGCTAGAGGGATCATGGCTGCCCCTGCGCCCCGCCCCGTGACAAACAGTATGTCAAAGGTTATTGAAAAGACAGAGGGCATAAACACTTTACATGTCCTGTGGACACAGGGCAATAAATAATGAGTTTAAATTGTTGCACATTAGGAACAACGTAACTACCAAAGTAGTTAAACAGTGGAATAGATTACCTAGGGAAGTTGTGCAGTCTCTATCACTGTTACTTTTTAGAGCAGGTTAATCAAATATCTGCTAGGAATGATTTAGGGCTGTCAAGCACACCCTGCTGATTCTGGCAGGGAAGGGAGAGTGAGCTGATGGCAGGCAAAGTGGTCTCTGGGCTGGGGGCAAAGGGGTGCTTCCCTCTGCAGCAGCTGCTGCCCCACCCCCTCAGTGGCAACCTCCTGCAGGCACCTGGCTCAGGTGGTCTCAGGGGGCATCACAGCCACAAAAGGAAGTGCTGGGTCCCCACACAGCTCAGACAGGCAGGCAGGCTCCAGGGGGGTGGGAAACAAGATCAGACTCATTGCTTTTCTTGGGCAGAGCCTGCTTTCCTGGGCTGCTGCCAGGCTGCCTGCACAGGCTTCCTGCAGAGCCATGGAGCTTCACGGAGCCCAGTGCTTCCCTCCACAGCTGTAGGGCAGCAAACTAAACTCCTCAACAGAATTTTAGTTTGCTACACCCCAAGTCACTTAAGGCGCATTACACTGCCAAATTTCCTACAGCAGCTGGCATTACTGCGCAATATGCCACCGATGCATGCATGCAACTGATACCATTAAAGCAGTGCAAAAGCATTTAGCCCACTTTAAAGTGTTGTGCACACACATCTCTCATTTCATCTACACAACCAAGGTCAGTAGAGTGAAGTATTATATGAACAACTCCAGATGAATTAATTTTCTAGGGCTGTGCAAAGCTTCAGTCCCATATTTGATTCGGTCTGATTCAGTGGCCGAATCTCCAAATCTGAATCAAATCGGAGCACCCTTTAATCTCTCTGAATTGAATTGGAACCTTCTGAATCAATTTGGAGAGATTCAAAAAGATTCAGACATGGACACAGCTTTAAATGTTTTTTCTACATACCTTTAGATAGCAGGTGAGTTGTGAATGCTGCGATGCTGGGGCACATGGAGTGTCCCACATAAGTGTGGGGGGGTCCCCAGAGCACTTGGCAGAAGACCTGGAAGTGGACAAGAAGCACTTACAGTCCACATCCATATCCACTGGGGAGTGCACAGCCATTCCCCACCTCCGGCTTGTTGACTGGTGCTCCTGGGTCGGGGGGGGGGTGGTACCCAGGGTCTCCCCATGGCCAATCATTGAGCCAGGGGCCTGTGGGAGGGCCCCCCGTGCAATCCCCAGTGGACTCAGAAGTGGGCCAGAAGTACTTTCGGTCCACTACCAGATTTACTGCCGAGCACATGGAGGGCCCCACCACACTCCTGTGGGATGCTGCATCCGCCCCAGCATCGCAGCATTCACAAACCATGCTGGTACCTTGAGGTATGTAGGACAAAACATTTAAAGCTGTGTATGTGTCTGAATTTCTGGTTCTCTGAATCAGCATTGAATCTTCGGATTTGGATTTGGCCAAATCGAATCAGAGACAGTGATCCAAATCAATTAATTGAATCACTGTCCCTGATGCAGGCCAAATCCAAATCCAAATGGAATAGGGCCCCCTTTGCACACCCCTAGAATTTTCTTCTGCAGTATTAAATAAGTCAGGAATTTTGGATAGTTGATGGTGAAAAGCAAGTTCAAAGAACAAAATTAATTGCGCTAGTCTTGAATAATTGTTACCTCAAACATCTTACTGAATGATGGTGTCCTATAATCTGTTTCAATATCAAAATAGCAACATCATTATACTTCTTTGTTCCTGTGGCACCAAAAATAATAAGTCACCAAATATCTGCGGTAGTATTGCTGAAAACTATATGTATAATATGAATTCTGTATTGAAAGTCAGAGGGAAATATAAGAGCTTCATTGTCCACAAGGGATTCTTAGATTTATAAGCTTCTTGCTTTAAGTTCATGAACGTAAGAGGGTAGGCACACAAGAAGCTTGAGATGTTTGTTCTGTGCTGAGGTATATGTCAAATTTCTAATTTTTATATGTGCACAGCTCTGATCTGATATCCTTGCTTTTATGTTAACCTGTTTTAGTCTCTGCACATTATAACTATGGAAATATTTCTATCTCACACAGAAGCGGGGTGCTATTTTCTATTGCCATAAATAAATACAGACTCCATTTCTACTTATGGTGTTTGACAATTAAATATAAAAAAGCATGTCACTTAGACACTTTTTTTTTTTTAATGTATGCAAAATGTTTTTTGTCTGCTACATAGGTGTCACAGGTCCAAACATGACTACCAAGATGCTGGACACCACTTAGCTGATTGGATTACAGCTCTTCTATACCTTTTTCTGTTGTCCAGAACAGTTATCTACACTTTGAGAATATTTGCTGCATCTTTTTCATGGCAGACATTTTGGCCATATCTAGGCTCTTGGTATTTAGTCATAGGTTACACGTCACTATGAGATCTCTTTATCCAGATAAAAAAGTAAAGTTTGAGCCCTCATCTGTATTACCCAAAACAGAACAAAAGAAATACAGTCGTGGAAAATGCCAATTATTAGAAGATTTAATCTATTTTTTCATTTAATCAAGCCCTGTATTAACTTCTTCAGTAATTGTTCCATTTCTTCAGGCATCTTGTTACAGCATTGAAAGAAATCTTGTGTTTTAATTGTCTGCTGATCTAAATGAAAAAATATATATATAGTTGTTAATCTTCAGTCATTAAAATGTTAAAGCAACTGTATTAAACTTGTTAAAAATCAGATGGTTAATGTCACTGCCATGAACACAGATGTCTTAGCAAGGCACTTCCAAGTGAGGAAAATAGTCAAGGGACAGAAGGTTGTAGACAGAGAATCCAAGTAGTAAAATACATTCAAAGCTGTGTGTTCCTCATAGGAAAAGTGTTTTATGCATGTGAGATGTTTTTGTTTTGGTTTATTTTGGGGGGATACAGAGGTTGCTTTTGCTTTTTGTTTTCTTAAAAAATGTGAATTAAATCTAAAATATTTTGTTCAGGTAATGGCAAACCTACAATATTACGATTAACAAAAAGCTAAGGAATACAGAAATTAAAGTATACCAATAGTCATTTATCTATGCTCTATGATAAAGATGTTCTTCCTAGGATCTGTATTCAGTTATATTTTTATTCTGAAGAATAAACTCTTTTTTTTGCAATGTGGCTAAAATAATGTTTTGCAAGATACTATAAGATTGTTTATGTGTGTTAGGAAATATTTCAGTTGATTGTGTTTTTGATAGAATTTCAAATCACTGTTATTCTTTTGTAGCTCAAAGAATAGAGGGTTCAACCTTTTAGGGGAAAAAAATCTTGAGTTTGATTACTCACATTACATATGTGATTATGGTATAATCCAATCTGCCCTGTTTTTGACTTGATGGTTTCAATCCTATTCCACTTGTCAGACACTCAAGTGTTTCTAAGTTCTAGCCCCAAAAGTGTGTGTTACCTCACAGATGTGAATCTATTCCACCCCGAGATAAACAGGCTTTCTATTTTCTCAGGAGGCAGCTTAGTGTGCTCTCTGGGGCTTAGCTTATTCTGTCCCCTGGAAATGGGCATTAGATAGATTTCAGCGACTCTTGAGTTTGATCCTCAAGACAGAGCTTCCTCCATCCCTCCTGTTGAAACTGGGTCACTGAATGAAAAGGAAACCAAGAGCCATGGGGTCAGGTAGAAAGCATCCAAGAGAGAGCCTGACACTTCCTTTCCTTTTTTTTTTTTTTTTTAAACCAATGATATTTAACCAACAAGCATAAACAGAATTGGCACCAGAACCCAGAGCTACTTCCCTAGATAATGCCCTTTTGCCCTCCTGTAGCCCTTTGACAGGGCTGCAGGGTACGGCTCCCTGTTGCACATTCTCCTGCTCTCTAGCCCCCACGTGCTGTGATTCTTGCATTCCTTTGCAATCTTGTTGCCCAGAGATGGGGGAGAGAGCACCCTTCTTACTGCTCTGGAGAAGGTACAGGATATGGACAAGTGTGTGTTCCTGCAGAGTTGTTACAGTTTTAGAAAGGAAGCAGATGTTTTGACCCAGTTAGGCAAGATTTGTGCACATGCTTAATTTTATACGTGTGAGTTGTCCCACTTACTTCAGTGGAACTCTTCACAGGAGAATCATTCACATGGCTACAGTAGAAAAGAATATCTGGGACATTCCTTTCAGAGAAGATTTGACTGATTATTTCCAGATAAATCAACATGATAGCATAGGATACAAGTAGTCTTATGTTGCAGTATTGACTTTTTTCATGAAACATCAGTCTTTTTGATGTGGAAGGAAGAACTTGTAGGGTCCTCCTCTGAATTTAATCTGTTAGAATGAGAAGTTCAGTGAACAGCCACAAAACATTAAAAGGAAAACCCACAAAACTTTAAGCAAGAATAAAGCAAGATCAGAAACTGCAGTATGCTATGGTCATTTGTAATGAGAATGGGTTGGAAAAAAGTGGTGAAAATAAAATATGATAATTTTGAGTTTGATAAAGATAAATCAAGATCTGACTACACCTGAGTGATTTCCAATATATAACATTCTCTTCTGGTGACTGATTACCTTGTACTGTAGAAGATTTTAAGTTTGGAGAGAGAAACTGTTACTCTAGAAAATGTTTTGGGGCAGTCTTAAAAACCTCATGAAACTCTGTTAGGGTACTTGAGAATGAAGTTACATCTTAGATGCCAAAAAGAAGAAAGTGGGAACCCTCCTGAGTAGACATTTACCATTAAAAATTCAGTGGAAAAAACCACAGTGAAATCCACAGTGAATGGTTGATAGAAGCATAAATAATTCAGTGAGTGGATGTCTCTGGATTCTTCCTGAATATTAAGAGAATTTCTGATTTCCTTCAACTCTTTCTTCAATTCTGGCCTTTAATCTGTCATTAAATATTTCCAAAGCTTGATATAAGATCACAAGGTGAAGTATAAAAACATCTTAGTCTTTACACAATAAATGCTTTTAACAAAATTCTTTCACTGTGCCTTTTAGTATCAGTATCTCATTTTTCTTTTTTTAAATCTTTTTCGCATGTAATACAGTAGTTGTTGAGAAGGATCTAGGGCACAAGAGAATGTGAAATATGTAGGAACTCTTCTTTCAGATGTGCAGTAGTTCAAATAAATATGCTCTAAATATTATTTTAGATTTTAGAAAAAGGCTTGCTCTGAACAATCAACCTAGAGAAGTGTCTATTTCTTCTGCATCTAATTTGAAATTATTTTTCTACTATGTAGTTATTTCAATCATAACAATCTATCTTGCAAGTAAATTCTCTCCGAGGGGTGCGGCAGGGCAATGCAGAGTGGCCAGTCATTCATGCTGGGGAGCCCACAGCACACTCCAGCAGGAGAGCCCACAGCCAAGGAGGTGGTGGGAGGTTTCCACCCATGCGTGTGGTGAAGCAGTGGGGTGCTGTCTGCCCACTGTGCCAGGGGAGCTTATGGCTGGGGAGGTGAGGGGTGTCTATGGCTGCTGCTGGTGCACCCTTCACAGCATGTGCCCTTCCCACAATGTGTGGCCCTTAGCCACCAAGAATTCAGACAGCCCTGCTTGAAAGTTTTATTTTATTTTATTTTTTTTACCATATGCATGACTCAGATTCTGTGCTCAGAATGACACTACCTTTTGCCCCAGTTTAAATCTAAGTAGTATGGGTGGGGGGAGGCACTTGTTCCACTAGGCAACACTTTCTCAAGAAGCCATCTGTAGTTTACTTTAGGTGCACCATCTTCCCTCTTTATTCTCCCTTCTGCTGACCTGGTGTGCTATGGAACTGATAAATTTAATTCCTAACATCTACATGGGAAAATCCGCATGAGGGAGATGTAGGCAGTTTCTATTCCTTTTGTGTAACTTGAGGGGTTTGTTTGTTTTGTTGTTGTTTTTACAGGAGTGAAGGAGGAAAAGTACCCACATTTTAAAGCCTAAGAGACATTTTCTATAAATCCCAGGTTAAGTTTTATTTCTATTCATTTCTACATTACAATGTTTCAGTTTTGCAAAACATTTCTGGATGCCGTCTGTGTAACATTGGATTCTGTAATACTTTTGGCCAATGTTTGTATATACAAGGAACGTGTTTTTGGAACTTTTCTCAACACATGTATGGAGCTCCACCAAGATGGATTCAACAGTGCAGGAAATTTAGTCTTAATGTACCTTTTTAAAGCCAAAAACTTATTTTTATTCCAACACAAGTTAGGGCTGAAGTCTGAACTTTTACTGAGAATGAATTTTTGTGCTCTCATTACCTTAATCAGACCAGATCTGATGTTTGGGCTGGTCAAGCTAGTGTTTGGGCAGGAATTAGATCTCTGCAAAAATACAAAATGAAGATGTAGTGCAGGCTGTAAGGTTACAATCTACCTTAAAGAGGCAGTGGAGTGGGGAATCTGAGCATGTGCTTTAGGATGGTGTAACATAGTGGACATTGTTTAGAAAACAAAGTTGATATTAATTAGTTAGCAATCCACTGACAATTTTCTGCCAGTATATCCTGTACTGCTGCTGGTGGTAGTGCTAAAGTGACAAAAGACTTATGTATTTTATTAAGGTAAAGAAGAGCAACATGGATTGTATTTCTTTGTCCATCTGTAATTAATTCTGATGGTTTTCACTTTCAACTTTTTCAATTTTTCATAATGAGTTGTTATTATACATCATTTTCTTTCATTTGAGGCAGAAATAGGCATAAAGAGTAGTATTTTAACATTCAAATATGTGCTTATGAACTTTCTACCCTTTAATTAAAAGACAATAGTCTTGTCTGATCTTGTGCTTTGAACATGTCCTTTGAATATGCTTGAAACTATGGCATGGTGAAAGCTGTGATCATGTACCATCTGGAGATTTCTCCAGAGAGCCACAGGCAGGCATTTCAGGCCTGAAAACCCAGAGAAGTTAAGAGGTTAACAGTCTGCTTCAGTACCTGTGAGATGCTCTCAATAGGTGGCTCCCTGCAGGCCAGTTCAATTGAGGGGGTGTCATAGACCAGGTCCTGTTGGAGCAATTCCTCTAGGACTTGGAAGAGGACACCCAGGTGTGGGTAAGGAGGCACCAACCCCGGTCCAGTGAGGAGGCCCTCCACCTTGCAGAGGCCTTTGCCAGCTCGGAGAATGAGCGAGATCGGGGCTGAGGGCTCCATTTCCTGATAAGGAGCCAGGTAGAGAAGAAGAGAGGCAAATACATTCACAGAAGGGCACATCGAGGGGTGCCATCTGCTACTGCTGAGGTTGAGCTGGACATATCTTGAGGGAGTGCAGACTGGGCTTTAGCAAACTGAGTCACAGTTTGGCTGTCTCCACCCCTCCCCCAGAGAGGGCAAAGGAAGGGGATCAAGGTGAGCCCATGGACTGCAGCTTTGGATCTACTGCATATGAAGGAGGCTAGGACCACCTGGTCATGACAGCCTGGATCAGGGATTGGGCAGTTAGTGCTACCCTGGACACACGATGCTCACAGTCCCTCTTCCATGTGGACCTGGCCCCACGGACTGGAATGAAAGAAGCCAGGCCATTGGTAATGACTTGCTTCCTGGGTGGCAAGATGTGCTTTTGGAGCTGCTACCCCTAAAAGTAATGGAGTTCAGAGGAGAACTATGGGTTGGGTTGGCTCCAGCACTCACCTGTGAGATGATCCTGGGCTGAGAATGGGGGCCGTTTTATGTGGTGCATGAGTGTGCACAAGTGACTGAAGAGGAGTGGAGGTGACTCAGAAGAGGGGAAGGCTGGGCCTGGGAAACTGCCCCCCCACCACAGAAAGAGACTGGCCAGGAGTGCATTGATATAGAGCAGGTGGCCAGTGCCACTCAGTTTCGACAGGCTCAACGGGAAGACCCAGAGTTCCAATGGCTAGGGACAGAGGACCCAGGAGAGGGGACATCCAGCAGCCACTCCAGCTTTGAGGTAATAGGGGGGCACCACAAGAGTCAACACAGTTTTCACTCTTCCAGCCAGTATATGGGCACCGTCCCAGGGGCCTATTACAGATCATCTAGGAGGAATGGGAGCTGCTGGTGGGGCCCAGAATAGTAGTGGAAAGATACCAACAGGAGTTACAAGACTGGATCCATAAGGCCCAGCAGATCGCTTGTCAGAACCTCAAGAACAACAGGAGACCCAGTATAATAGAAGAACGAAACCCAGAACAGTCCAACCAGGGGACATGGTCTTACTCTCACTTTGAGCGTCAGCGAGTAAACGCCTCACAATGTGGCAAGGCCCATTTAAGGTGATCTGCCAGGTAGGACTGGTAGATTTATGAAGTGCTTAAGACCAGGCACCATCGCGAGCATCAAATTTACCATATAAACCTCCTCAAATAATGGAAGGCCCCACAAGGTTGGCTGGTGCAAAAAGAGGAGACAGTAGAGGACCTGGGACCCCCCTGCCTTGAGTTAGAGGAATCCAGACTGGAAGGGCAAGTGTAACTGGGGAAAGATTTCAAACCTGATCAGAAACAGGAATTGGAGGAGGTGATAGAAGCCTTCTGGGATGTGTTCCAAGAAACCCTAGGGTGAGCGCAGGGGATTGAGCATGAGATCAGGACACCACCCGGTGCACTAGTCAAGGAGAGATGGAGGCCTATACCCCAACGTTGGCAACAGGAAGTACAAGAGTTTGAAAAGATGTGGAAGCAGGGAATTATATGGCCGTTGCGAAGCCCATGGCGCAGTCTGGTCGTACCTGTGGCTAAACTGGATGGATCACTCCGATTGTGCGCTGACTTTCGGAAGTTAAATGCATTAGTAACCTTCAATGCATTCCCTATGCCCCATATCGCCCATCTTGTCAAGAGAATTGGGGAAGCCAGTTACATATACACCATTGACCTAGCCAAGGGGTACTGGCAAATCCCAATGCAAGCCACGGACTGTGCCAAAACCGCTTTGGGACCACTTGGGGCCTGTTTGAATTCATACGAATGCCTTTTGGGCTGAATGGAGCGGTGGCCACCTTTTCAGAGCCTTATGGACACCCTGTTGGCACCACATGCAGCATATGCAGTGGCTTATATCAATGACATCACCATCTTTACCTCAGATTGGCTCAAACGTCTCGAGGCCCTGAGAGCTGTTTTGAGAGAACTTCAAACAGCTGGGTTGACTGCCAATCCAAGAAAATGTAAACTGGCAGATACGGAAACTAAGCATTTGGGGTTTTGTGTAGGGTGGGGAACCATCTGACCCCCGGCGGACAAGGTTGAGGCAATATGGTGGTTTCAAGAGCCATGCAACCACAGGCAACTCCATTCCTTCTTGGGGCTTATCAACTATTACTGGAGGTTCATATCGCACTTTGTGGAACTCACCATACCCCTCACAGATGTGTTTTAAAGGGGGATTGTCAGGGGCCCAAAAGTGGGTGTCAGAGATGAAAAGCAGCCTTGAGGGCCTGAAGGAGGCTATGTGTCATTACTTGGTGGTACATACTCCTGACTTCTCTACCCCTTTGGTTTTGCAGACCGCATCTGGCAATGCCCTAGGGGCTGTGCTACTGCAAAGATGGGGGGAAGAGGAGCGTCCGGTCACCTTTGCAAGCCACAAACTCAGCCAAGCCAAAACCAGGTATCCCACCGAGAGCCCCAGCACAGAATAAGCAGAACCCCCACATCTGGGAGAACTCACCCTCAGGCGTGCCGCCGGAGCAGGAACAGGCGCTACAGCCATGCGAGCTGGCTTTTCAATCAGCTGCTCCCAGAGCAGGGGAGTGCCAGGCCAATGGCTGCGGTGGGAGATGCTGCCATGGGAAAACTTAAAAACCCCACTACAGGGGGGAGAGGGAGAGAGAGAGCCATTGGGAGGATGCGAGGCTCGGAGTGACTCCTGCTGCTTGCAGGAGCGTTGTTGGAGGTGCGGAGCCTGCCTCCAGAGCAGGGGAAAATAACATCCCTGCATTAGGCTGGGGAGGATCCATCCCCACTCCCAGCTACCTTCAATTGCAAAGGGGATAAAAGGCATTGCCCTTTCTGGGGAAAGACAGGCACGCCTGATATCTGGAGTCCAACGCTTTAGCACCAGGGGCTGGGGCTCCAGCTGCCTTAAAAACCCAGGTGGAAAAAAAAAATAAAAGACACCTACTGGAGCCAAAGTCAACACACAACCCCTTGGCAAAGGGGCTCCCAGGGGCATGGTGGATTTACATCAGCAACACCCAAGTGGTTGGCAAGTGGACAGGGTGTAGGGGAGGCAGAGCCCTGAGGAACATCATGGCGCAACTGTAAGTACCTCCATCACCAGGTCCCCCTCTGAGAAGAGGAACACCACAGAACCCCTCGTTTCACCCAATAACATCAAGTCATGGCAGGAAACTTTGAAGGGGGAGGGACCCCGGTAAAAGAGAGAATGGTACAGTACCCATCACGTCCATTAAAGCCTCCACAGGCTGATTAAACCCCCATGTTGTGTGCACACTCTGCTGACTTGCCTCTGGTGGGGAGGGGAGGATGAGCTGCCAGTGGGCAGAGTGGTCCCTGGGCTATGGGATAGGGCTGGTGCTTCCCTCTGCAGCAGCTGTGCCCCCCCCCGACAAGCAACACCTACCCTCATACAGTTGTGTGCAAACATGCCTCTTGTTTTTTCTACACATGGCCAGTGTTGCTGGGAATCACTTCCCATCCTCATTTTAAGCTATTTGAAATTGTTGGTAAACGGGAATACTCAGTGCTGCCAACTTACTATTCATATAAAAACAGGTTAAAGGCCAGCTTAAAGCCAGCTTTGCTCTCCCTCTTTCCTTATACCACTCTCTTTAGTAAGAAAAACTACACTGGAAGCAGTTTTTTCATCTTTAGCCCATATACCAGAACAGCAAGAAAATGAGGGTTCCATCCACATTTTTCAGAAGTCTTCACTAGTGTAATATGCCTAGATTTTGGCTGTCCAACTTTTGGAGATGTCATCACTCTTTCATGGACCACTTAGCTGTAGACCTCTCTGGAAATACCAAATTTGGGTGACTTCCTCCTTGAAGTTCTTTTCAAGAAAATATTAATTTCCTACCCTAAAATGTTGTGTAAAACTGCTGCATTGCAAAATCCATAAGCAGCTGGATCAAACAGCTCTTTGATTTAATCCCTCCGTTTGTTATACACCATATGTCAAGAACTTTTGAAGTTTACAGAGAAGCCCTGAGACACAAACTCAGAGTAGACCTTAATTAAGGAATTAGGATACTCAGATGGGATAGACCATACCAAGTTTCAAGCCCCTGGTCTGTCTGACTTAAACTTAAAGCCACATGTCCCTGGCTTCCCTAGGCTGTTTCTCTTACTTTTATACTCAACAACCAAACCTTAAAAAGCTTCTCAAAAAAATTGTTGTTGAAACTAATGCATTTTATTTTATTTATTTATCCACATTTTAGACGGCCAATAAATCACACGAAAAAGTCAGTCTAGGCCCTCTCTCTTAAATTCCACCTCAATCCCTAAGGTCATCTGACAGCAACTTCCTGCAAGTACCATTTGCACTGAGTTCACTTGGCAAAAACACATAGAAGGTTGTTCCCAGCAGTAGAACAGCACCAGGCTCTGGAACTCCCTCCCCTCTGTGGCCCACAAGAATCCAGACCTCAACATCTGTGTTGAAGTGCTGAAGAACTTTTATTTGGGAAGGCATTGAATAAGAAAATTAGGGTATTATTTGGGAACTTTTTGGTATATACTGCTATGTATCTTAGTTAATATTTTATCTGATTTTATCAGTTATTTTTTTTACTGTAAACTGCCCTTAGCCTTTTGGCAGGAAGGGTGACATATAAATCTAATAATAATAATAATATTGTGTATGAGCATAAATATAATTTTCTTCCTGTAAATCAAGGGTTTTAAACTCACCTTTTGCCCCAGGCAGTATCTGGGCCATCATCTTTTGTAGGATGGATCAAAACCAGGACACAGGATGTCTCCAGTTTGGAACGTCTGTCGTCAGCAGCATTGGCTCCAGCCCCAGTGTGGGGCACATGACAGTACTGTCTCCAGGTCTGACCTGGGGTAGTGGCTTTGGCTTTGGCACAGGGTATGAAACAGCCCCATCACAGGATGTGTGGCAATGGTGGCTCCATAAAGGTATGGCAGCTGGGCCAGCAGAAGAGGATCTAGAGCAATGTGACAGTGATGGTAGTGACAGCAAAGAGCTAAGTGGCTGCAGGGAAACTGTGTGTGTGTATCAGCCCCTGTTCATACTCTTGGCACAGGGACTCAAGGGCCTTGGATTTTGCAGTTGACTATGTTTCCAACTTCTGATTCCCCACTAGTAGCCCAGAAAGTCAGATACAGCAGCTCTATGGAGCTGATCTGGCACAACAACCATATGTTTGACATCCCTGCTGTAATTCAAATGAAAAAAGTAATTAAAATACTGCATGGTTTGCTCTCCTTAGCTAATTTTTGTCTCTGTTTCAAAAATTTGTTTTGCGTTAGAATTCTGCCCTAGCTGTCTCTGAGTTTCTAAGGGTAAATTAACAAGCCATAATTTTCTGAACACTTCACAACCTGCACTCATCATTTTCCTCATTTGAGCCGATACATTTTATACAACCCTTAAATAAAAATAGTTTCTGCTCTACAGAAGGATACTATTAATATTTGGAAGCCCTCAATATATCACAGGGAGGAAACAAGTATGCTTCCATAAGAACCACACCTACTGCCGTTCATTCCATTGCCAGAACATTTCTACAGAGACTTTTGAGCATCCTGAGCCCTCCAATGCATGTGTTTGTCCTTTTTGCTCCAAGTCTAAAAATCAGCTTTCACGCCTCATAAAGAGTAACAGAAAATCACTGGATGAAACAAATAAAAACAAATTTGGACATAAAGGCAAAGCAGCTAGCACCTTTTCAGAGTATGAAATGACTGATCTATATGGGATCCCAATCCAAGAAATCATTTCTGCATGTTTTAACTTTTACTCATCATATTAATAGTTCCACTGAATTCAGTAGTACTATTTGTGAAGGTAAAGTTGAGAGAGCACTTAAATGAGAGAATACTTTAAGTTACCTTCTCTTATGTACATTTCTAATCATGACCAGGGACCTACTCATTTCAAGGAGACAGGCAGATCATGGAGCTGGCTGCCATTTTCTCAGGCTTATTGCGGCAGGAATCCCTGATACCTCTAATCGGTTGAGGGGCCCTGGTGGTTCTTCCCCTTGCTGCTAATTAGCTGAGAGGGCTGTCTGTTGTACAGCCTTGCCCCACTAGAGAAGGGTGGGGCTGCATGACAGGCAGCCCTCTCAGTCAAGCAGGAGCGAGGGGTGGGGTTGGCTACCATCTTAGCTGCTCCCGTTTGCACTGGCAGCTCCCTCCACAATGGATCCAACTGGATAGCCAGCATTTTATTTTTAATAAGTTTTTTTTCTTGTCATGGATTTCATGTTTATTGCCCAATTTTGCAGACAATGCTCAATTTTGTGATTTCTGTGAGGTCTGTGAAATAATGAATTGAGTAGGTCCCTAATCTTGACAGTTTTGTCAACCAAGCTTTTAAATGTAGAAGAAACTTAAGCATCTTGCCCGATGTCACTTACAAACCCTGGAGCAGAACAGTGATCCCATAATTTATTAACTCACTTGCATGCTGTACGAATGACATTTGATTACTGGACTCCATTAAGCGAACTCAGATATTCTCAGTAACTGTAACATGCATGAGTCAGTTACCACAAGACTCCTCATTATAAGGTCATTAATTTTGTAAATTTAAATGCAAATTCTAAATGCTGTACTAAAATATAGTTGGAGATTGTGTTTTTGTTTTGTTTTGTTTTCAAATAAGAGACAATATAAGCCATCTGTGCTTGATGCCATATTTGAAATGATTCAGGTAGCTTTTGGGGATGTATTTGGGAGCTGTGTTGATCTGAGACAAAAAAATGCAAAAATCTAGAACTCTTGGTTCAGAGATGATCCCTTTTATTAGGCATACTAAGAAAGTGCAAAAGAACTTACTTTTTTCTGCAAGCTTTCAGGCACACATACCCTTACTCGGGCTCAGGGAAAATTAAACATGGTAAAAAGCATGAACAGTACATGTCCCTGGTGGCTGGGGGGGCCACGGCTGTGCTGGCGGCGGGGGCAGGTGGCGAGAGCTGACCAGGGGTTGGCAACCACCTGCAGGCAGCAGCAGCAGCCTGGGGCAATTGTGGACTGCCCACAGACATGTCAGCAGCAGAGTGGTGAGCAGCAACTGGCTGCAGGCATCGCCAACAGTGTCAGCAGTGCCTTTTTGCAGGGGGTGCACCACCATACTCAGGGAGTGCACGTGCATCTGTGTGCTCCCTCTGTGCATTGCCCCTCGTAAGAAGTCCCCATAGGTAGAAAATAAACTTCATTTTTGCACAGAGGAAGCTGAAGACAGAAGTCTGTTCTTCTGGGTCCATGACAGTCTTTGTGAGTTGCTCTTCAATGTGCAGATGAGGCAGGATTCCTTCCCTGGTGGTGTCAGATGGCAGGGAGGTATAGAAATCTTTCTTGTTGCTAAATCTTTCTTGTTGTTCAACAATGAAGTTTAAATTCAAAATTGGCTAAAATTTGACATCTTCTATATTTTAGGGATGTATTTGGTAGCTGTGCTGGTTTGAGACAAAAAGAAATGATACAGCTTTTGAAACTTATGTCTCATTAGAGAAATAAATGGAGGAAGAGAGTGTATGCCTCCATTTCTATCCTTCATCAGGAACATTTGTCAAAAAAATTGTAGAAAAAGTGAGGGGAAGTAATGTTTTTCTTTGGTCTGAGACAATTTGTTTTTCTTCCTGGATGTAAAGGTAGACTTTTGAGAATTTATGCTATATATAATGTGTAACTATATTACTGTGAAATCTATTATTCATTGTCTGGTCATAATTACCAGAGGACAGCAGTGTATTCAAGCCTCCACAATAAAGAGTGCATTTTTTAACAAGCCCTGTTGAGTTGAGTTCATATGTCCCAAACGAACCCAATGAAAAAAGGGAAAATATCCATGTGCTCATAGTGTTAGGGTAACTTATAATAAAACACCACTATTCTAACATTGCTTAATTCAGTAATAGTGAATGAATGGCAACAATACTCAAGAGTCAATAAGAAGAAATAAAGAAAAACTAATTTCCAGTTGAAACTACAATGTTAGGTAACAAGAATGTAATTTTCTAAGTAGTGCAATGGCATTTTTAATTCTTATGGGACAGTATCTTCTCTTTCATCTCTTCACTATATCCCTTGGAAATCAAATATAGAAATGTTTCATTCAATATACAACAAATTAAAATCTGTGAAGATGACTTTTTCTAATGCATTTTTTCTAAGATTATCATTATACTGTATAAGTGATAAGATGGTCTGTTACATATGTTGTAAATCCAGAACCAACAAGAGAACATCATGGCAAAGTTTGGTCATATATGTCTAAAGCTAGAACATATTTTGTTATTTTTTAAATAAAAAAGCCTTTTTTAGAGTACATCCATTTCTTCTTCTATGACATATATCTGTGGTATCTGTGGTATCTTTTGGATGCCAAAGGCCAAATCTAATTAGAAAAAATATTTATCTCCAATTATTAGAGATTATGAGGAATAAGGGAAAGAACCAAAGTAGTGTTCAATCTGAATTATCTTGTCAACATGTTTTTAGTGTAATCACTCTACTTATATGTAGAGTAACTAATTACTATGAACAGATCAATAGCTGAAGTGTGAAAAAATTCCCTTCTGAAACTGTATAATGGTGAAAAACACTTCTCTAAACTATGCAAAGAAAACAGAAAATCGAAGTCAATGGCACCAATAGTGACAAGAATGTATTTTATGTATTTCAGAAAACTTAGTTTTGTCACTGAGAATGGAAAATTTTTGCAAATATTTTCTAGATGGGACGTTTATTCTTGTGTCCTCAATTCAGTTGGCACTTTTAATCAGTATTAGTGAGCTGGTAAACAAATTCATGGTGTAACTGAATTACAGGCATGTCACATCCCTCTTATATTGTTTATATATCATATAACTTGCAGTTCACTTTCACTAACACACAGGAAGTGTGTCAGAAATTGGTCTGGGGCCCAGCTATTGAGTATAGGCCAGATGCTGTCAGAGTTGCTTGGCAGCAGGAAAGCAAGCACATGAGGATACAGACATTTTGGAATGTCAATGCTCTACAACGCCCTGCTGCTTAGAGGAGATGACAATAATCTGGCCTGTTACTTTCTGGTTTATAGCAGATGATTTTTTCCTTGTGCCAGAACACTGGTATTATTGAAAAAAGCCACCAGTACATCTTTATTAATGATTCCCTTGATAGAAGTCTGGCTAAATGGACCATATCTATCAAATTTTTATTTTTAAACATTCCAGGCAGATTAGGTAGACACTGTACATTATACTAGTTTTAATTAAAAATATTTGAAAAATTAAATTATCTGTATGTCATTATCTGTTATTCCTACTGCAAGAGCACACTGCTCCAAAGACTGGCCCCATTCTTGTGGGTACTGTACAAAAATGGTCCCTACCTTTGAGAGTTTTAAGCCAGTCAATAAGTAGACAGAGGGGAGAGGTGGGGGTGCAGGAAGATAAGGATATTGTAAAGAGCTATGCCTATAAATTACTGAAATGCTGATTATTTTCAATGGGTCACTGCCTTGAGCAGCATCTTCAGTTGGTCTGTGATTTGTATGTTACAGGAAGGGCTGGTTACAAAGACTGAATTGAAAGATGGTGAAGTGATAGCTTTGCAAAATTTGGTAATGGGCACTTCCCAAACATAAGAAAAAAAGGGGACAGGGAGATTTATGAAGTGTTATATCTGTACTCAAATATAACAACATTATGATATGATTTTAAAGACATAGTCTGCTCCTTTCAGGATGACCTGGCCCTTGCTGCACTCTGTCCCAGTCAGCTGTCTCTGAGCACTGTTCTCAACTGAGCATGCAAGAAAACAGGAATGAGGCAGGGAGAGGAGAAGGGTGTATAGTGCTGGAGAACTGGACAGTCCAATTTTAAAAATCTGTCCCGGGTGTCCTACTGCAAATGGGGCAAAAATGTTCTTTTGCCCAAAGTGATGGAACAACCAGGACAGGTGATTAAACTGGGCTGTCCTGGCAAAAACAGAAAGTATGGTCATCCTACATTTTGTTGTGCCTAACTTGTGTCTCTAACTTGTGCCTGGGGAATAAATTAGGCTCTGAATCAGGGGAGTTCAAAGATAGTTCTGCTTCCCTTGTTGCTTCACTGCATTAACAGGATCTTAGAGTATGGTCCATAGTATTTAATGTTGCTTTTTTAATGCATGCTATTTATATTCATAATATGGTTTCTTAGCAAGTGGAAATATGTTAGTGTGAAGTGTATTTGATTCCATCAGAGAGAACTTATCTAGCACATCTGTATTTTGTCAAACTAAATGTAAACCATAAAGAATTAACTAAGTTTTCTCCTGGGCCAAAACTGGTTTTATGAAGTAGAATGAGATTTGGAAAGGAGTCAGTTTAAGATGTACTGTCAACAACAAGCTGTTCCTTTTAAAACCTGATTGCTCTACTAAAACATAAACAGTGAAATTTAAAAGACTATTTTAACATTAACTAATGCTAATTTAAATTAAACTGAAGAAATAGAATTCCCAAAATCTCTCATGTCCAAAGTATTGCAACAAACATGATTTCTTAGAACTCTAAATAAATAAGATAAATTTACATGATGTATTTTTAAAGAACCACTGTCCTGGAGGGTTAACGATACCAGATCCTTTTGTTAAAGATCCTGCAGAATGTGAAAAGACTCTATTCTGTTGTTTAGAAAAGCACTGATGTGAGGTTGTTAATGCTGTCAGCCCTCTTATAGTGTGAGCAGGGCTTGATTGTACAACCATTCCTATATGACACTGACCCTACACTGCACATATCTCTCTTCCTCTTTCACTATGAGATGATATCTAGTTTAATTAGGTTTTAAATAAAATTATCTGAAATAGTGTATATTCCCCCATGAAAAATGAAAGTCTAAGTAAAGCTAAGTCCTACATGGCTTTTTTCCGCCCTCACAAAACTCCTGTTGCCTTTAATGAGAATTTGAAGCCTAGATACTCATGATAATAAGTGTTATCTTTCCTTATACTATATTGCAAGTACCCCAATTTATATCAGTTTCCTTATGACTTTCATAAATGAATTCTTTAACACAAAATTATTACAGAGCAAAAGAATGTTTCAACAGAGATTTCACAATATTTACCTAATGATTCTTCATGCAGTACTCCACTATTTGGCAAATCCTGATGGTTTGGTTCACATGAATCTCTTGCGAGTTCCCTGATCTGCTACATTTTAGCTGGGCTTTTGAGTGTCAACTTCAAGACCACTTTCAAGCCTATACCTAGTAACCACCTACAATGAAAATCCCTTTGCTCAGCCTCAAGTGGTAGTCCAGCCTGGTGTTGGAAACTGCTGAACTTCAGGTTGACAGGTGTTCTAAGCCTGCCCTGTCCTTTTTTGGAAATCACCCAGGTAACAAGTGCAGGAAGCCTATCATGCAGCAATTCACAAGTTCCTGTTCTTGACTTCTGGCATTTTTTTTTTTGCACTTCACTTCCTGTCCTTACTCCCTGTTATTTGAGACAAACGTAGGAGAGACAACTAGTTTATAGACTAATTCCTGAAAGGGTTCCTTCGGAGAACTAGGAAGTAAAATGAGAACAGATGTCTTGCTGGGCACAAGGTAAGATATAGGCAAAAAGGCGTGGTTCATGCTACTTAAGGAAGGCCTGTCTTAAGGATAGTCAGTCTGGACATCACCTAGATAGCCTGCATGACTGCCATTAAAAAAATTATAGTAGAAAAGCCAAAAATCACACTTTAAATATTTCTACTCAAAATGCATGCATCCAGACATGTGTCTTTTATAAAGGTTTATATGCTACAAGGTTATAGAGGGTGGCGGGGTTTCTGAGGGAGTAACCTGTCAAAAGAATCTATTCCTCATCAGTCTCATCTCTTCTTACATAGAACTAAGTTTCATTACCTAGAAGTACTCTATTCCATGAAGAGCCATTCTTCAGCAGGCCTCTTGGAGGTTTGCAATCCTATTTAGCATGAATATATCAGAACTGAAGCCACAGAACTAATTTTTTTCAAAAGATGTAGTAAGATTCTAGTCCAAAGTCTAATGAAGTTACATTAATCTCTTCCTTTCATGTCAAAGGTCTTAGAAACAGAGCTTAAACCATCTAGTCCCTTCTGTACCCATTTTGCTGACTTTTTAAAATCCTTTCGAGATATATAGGCTATATTATAAAAATTACTAAACTATATCATTAGTGCTTGTAAATAAAAGAGAAATATACTTTTTATAATACATAGTTTCATACTTCATTCACATTTATAATTGTGATGTTGCATCCCATTTGGTAATATGTGATATTTCTCTATCAAACCTAAGTGCAGATAACCACAAGCTTAAAGACCAAGTTTTCAGGAAGTGAATATTGCATACAAGGAAAAAAATACCTGTGTTTAAGGTGGAAGATTAATAATGTCTCCCCCTCTTCCCCCCATTAACTGTACTCGATCTAGCCAAAGTTGTGAAAAAGATGACGCTTTAATGATTTCCTGGCAGACACTTCCTATTGAAATGTCAGAATTAGTTCATGTAGCATTGCATAATTTATGTAGAACCCTAACTAATAACTACATAGACTAGGCAGCCAGTTAAAATATAAAGTACTGGGAAATTCAAAATAATTTAGTACTGAAACGACATTTCAGTCATAAATGAATAACTAAATATAGACTATATGTCTAATAACTCTACTTTTTGCATGGAGCATTAATACATGTAGGGTTTATATATCTATATCTAACTTTAGGGATTATGAACCTCAAGAAATGAATTACGTTATGGTTTGGACATTTCCTGAAATCAGACTCTCTCAAGTTCTTTCTAGAAAATACATGATTTAACTTCTCTTTCGACATAACATGAACATTCCTACTGGAAATATTTAATTTGTAACCAGAATGCTTAGAAATGTTTCACTGAACTGCCACCTTTCATATTTTTCTTTTTTCTGCCTCCTCCCATTCCCATTGAGAACTGTTGGTATCATAGTTTTTTTTTTTTTACCACAAAAAATGGAGTATGACTGTAATATTTCAGAGGGCTTGAGCCTATCATCTGTGACTTAGTGACTATTAAATCCATTCATAATTGATGCTTCCTGAGGAAAAATAACACAAACTATAAAGATCTTAGACAGAACATAAAATAAAGCACACCTTGTTAAATGTTAAATGCATTGTTAAATGCATTTGTATAGGGAAAATTATTTTAGGTTCAGGTTGAATAACATATTCAACTTTCTGGTTGGGTGTTCTGTCCACTGTGAGGAACTCCACATGAAATGGAAAGGGAGCCGATAAATATGACAATGGTATGCTTTGCATTTTGTTATCCTGTTCTGCCCTTAATTTCCCCTCAACTATTTTGAAAATTCTAAACTGTTTATTTCAACTATAGGTGAAATATGACTCCTGAATTTTCAGAAAGCATTTGCAGATCTGTATTGTGATCCAGTCCTTATGCAGGATATTGCCAGCCTTGGCCCTTTTCAATGTTCTGCAAACATAGAATCGGTGTTCATCTTAATACTTATATGTTAAACAATATCATAACAAATAAGACACCCCGTGTCTTCAGCTATCCCTCAGTACAAGGATGATGTCTTCCAGGGAGGGATTATAGGTGAGTTTTAAGGTGGCTGAAGAGTCCAACCCATGCTCTGCAAGTTTTTCCACAGATATGATGTGCAGCCCAGCAGGTCTCGCTTTAGGAGAGCAATAGTGATGTCATATCTTGACAGTTCTCTAGCTACTGTGGCAGTTCTTCTTTCAGGACATTGGCTGTCTGGGGAGTCCATGTGAGTGTGAATATTCCATGTGGTGAATTTCAGTATTTTATTTTGCTGGCTTTGGCTGTAGGTAGAGTGATACCACTGGATGCTGCAATCCAGCCAGGAGAGAGGGAAAGGGGCTGAGACAGCCTATGTTTAAGGCACCTCTTCTAGCCCCTTCCCTGTTCAGGGTGAGCAGAGGGGATCTAAAGAGCACTGCTCAGTCACAGCTGTAGCTGCCGAATTGTACTTCTGTCTCAGTAAATGCAAAAGTGACCATCAAATGGCCGCTGCCTAAGTGCAGATTTGTGACTAGGGACTCCCAGAGATCACTGTTCTTGTCTCTACTGCCACTCATCTGTTGTCACAGGACTTGGTTTGTGGGAGATTTTAACATCCACTATGTACTATCCCTGGTAGAGGCCTGAGCATGACATTTTTTAATGTGGGGAAGCCAGTGTGCAAGCAAAAGCCACATGAACTTGACACGAATAAGCCCTGAACCCAGGACAAGGATGTCCAAGACAACCAGAGACATCCATCCCACTGCAGCCCTCATACACGTTCACAGCCACAGAGAACCTCAAGTGCAGCAGATCCTCAAGTGCACCTGTTTCACCACTGGGGTCTTCAAGAGTTTGGACCATACTTAGTCTGGGACCTCGCTTCAAACCTGCTCATCAGTGGAGACCCCACCAGGAGTACAAGACTTCAGATGACATTTCTCTGAGAGTCATTGGAACTCACCAGCTTCTCCACCATGACAAGGTTATCGTCCATGACAAGGTTATTGTCCAAGGAGAGGACTCCATGTAAAGAGCAGATTACTGAACATAGTTCTGTATGGTTACTCATTAGGACTATATGTTAGATTTACTTGGAAGAAAAATATCTTTTTTCAAACTTGATATACGCTGATTTAGAAAGTATCAGATTGGACCTTGTCTCAGGCTCTGGACCTTCATTATGGGTGCAGACAGAAGTGGCAATTTGCACCTAATCTGGCCACAGAGGACAGTCTATAGTCAAGACAAAACACAAGTGCATGCCTTTAGACCATTTCAAAAGTCATCAACTGGGTGAAATCTGAACCTTCATTGCATGAGGGATCAGATGGAGATGTTTCAAAATATAGAGTGTCCATACACGTGTTCTGGGGTACAGAAGGGGGCACTTTAATTAGAGCGGCTCTGACAGCCTCTCTAATTAAAGTGCCCATAGCATCACGTGCATTCAGTGTTCCACACTTCAAAATGGTGCCAGGGCTTTAGTTAAAGTGCCCCCACTGCCATTTTGAAATGTAGGGATGCTGACTACACTTGATGCAGAGGCTGCAGGAGATATTTGGCAGACTCAACTTCATAGATTTCATAGACATTAGGGTCTGGAAGGGACCTAGTGATATCATCCAGTGCCCCTGTCATAGGCAGGAAGTCAACTCTGATTAAGTGACTCCAGCAAGAAAAACATCCACATGTTTTTTGAAAGAGTCCAGACCCTGGATACTCGCATCATAAAGAACTTTGTTCTTATGTCTAGTCTAAATCAACCTTCCTGGAGTTTATGGCCATTAGCCCTTGTTATCCCTTGGGGAGCTCTAGTGAACAGCTGCAATCCCAGGTCCTGATGCACCCCTCTTATATAATTGTAGACTGCCACCAAGTCCCCCCGAGCCTTCTCTGAGAGTCCCAAGTCCCTCAGCCTCTCCTCATACAGCCTGCCCTCCAGGCCTTGGATCATAGAAGTGGCTCTGCTCTGGACTCTCCCAAGCTTTTCCACATCCCTCCTGAAGTGGAGGACCCAAAATTGGATGCAGTACTCCAGCTGTGGTCTCACCAGGACTGAGTAAAGCAGGAGGATGCCTTCCCTGGTTTTGCTTGAGCTGCATCAGTGGATGCATGCCAGAGTTTGGTTTGCTCTGACATGTGCTAATTAGTATGCATCAGAGCAGAGGTCTGTTACATGTATAGGTGTCCATAGCATCTTCTGTAACTTTTATCTGTACTGCCTCCCAGCTTGTCACTGTTTTCAGAATGAAAAGGGGGAAAGGGAGTGGAGGGAGTTTGGTCTGAGGTTTTTTCAGTGCCTCCCCCCCACAGTGGTGGGCTCCAATTCATCCACCCCACCCCCTAGAGCCAACAGGGGAATCTCTAGAATATGCGCCCCTTGCTACCTTCCTCCTCTCCCATACTGAAAACAGTTTGGGCTGGCAGGGAAGAGGGGCCATTGCTAGGAGAAACCAGGCAGCACTTGATTCCCCTCCCCTCTGGAACCAACAGTGAACTTCTGTTTGGTCCAGGGAATTGTTGTAACTCCAAATACTTCCCACAAAGTGTTCTGAGTTACAGTGAGAAGCTTCACTTCTGTATGCACCCTATATTTAGTCACTTTTTGCTAATTTTTACAGTGATTAACAAGATGATAAACATAGAAAATTCTCCCTTATCCTTTCTTAGTCTAAATCCCCTCTTTCATTTTAATCCCATCTCCAAAGCAACTTTGGGCATGGTGCCTAAAAGATATCAGTACCCCTACAGTATCCCAGAATCTCAAATACATATAAGAAATTTATCTTCACATAGCCTCTGTGAGGTGGGAAATTAGACATCTATAAACTATAGAGAACATCTGTAGATAGTGAAACATAATACATGGAAAGGACAAACCAGAATGCTTGTTATTTTCAGGTTTAAAAGGTATTTGTCAGCTGTAGAAAAAGGAAGCCACCATGATTGCTACTACTGAATAGTTTAGAAGGCTTTCTAAACATAGGAAATTTCAAATTTCATATTAAAGCCCAGGACAAAGGAAGCTGAGTATTTCAAAGGCAGTAAAAACACAGTTATGGCAGATGCTCTATCTGAGACTGCCCAGATGTGTGTTAAGGTACAAGATGTTCATTGACTTCACTGATATCCATAGGTCAGTATCAACAACAGAGCTCAGTTGGATGTCACTGGAGAATTAACGCTTAGGAAGGTACATCAGAAAGGATCTCTTAAACAATATTTCAGCTGAAGATATATGAGGACTGAGACAAATAAATGCCAGTTTTGAGTTTTCTGAATTATGTTCATTCCCTCATTAGGTCCTACACCACCTTATTGTTAAGGATGAAGACAGATAGATAATATTTTAAAGAGAGGTTAGCCCTAACATTGGCCTCGGAGCATTGTGCATTATAAATACTAAGTTCCTAAAACAGAAGCTGTCTTTTTGTTATTTTAATTCTTTAATTGTTTGTACAAAGGGATCTGTACTATAGCCAAGATCCTAATTGTTATCTAATGTAAAACTAAAAATTATGCTTTTGATAAAAGCTGTAACATCATTAGCTCCTGCTTCTTAGAGCAACGGAATTAAAGTCTTTTGACTTTATCTCTGCTTTACCTGGTATTTTTAATGAATTTTCAAATTCTAAATGAAAGCTTCAGGGAAATCTGCTTTCTGTAAAACTAACTGAATTTCACAGCTATATACAAAGATGTATATAATAATAAATACCACTTAACAGTATTTATAGCACATTATATGTTCAATATGCTTAGCTCTTTTTAATTTTTTACATAAGGGATGCTCAACCTCTGGCCTATGACCCAAACCTGGCCTGTGGCGTTGTATGATCCAGCCTGTGGGGGCCCCTGATGGTCTGGAAATTTGGGGGAGGGGAAGAATGGTGGCAATTAATACTGTTACCACCCCCTACCGTAAAATTTCCAAGCCCTGCAAGCTAGCTAACATATCCTTGTTCACTGGATCCTGCTGGCTTGGTGGCAGGGGGCAGGGTGGAATGAGGCACCAGGACCTGAATCTGGCACGTGCAGGGCCAGAGCAGCATGGGGCAGGGCAGTAGAATGCACAGGGGAAACGTGGGGCTGGTAGCAGGGTGAGACAGCAGGGCTCCATCTATTGTGGTGGGGCCAGGGAGCTGGGGCTGGGAATGGTGCATGTGTAGTGGGGGCTGGGCAGCAGGTCCTGCTCTGGTATGTGTGCAGTTGATGTGGTGAACCCAATCCAGGGCCAGGCTGCAGCCATAATATATTGTATGGGACCAGGCCTTAATACCCTTTCCATATTTAATAACTTGTTTCTTGATCTCTTGAACTTTTGAAAATTTTACTAGGATATGTGATACAAATATCTACCAAAATTTGGCTTTTGTTTGGAGATGGAGCAACTTGTTGCATTAGCCTTTAAAGAATAATGTTTATATGATAGCTGGATAACTTCATAAACAGTATTATTATTCTATTTTCTGGTTGGCTCACCCTTTTCATTTTTTAGTTCCTCCCTCCCATCCTCCAGTTCCCTAGCGAGTTTCTTATCAGGATTATTTCTTCTTATAACTTTCAAAATTGGCAGGAACTGCTGGATAATTAAGAAAAAATAAAAAAATGTGATTTTGTAAATTATCATGCATGTTTTTGAGAAGGCAAACTGCATCATATTTTAATAATGGTACATAGTAGTATAGTCTTAAATCTCTTCTTTTACTGGTTTCACTGTGAAGTAGCTCCATTAAATTTATTTCATTTACTTAATATTTGTACTGGTATAACTGAGTCAAGTCAAGCCACAGTGGGCACATCCATACGAGCATGCACATGCCTCTTGCCCTGCCTCAAATTCCTTTGAGGCAGGGCAACAGGCACATGCGGGAACAAAAAAATGTTCCCCGCTCTGCAAGTTTGCAGCACAGGGAGAAAAGTTGACCCCTTGATATCCAGGTGTCTAAAAGAAGTGAAGTATAAAAAAGTGGCCCTGAGGCAACCAGAGGCTGTATCCTCCATAGAGGATCCTCCTCGCCCTGGTGCTGAAATACGCAACTGGTGAGGCCACCATGCCTGGAACATCTTCCATAAACAGAAAACTTTGAAGAAAGAAAGTTCATGAATCTAGTGTTTCTGAAGAAGTTTCATAGGTTTAATTAGGCACAGTGAAACTTGATAATGAAAATAACACAAGAACAGAAGCAAATATCAAACCACATCAGGATTCCAGAAGAATTGAAGTTATTTGTTCTGCTACAGCTGTTGATGCATCAGTTTACTATTTTACAATCTCCCTGCTAGAGGTCTGTAGAGGTTTCCTTAGATTTAGTATATATTCTATTTTTATTATCTTAATTGGACTAATATGTTGAACCTGGGTCATGAAAATCTTCTGTAATTCTATACATGGTCGCCCTGAGAGATGCTGGAAGGTTGGAGGAGGCACGGCGACTGCCTGCAGGTGACGGCGGTGACAGCAGCAGTGGAGTCATGGCGGCGACAAGTGAGGAGCTCTCGCAGGCTGTGGTTTAGGGAATATTTTATAAAACATTTTTGGAAATGCAAGGAGATTGTGGAAGAAAGGTAATGACCTCCCTTTATTAAATAGAAACCACTGTTTTTGAGGTGTAGTACAAAAATGAAAATCAAGAAGATTGGTCAGTTAGCTTTTGGCTTGGAAAATACTTGTCAACATTCAGTCCTATGCACATCTCCACTTAAATGCCATTTAAGTCCATATATAGCTGCAGCTATGGATAAGAAGCCAGTTTTTTTCTATCTTGCCAGGGTGGGAAGTTCTTAAAGCTCTTTCTAGATGGCACTCTGAATGAACTTTTAGCAGTCCAACAGCTTACTAGATGACTGAAGCTTCAGGGGAACTTGATGATGTGGCAGTTTCTTGCATGTGCACTAAACAGCTGTGGGGTACTGTCAATGCAGAACATTCAGTAATGGCAGGACAGCAACCTGATATTACATAGTACAAACAAATGAAAAACTTACTTTAAAACATGACATTGTTTATGGAATTATATACGTCAAGTGAATTAATTGTAAATTACTGTAGATGGAACTAGCAAAAAAAAAATATTGCACAATCTTCTGAATCTGCTACATTCCACTACATTGAGCATTTGGCTTGTTTCATCACACACAACTGAAATGTTGATATAAACCATACAGTGAGCTCAGCTGGAATTTGTCACAAATCTTCTAGGGTGGGTTTCTCTCATGTGTTTCCAGTTCTCTCTGTTCTTTTCTCTGGAACAGCTCTGCTCTCTGGAGAAGTGTATAGGAGTGGGAACTTCAGAGTCTCAAAGCTTAAATTGTGTAAAGAAGACAGAGAGGTGAGAGGTTCTGGGAGCATTTGCCAATGAGTTAGAGGAAAGGCATACTGAAAAGGATGCAATGCTTAAGGCAGTGCAGAAGAACTACCACAGGGCTACCAATGTAGGGCTACAAAAAAAAAGTACTTAGCTTTGTGAAAAAATTCAAGTGTTCATGATTTGTTTCCTACAGGGAAGAAACCAGATGTTTCTACTTTTTTCACAAAGAGGGAAAGAGTGAGGGAGAAAAAAAGCCTGTTTAGAAATTGCTGCATGGTGACAGTAGTACCAAAAAGGATCCTGGAGTCTGGGTTAATCACAGACTCAACATTAATCAGGAATGTGAAGTAGTTGTAAAAAAAGGAAATGCAAGTTTGGGCTATATCCACAGGAATATTAGTGTAAGGCACATGAGGTAATAGTGCCACTGTAGTCAGCACACTGGTGTGACCTTATCTAAAGTTTTGTGTGCAGTTTTGAAAGCTGCATTTCAAGAAGGAAGTAAAGAGGTTAGAGTGGGTCTAGAGGAAGCCAACAAAAATGAAAAAGTAGCTGGAAGGCAAGCCATGTGCTGAATTGTTTGAAGAACAGGTCATGGTTAGCTTGGAGAAAATGCAATTGAAGAGGTACATGATAGCAAATATCTGAAAGTTTGCCATAAAAGGAAGGAGAACAGCTGTTCTCCCTTGTGCAAATGGCAGGATGCAAAGCAACTGCAGCAACATCAATTTATGTTAGACATCAGGAAGAACTTCTTTACTGTTAGGAGAGTGAGGAGATGGAATAGACTGCCCAGGGAAAGTTGTGGCATTTCCTTCGTAGTAGGTTTTCAAGAAGAGATTGGATAGACATTTGATGGGGTGATTTAAGAGTAGCCCAGGGGCTTCTGAATTCATGGAGGGGGCTGGACTAAATGGTCCTTGATGTCCCTTCCACCCCTATGATTCTATGGGGCATTTTCCAGGGATTTGGGAGATGCAGATCCTAGGCCCTGTTCTCTTGGATATGCAGGAGTGCTTGAACCAGAACTTTCCATGCCCCAGGAAAGTGGCTTGACCCCTGGGCTTATGGAGTCATGATCACTAATCTTTTAAGATATTCCATTTTTTACTGATTATTTAAATACAAATTGGCTAAGATGGAGGAATATTTTATCTCCTAGTGGTTACTACACTTACATAAGTTGTAATAATCAGGTTCAAGTCCATGCTCTGAATTAGGCAAAGCAAGGGCTTGATTTAAACTTCCCATGTCCCAACAGAGTGATCTGGCCACTGGATATTCTGAATTATTCAGTAGGAATTATTACAACTTATATGAAACATAAGAAATTTAATCTTGAAGTTAAGTCTTTTCATGATTAAGGTCTTGTCAGAACTAATACTTCTTCAGTGAATCAGCATTCCCTATTGACAATTCACCTTATTTCACCACTAACTGGTTTCATATACCTTTCTCTGAAACACTTTGTACTGGCCCCTGTTACTGGATTTAGAAGGCCAGACTGGTTTAGTACGTTCTGTGTAACTCCACCACGATGGTCTCTAGACCAAGTGGATAAACATATAAAAATCTGATGTCTGTTCTGATTTTAAAAAACCTCACTTTGTTTTAATATTCTCTACAATACGTAAGTGTGTACAATACATAAGTGTGTGACCTTTGACTACTAGAAAAAATCACATTGTGAGCCAGCCCCATAGGAAATTACTGTGTTTTCCCCTGCTGAGAAAAAAGGGTAAGTGAATTTTTATTTTATTCAAAAGACATGCTGAATTATCAAAACAAAAGTTCAGCTGTAAAATGAGCCATTTCTGGCTGACCAACCAATGTTGAAAGAGGTTTATGAGGAGCATTTCTTTTCCACTTGAGTGAAATTACTATCTTGATAACTCCTATTGAAATGTCACACTTAGAAGTATTTCTTGATGTTTATTGTGACATGAATATCTATATAAAATAAATATCTCTCTCAGGATTATAGTTTTATGTGTTACTGACCAAGGTCAAATGCCTCCCTGGAGTGACTCTACTGACTAAATTGCACAGGAAGGAATCAGAGTAAGCAATAATGGCCTATTTCCAGATGTGTTCTTAATTTGTCGTATGCTTATTAAAAATGCTGTATAAGAGCTCAGTAATATTTGCAGTAAATAAAACATGCAAGCCTTGAATTGGAATAGTCCAAAATGTTCATCAAGGCAGGGGTTGGCAACTTATTATCTGTGAGTCACATCTGGTCCAAAGAGCCATTTTATCCAACCCATAGAGATGGAGGGCTTTTGAAGTTTTTCAGCAGTGCGGAAATTTCTGAGGGGGGCTTTGGCAGTGAGGAGCTTCACCCACACAATGGCCAGCTGGAGGGGAGAAATGGCAGTGGCAGCACTGTAATTGGAGCAGTAGCTACAGTGGTGTGCACCAAGTTTAACAGCTAAACTAAGCTTTGTTAAAGTAGTCGTCAACCCCAATCAAAAGCTTTAATACCCTTGAAACTATTGTGAATTTATTCATTCACTCTTTTCCCTTCCATGAGCATATACAAATAGAAAAAGCTGTAACATCTGTTTGTTCTAGGGTTCCATATTTTCCCATATTTTGTAGTTCTATTCATATGCATATTTTCTAACTTTTAATTTGGGTCAAAGACAGAACATTGGCAATCCAGTCTTAGAGCACTGAAAAGTGTTGGCTTAAGTGAAAACTCAGTCTTCTGGTGCAATTCCAAAAAAACATTAGCAACTATTCCCATGATTCATTTGGACTTCAGGCTGCCTCCTGACTTCTGTGAAGACTATAGTAACAGGTTAGTGGTCTTTCCTGAAAGTTATCTTCACCCTTCACAAAGTACAACAAATTATTAGAAACAAACCAAGACACCAGGCCTAGAAGATGGCATAGATGAGGTTTTGAAAAGTTTTAGAAGATTGAGAGGAAAGAAAAAACAGCTGAAGTCACTAAAGTTGACAGGTTGGGAAAAGAAGGTTAGTGGGCATCATTTAAAGAGCCTTAGCAAAGGTCCACTAAATTTCAGTGAGATTGTTTCATGTATGCAAAATTTGGGGTATACAGAAATAAATCTTGAAGCAAATCAGAAGGGGTTAGATGTCTTAAGTCCTGCAAATAGACTTTACAAGTTTCAGTTTCAGACATGGGGGTCTGCAGGATTTGTTCACCCTTGATTTGGATGATTACATTTGCAAACACGTCAACACCTGCTTTAAATGTCTAAATACTAAGTTGAGTGTCCAAAAGCCAGCATGCTGAATAAAGATCTACCAAAAATGAGACAATAGGACATGCCAAGGGCAAAAGCATATCTTAAGTCCAACTTCAGCTTCTTATTTTGCGCTAGAGGAAGGCATTTCCCTCTGCTTGGAATTCACATACCTGAATCCATTTCTAGAGTGTCTTGCTCAAAAATACAAGGATTTTTCTTGAAATCACATGCTGATGACACAACTGAGTGGGACTGACAGTATTTTGAGAATATTTTGGAAGACACATAAAATCCAAAGAGATAGGAACCAGTTGGTGAAGTGGGCATTATAGAAGACAAAGTGAAATTCAGCAAAAACAAATGTGAGATGCTACACATAAGGAAGAAAAACTAAATGTACAAAAATAGAATGAGGGATACCTGGCGTGGTAATGGACTTCTGAGAAGGATCTGGGGATTATGGTGGGCCATAAATGTAATAGGAGTCATCAATATGAGACACTTACAGGAATAAAAAACAAGTTCAATTATGGGTTGCATTAAAATGTTTTGTATGCAAGACAAAGGAAGTTGTTGCTACTTTACCCATCACTCAGCTAGAATACATTGGGCACCATGTTTTAAAAAGACAAAATGGAAAGAGTTTATAAGAAGGTTGGAAATATACTACAAGATTTGTAAGAAGGTTGGAAAGAAAACTGTCTGAGGAGAGGCTGAAGGAACTGGAATGTTAAATTTAAAGAAAAGGGGAATGAGAGGGGACACCCTAGATTTTTTAAATACCTAAAGGGTTTTGATAAAAAAGTTGGTGAAACATCATTCTTCCATTGCTTCATGTCCTGGTTTGTACGGCAGGGTTTTAAACTTGCAGCAAAATAGATTTTATCAAATCTTAAGGGAAAACATACCAAACTGTTAACAGTAGAACAACTGAATGAGGTAACTAGAGAAACTGTGGGATTTCTGTCCTCGTGGTTTTTAAGAAGAGGCTGAGCATGCTTTTATCTGTAATAGTTTAGGAATACAGAGTTCTTTGTTTTTGGCAGAAGTTGAACTAGCTGACCATCAAGTTGCAAGGTCCAGGGAAGTTCCATTTTCCCAGAAATATAGCTCCTTCCTCAACCCAAATTTCCAGCAAACCAAAAAAACCCTGCTTTTTGGCTAATTCTAACTCTGTATCTAGCATAACTATGGGCGGCAAGCAGGCCAAACAGGGCACTGGCTATAGGTATTGATTTAGAGGGGTACCAGAATGGCATCCCCTAGGGAGCCTTCTCTGTAAAAGCAGCAGGAGCTCATATACAGGGAACGCACACCACAGAAGTCTCCAGGATCAGATAAGACTCTTCTGCATACGCCACATCCCAGCACAACCCCTGGTATCCAGCATAACCCCTTCCATGCCTCCCTCTTCTCTGTCACTGCTTTTTGATATCTCTGCACAGGATGCAAAAATTACTAGTTACTCCTCTGATGCATTAAGTGACCAGGTATTTATGCTAAATGGCAGCCCCTTTTTATAAATGGAGCCATTGCCTGATATTTTCAAAAAATGCAGGGTAAAAAACAGAATGTATTTTCTGTATTTTTTCATATAGTAGAAAAAAGGAATACAATATGTTTGGTATTCAGGAACATAGGTATATTCCTGAGACTAAAACATTTGTAATTGGGAAATGTGAAACCTGGGTGTCAAGCTTACTAAAGCCCTTAACTAGCTTGTTACAGAGCAAAATGTACCTGGGTGACTTTCAGTAATTGTCCAGCAATGCTTTTATATGTTTGGAAGTCCTGACCTGAGACAATCTGCAAATACCACTTAATTACTGATGGTCACAGGAGATACTTGGAAGTACTGTGCACTGCACTGAGACAATAGATGTGAGACAGGTGAGCGTAAAAGGGGAAATACTGAAGAATGTAGCAGGTAAAATGGAGACGGGTTACCTGAGGTTATAAGATGGTAGGCAAGTTATGTGCCATCAATCCAATGTCTATATTTAGCCATGGTTTTTTGCGTCCAGTAGATTTATTAAGTGAGGTTCATAGGTTCATCTACGAAAGGTGTTTTTGTAAATTCCCATTGAGGATTAGCACTGAGAGATTGGAGAGACAGTGGTTGTCTTGTGAGAAGTGTGCACCCACAGGTAATTAGGTATTTTTGTCTTTGATAGATTTTTGGTGTGCATACATTTTGGTATGCAGTTGTTGTTTGCTTTCTCCTTCATATTTTCCATCAGGGCATTTAGTGCACTGGATGAGATACATTACATTTCTGGAGGTGCAGGTGTAAGATCCAGGAATGGTGATGGGTCTGTTGCAATGTGTAGTTTTTGTGGAAGTGGTGGTGATTTGTTGCCAGGTTTTACATTTTTTTTGTCCCAGCATGGTCTGGATCCATTCAGTAAATTTTGATCTGTGATAAAGAAAAATAGTACAATACTAAACAAAGTCATTTATTGTCTTGATAAATCCCTTTAACTCTTCATTGTGCTGATGTTTTCCTAAATGAATGACTAAAGACAGGAGGAAATACAGAAAGGCTTGTGACCTCAGTGTGGGAGGCAAGAAAATGTGGGCTTTCCCATGGTATTCTGTTGTTTTAGTCCAGAGTTTACATAGTTGTAACTTTCCAATATCAGTAGACACCAAAGAATAAACAAAAATCAGGGCCAGATACTATTTCCATATGTAGCTCAGCAACTCCATTTACTTCAAAACAGATGCAGCTGAGACTAAAATTTGGTCCACTGTGTCTATGTGTATTTCATCAGGGAAACTTAAGGTAGTTCTAATAATTATACCACAGTGTATGCCAGTCTTTTAGCTGTGCAACATAGTTATTGGTAATATCACCTGTCCTCTTAACTGGACATTAAAAAGTCAGCATGGGTCAAAGCATTGGCTCTGAAAACTGCTGTAATAGGAATATACCCCAGTCTATGCAGTGTCTTCTCTAAATGTCTTTCAGCCATTTCTAAATTAATCTTGAATCATATCTGAGTCATTTCAGGTGCAGGAAAAATGGCTAAGTACAGGCATTCAAGAAAGCCAAGGGAGAAACATTCTAACTTTCAAGCTTTACTCTTAAGCACCCAAGGTTAGGTCAGAAGCAAGCAGAACACACATTAGCCCCTGGAAGAGGGGAGGGGGAAGATCCTGCCTGTGTGGCCTGAGCCCAGCACATCAGGGGGGCTCTCATATGCCTCCTAGCTTTCCCCTGAGGTACTCCAGGTTGCTGAAGATGCCAGAGTGGAGCCAAATGGCCAAGCCACCCCTGACTGACTGGTGGGAACATCGCAGACTCCCACCTGGACTTGATCCACAGCAGCTCATCATGACATGCACCGTCACAGCTGTGAGCCACCAGCCAGCCATCCTTCACATGCCCATCCACTGTACCCTGCACCCGCCAAGTGTGTGTATCAGATGCCTGAGTTGTGTGTGTCCATCCTGGATGTCTGTATTCCCTCCCTCGCACCCATGCTGGTGCCCCCAGCCCTACACAGTGGCAGGCTGTCCAGCTCTGTGAAGCCCTGGCTGACTACCTTTGAGTGCCCTTGCCCTGGCACTGGGACATGCGTCTCCAGCCTTGGGCTCCTCTGACTTTGTATCACAGGCACTGCTGCCCACAACCCAGCCTGCTTAGGCATCATCCCCCTGCCCCTCCCTCCCCCTCCCTAACTGCCCCCAGGGGCACAACCAGGATGTGGGGGAATGGTCTGAGGAAGAGACTTGCCTTATTTTAATCAAACGTTAAAGCTGCCAAACTTTTAGTATTTTTATTAAACAAAAACTGTGCCATGCTGCCACTCCAGAACTTGGAATCTTCCTCTCAGTCAACATTGTGGGGAAAGACCCTAGCTGCACTGGATGGTTATGATGTTGAAAGGGGGAGGCGGGTGGGCAGCCAAGGGGGCTCAACTTAACCCTGAAACCTTGAGGCTGCAGGGAGAATGCCGCATATGAAACTGCTGTCCCTCAGTTTAATTAAATGTTGCAACTGCCAAACTTTTTGTGTGCATAATAAGGAAAAACTGGAAAATTGTCTGCCCCAGAACTTGGGCCTAGGGAGGTGCCTATCCTCACAGATGGTCCTGCTGCACCACTCCCTGCAGCAGGACCCAGGCACAGAGTGCCCTGGCATGGTGGGTTCCTCCCCCACCCCATCTCACCCATTTTGAGTGCTCAGATGCCCCTCTGGGATTGGCCAGGTACCTCTTTGGGGCCCTGAACCTATGCTGATGACTGTGAGTGGGCCCTGGAAGGGGCTGAGTCAATGCCATCCCTGGCAACAGGACTCAGGCAGCCTGTTCCCTTCCCCTCCCCAAGTGCTGCTTCCTACAGTAGGCCACACCAGATGCCTTCCTGTCTCCTTGGACCACAGATCAGGGGCTCCCCCACACTACAGCGCCTCAGTGCATGGTGTATAGCATTCTCCCACAGAAGCCCCCAGCCATATTCTTCCTCTCCTCATGGGACTCTCGAGCATGTTGCTCCAAGTAGGAGTCCCTAGAGCAGGGCTCTCCATGCCGCGCGGGGGGGGCGGTTGGAGGGGGAGCAGTTGGAAGCCTGCCCCACTACTTCTGCCCAGGAGTACAACAGTCTCCTAGCAGGAGATGGCACTGATGCCACTCAGGGATGATGTCATAACTTGATACCAAGCAGTCCTTCACCCTTTGCATTTATTCCTTATCCTGGTGCTGCAACCCCTTCAGCTCCGTAGCTATGAGGGTAGCCTCCCTTAGAGGGTGGCCATCTGTAGACCTTATTCTTGGACCTTTGCAGTGTGTCCTTAGCCTGTACAGCTTATTCAAATGCTGTGGCAGCATGGGTGCAAGTAGTTGTCAACCTGTCCCTTCCAACTGCCCACATTGAAGGCCCCATTTGGTTACCAGCGTTGTCTATGCATGTCTCCAGTGCTGTCTATACATATGTCTCTGACTGAAAATCCTGGATCCAGCATCTCAGGCTCCATGACCAGGCACTACAGAGTTTTCAGACAAGAGAGACCAAAGGACCTATGGTAAGTTCCCTGTCTGGACCCTTTCCCCCACTCAGGGCTGGAAACTGTGCAGCTGCTCACAACCTGGCAGTGACCATGCTGTGAAATGCTTGTGTTCTACCTCCCAGCTGGGAAAATATGGCTGCCTGCATTCCATCTCCCTGCCATGGGAGACAGGAGGGCTGGGTACCCAAGTGTCTGGGCCCAGAGGGATGAGCCTTCTCTGGTTCTCCAGAGGATTTTTTTGCTAGGGAGAATTCCTGTTTCCCACTGTTGCTTACCTGCAACAACTCTTGTAAGTAGGTACTCTGCTGAACGGTGGCTGGAGGAGTGCCAGCAAAAGCCAGAGTTGCGACTGTTGCAGCGTCTTAGCTGTGGGCCTTGAAAAAAAGCTTTCAGTGTCTTTTCAAATGTGTTTGGGTGCAGGTTTGTATTAGGTGGGTCCACATAATTACAGTGGGCTCTCTCAGGAAAGCAACATGACCTTGAGGGACGAGGTGACCATCTGTCAATTAACCATATTTATGGTCCCACTCAATGTACCACAGACTGATAAGCCCCCAACAACAGTAGAGGGTACCCGCCCTGGAACCTCAGATTTATTTGAGGCCAGTGGTGTGGGAGTTTAAGTGGGTGTTTGAGAGGCATGTGGTCAGTGGAAGGCATCAGGAAATCAGTGTCATCAGTCCTCCACATGGACAATTGTTGAGACAAGAGCACTCTGAATATCAGAGTAGGCAACGGTATCTTTCCCCATGAGCATACCCCAACTGACTAAAGAGTCATATTAGACCAGGGTTGGGAAAAATATGGACCATGCACCAGATTCAGCCTGCTAACTGCTTGTGTCCAGCCCATGGGCATGTGACTGCAAATTCATGGGGTCTGGCCCATGGTGAACCAGTGGCTTTGGCTGCTGTTGCGTGGGTGGGCTCATCCTGGGCCCATCCACAGTTTACATCAGCTTCTGGCATGTACCTGCTGCATCATAATGAGTGGGAGGGCACATCCCATCTGAAGCTTACACCAGTTCCCTCCATGCACACCAGAAGCAGAGCCAGGCAGGTGTCACCATCAGCTGTGGACGCTGGTGGCAAGTTTCCAATGGTGATCAAGGTGATTGCCAGGGACCATAGTTGGCATGCTGATGTAGTAGTGTCAGCTACAGACCTGGATGGATGTCCCAATCCCTACTTGGAACCTCCTGGCAGCATTCACAGCTTATGCCAGCACTAACCTGGTGTTGCTTCCAGTGCACGTGGCGGGAGCTGATGTAAGATGTGATCAGGGCCAGGACATTTTGGATCAGGGTGTGTGCAGGTGGTTTGGGTGGGGAGACAAGAGAGACAGAGATGGAAAAAGAGTCAGAGATGTGGCCCATGACAGGATGCAAGGATGGTTTGGGTGGGGATGGTTTGGGTGGCCCAGAGGTGGTGCTGGTGGCAACAGTGGGGAAGAGGTGCAGGGCAGCCCCAGCACAGGCTCTGGGTGGCCATAGCAAGAAAAGCTCCAGCAGCGGTGAGAAGACAGATGTGCCTGCTGCTAGGTTCCACTTTTTCCCAGTGCCTAGCAGCAGCTTCTGCATGGCCACTACTGCCTCTGTACCAGGACCACCACCACCACAGCTGGGCAGCAGCTCCAGCCCCTCAGGGTAGGAAAGTGGCCCAGAGGCAGTGCTGGTTGTGGCAGTGGGCCCAGCTGAGCTGCCCCTCTTGAAACTCAAAGGCTGTGCCCCAAGTCATTTAAGGTGCGTTATGCCACCAAACTTCCTACAGTGGCTGGAATTAATGCACAATATGCTGCCAACACCATTTAAGGCAGTGCAAAAGCATTTAGCCTGCTTTAAAGCGTCATGCACACACACCTCTTGTTTTGTCTATAAACATCACATTCAGAATGTCAGCAGTAAAGTTTCTTCATGGGTACCTGCCTGCATGTTTAGCCAGCATGACAGGGTGTGCCAACTTCAAAGTGTTCAAACCACCATACTTGCAATGGTATATGTCCCAGCACGTTACTGCACTCCTGTATGGTCCAGTAGTTGTCACACTAAAAAGCTGGACACTGTGATTAACAGTGTGCAGAGGCTCATAACAGGCTGCACAATTTACACATAGAGATATATTCTCTGCACTGTAGGGTGTGTGGTTTTGGAAACAGAGGATAGACCAGGGGTGGGGCTGACCCAGCACTTGGGCAGACTATATGAGCTTTGTCCAAAGCTAGACTACCTTCCTGTGAGGGGGGCTGAGCAGTGTGCTGCAAAGACCCATGGGTTGCTGATGGAATACAACCTAAATTGAGTGGTGACAGGATCTGGTACAGATATTCATTACGGTTCTCTAACCTGCAATGCTGAAGTCTGATACCACATCCATCCAGGGTTATCTTAAAGCCAGATCCACCATTTTTACAGTGCCCTATGTGCTCTGACTATCTGTTCAGGTACAGCTGTGGAGCAGTTTCTGCACACTTACCACACAATAAGTGTAACTTCTGTGCCTAGGCAATGTGTTTTCCCTCTATTTCTCTCTTCGTCTCCCTTCCCCTCTACCCGTTCTACAGAATCTCACCTGCAATCCTGGGGTTCCTACACACATGCAGGAAGGCTGCTCGGATGCACTGTAATTACAGTGCATCGGAGCATATTCTCTTAATCAAGTCTGTGGGACTGAGATAATTACCATGGTCCAGCAAACTCCAGCATCACTTCTATCAGCATCCCTATGCAGAAAAACAGCAGCAGGGAGCTTTAAAGTAAAGCTCGTTCAATGAGCTTTAGTTCAAAGTGCCCCGCCAACATTTTTTAGTGCAGGGACACTGATGCATGTGATGTTCTGGGCATTTTGAACTAGTGTGGCTCTTGGAGCTGCATAAAGTGCTTCCCCCCCCAGCCTCCCAGAGTATGTCTATAAATGTCCTTGGTTTGGTAAATTTAAAACTCAGTGACAGTTTAGAAAACTGACCACCTCTGGATTAATTTCATTCTTTTACTTTAAAAATGTCATGCTCTTACACACGAAATAGATTATAGATGTAACGGAGATTACTTCATCATGGATTATCTTCCCAAACAACTCACTTCTAACATTTTGCTTGCTTCTTTTGAGATTACCATATGAACACATACATTTCATTGGAAACTGCTATGGTTCAGTGGTAGAATCCTTGTCTGCCACACAGGAGACCTAGGTTCACTTTTCAAATGCTGAGAGGCACCAAATATCTAGACCCAATCTGGCCTTTGGATGTTATGTCAGTGGCCTAAAGGGAAGATGGAAGGTCTGGGCAGCCTCCACTCCTCCAAAAACTCCTGCCCAGGTGTATGCATCAAAGGTTTGGTGTGACCTCTCACACATACATCATGGTCTGGAGGGGGAGCCCACAATTGATTCCCTGCAAAAAGGCTGAGCTTCTTATTTCACATCAGTATTCTTGAAAACAGGCATGAACCTGTCCAGAGACCCAGAGAATACAGCGATGAGAGTAATCCACATAAAATCAGTCCCAAACAGGTGAAGGTAGTCTTAAAGCATTTGAACATTTTCAAGTGAGCTGGGCCAGATGACCTGCACCCGAGAGTCCTGGAAGATCTGGTTGAACCCATAGCGGTGCCTCTGGTGAGGCTGTTCAAAGAATCATGGAACTCATGAGAGGTCCCAAACAACTGGAAGGAGACTAACATGGTGCCCATCTTTAAGAAAGAGAAGAGGGATGACCCTGCAAACTCTAGGCCAGTCAGTCTGACTTTGATCCTGGGAAAAATGGCACATAACTTGCACTTTGTATTATTATATTTTAGCCTAGTTCTATTACTCCACCCCTCAAAGTCATCCTTTTTTTTCCTGTATGATTTTTTTTTATCATCTTTTGTATTCAAAACTGTCAACGTCTTACAGTGTAAGGTTTGTGTTCTCCTATTAGTAAATTAGAAGGAATAACTGTAAAGTGAAATGCCTTACTAACCAGCTTTCCATTACCACTTTGTTAGTCCCTCGTATGTGTCTTAACTCTGTAGAGTGATTAATTAGGGTTCATCTTTAATGCCTTCATAAATCATTTTGTATGATCAGGGCCTTGGAGTGTCAGAAACAGAAAACATAAACTGCTGGGCCCTCCGATTTTTGTTTAATTTGCTATTCAGAGGTTAAAATAATGCATATCTGTGTGGTTTCTCAGAAATTCAGGATATTAGAAAGCCTTTAGGGGAAAAAAGAGGGATAATGAGGGAAACTGTTTACAACATTTGAAATGAGGAGCACAAGGTATGAAACATAAGAAATCTTATACTAGTTTGACTTTTCCATGGTTTGTGATACCAGCTCTGAAAAATGAAAATGGGAGAGAATGCTGAGACAGCACTTGGCTTCATGCAAACCTGACATTTATTCAAATCCTGTGGGAAAAAACAGCAAGTTCAGGTATGGTATTAAAATAGACTGTGCTTCAATATCATTGTGAATGATGAAGGAAATGTCAGTTCTTAAAAATGAATGTTGTCTGGCTTAAGAAAAGGGGTGCATGGATTAAGGCATCTATTCATCACTGGCAAGATTATCAGATGGTACTGATTTAATTGATTTTACTATTTTTCATGTTTAAAATTTGCCTAATGCAAATATAATATTGAAAACATCAATAGAGTTCCATTGGTGACAAAACAGGCTCCTTTTAAAAATTGTTAATAAAAGCACCATGATCTAGTGAGAGAGTTGACTAAGTATTTAACTTTTAAAATATAATGATCCAAGTTTAACTGCACACTCTGTGTACCTGAGAATCACAGTTCATCTAACTTGTGATATGAGAAACATAAAGCCTCAAAAATTAATTTGTTTAATTTACCAGTTCTGTATAAAATATATCCAAGTTTTTGGGGCTTTGTTTGTTTTTTTAAAAGAAACCTAAATATGTTAGATTTGCTCCTTGAATTCAAAGTGTTTTGTGCTCCAAATCAGTTACCACTCCAGACTTTCACTGAATGTAAGTGCTGTTGTATATTCAAAGGAAAATGTCAAGTAGCAGAAGATGTCAGTTTCTCTATGTTTTATGACTACAAAATTCAGTTATTAGCCTGAGAAGAAAAAAATCATTCTACAGGTTTAAGGGAAATGAAGAAAAATAAGACATCTCTGCTTTAAAATATATCTGTAACAAAAAGATGTACTGGACATTCTGACAGAAACATGAAATGAAATATAAGCTGCAGTTCTTTGGAAATGCTGGCGTGGACACCATGTCATTGGTGCCAGCTGATGTGGGAAAAGCATACAAATGTGTCAAACAGAAGAGCAGCAGCTGCATTTTCTGTGCAAAGAGAACTGGCTTACAACTGGGAAACATCCATGGAGCAAAAAAATTATAGCCAAACTAGCAGAGACAGTGATGAAGTAGTCACTGGTAAACAGATTATGAATTGTGCATAAGACTTCATCAAAGTAATGTTAATAGTGTGGATGAGAAAGAGAGAATATGTCTTGCCATATGTATATGGAAATGATAAAGGACTCTGGAAACTTGCCTGGGGCATGAGTGCATCCAACAAGGTTTGCTGAAAGCACTGAATATAAGTGACTTCTATTTTTTTAAAGAAAAAATCATGAGGTGGAACAGTGTGGACCAACCTTTTTGGCAGGTATGCCACAAATTAGCCCCACATTTGCCCTGAGTGCCACTCCAATCCGTTTCCTCGCCCTGATCTTCTGCACAGCTTCCTGTTCCCTGCCCAATGCTTCCTACCTGATTTGAAGCTCTGCTTTCTGGTCCCTGCCCAATTTCATCCACAGTCTTCTTCATACCACACACAGGCTGCCTTTGCCGCTTGTTGGCCATATCGAGCACAGATCTCACAGTGTTCTAAGTGTAACATATAACTTCACCCTAATTTACAATAATAACTTACACTGGGGATACACTAAGATTGTGTACCCACAGTTCTTGTCAATTCTGTCCTGGGTAACTGTTTGCTCAATTCAGGAAAATTCAGGTGCAGTCAAATCCAGAGGAGATACAGTGATGTGGTTGCACCCTGCCTTCTTCCACCTGCTTTCAGACCACATCACATGAGCAGCAGGTGGGCTCAGCTTAGGGAAGCATCAGTGACATTGGAAGTGCAATGATCACTGGGTTCAATTAACAGAGGCATATGTATGTATATGCTGGCATTTTGGAAGAAGAAATGTGGTCATTTTTTGTCACTTTGCAACTTTGTAATGTGGATTTGCAGCTTTGTTTCCTATGAGAATATCAGACCTTGTGTTTGCTGGTATGTTGAGCATGCTGCAAAGCCCATCTTTCCTCAGACTATTGTTGTACAAGTAGGTTGAGGGCTGGAGTATTAAAGTCATTAGCATCCCTTTCATTTTTCGTGTCCAATCTATAAGATAAGTGCTTACAACAATTTTTATAAATTGGACAAAATTAACATTTTCCCCATGTGAATTAAGCCTCTTGGCTTCCCCTCCTCAGATAAGGAAACTGAGGCTGGGAGATGTTAATTTTTCTTCCTGGGGTAATGCATAAAACTTTGGAGGCTGAATTAAAAATCACTGACTTCATGGAAGTCAGGATTTCATTCTGGATCTTCTCGCTACCTTTCATTCTGGATCTTCTCGCTGCCTTTAAAAGAACAGCATCAGAGAGGCACCTGCCTCCCATCAAGGTCACTGCCCTGGCTCCTCACTCAGCTCGGGGTTCTCTGACCCTTGGCTTCTCTTCTCACATTGTGGTGTGTCCATCCCACCGTGGGGAAGGAGGAGGGAGGGAACTGGGAACAGGAGTGCAGCCAACCCTGCAATGCTCAGCACTGTTCCCTAACCTTCTTTACAAAATTCTGAATTCACTTATGACTACTGACTCCCCTGCCACCTAATGCTGAGGACTGGTCTCCAGAGAACACTCCTTCTTTCCCCAGTGTACAAACTCACATAAGTTACACTAGTGTTAATGCAACATATGTCACCATCCATCCTGAGCTTATTAGCCCAAGATATGGGAGTTAGCTTGTGGAAGAGAAGAAATCAAGTTTCCTTATAATTCAATCAAACATATTTAGATGCATATTTAGATGCCTAGAATGCACATATTTTTGAGGTAAAATATAGTAAAAAATAAAGAATACATAGATTCTATAGCATAATAAACCCTGGTCTGTAAAACAGCTATCACCTTATTACATGAGTTTTAATTCTGTATTTGGCCATCCAGTTTTCTGATCTAAGCACAAACTTGTTGTACTGACATGCACAAGAATTTTTGCACTATTGAATGTGCAGTTCGGCTCAGACTATTTCAAATTGTTGGCCCTAGATGTTCAGCTTTGATATTATTAAGAGTGTTATTTTGCCCATTTAATTAGGTGTCTGCCCACAAATGCTGGTTAGCATACTTTTGATAAAGTTTGGGTATTTACTATCATTTATGAAACTGTGATGTTATCTGAAACCCATTGATTTGGGCACTAACCTCAGATATGGGAGTCCCAAGTTGAAGTTCCTGCCTGAAGTAGAATGATTTAGGATGAAAAACTAAGCTCTGAATCAGACAATTGTACTGCAGGCAGCCTTGGTTAGATACTTTCTTCTAATTTCCAGCCTAAATGTATTCATGGCCAATTTCATATCCATTATTTTTTTTCTGTCAATATAGTACCTTAAATAGCTTTTCTTACTATCTGAAATTTACCCAGAAGTACTTTTAGACAGTAACAGCCTTCATGTTGATAAATGAGCCAGACTCATTTAGCTCTCTGTTACCCTGATTATCTAGTAGGCCTTCTCTGCATCTGTTGCAGGTTGAGTTCATCTTTCTGAAACTGTAAGAACTAAATTCCATGTGAGGTCTTGGCAGTGCCTTGTACAATTACATTAATGCTAACTTCAATAGTAAATACCCATATTATCTCACATATAACATGCACCTCTTCCCCAAAAAACAGCTCCCAACCCAAAAAATTGAGGTGCAGGTTTTAAGTAGGGAAGCTTTTTTCTTCACTGGAAAAGAAGCAAGTCTGGAGACACTGGTCATGCCATGCATGTGCCAAGATGGTTGTTGCTTGTATCTGCCCAGCAAACTGAAGAGATCAAGTCTTGTGTTAACCATCTCATAGCCATAGCTAGTGGCTGAGCACTATAACTTATGCCTAAAGCAGCAAGTAAGCTTCTGGCAGTATCTTAATGAGGCTTCTGATGAGGAAACAATCATTTATTTATAGGAACTTATATAAAGAACTCCTTGTACTAAAGACCTAACAGTCTTGCTTCTGCCCTTGCAAGTATTGGGGGCCTAACCTCATGTGACAGAATAACTCGGCCACATTACATTCATAGTTATTCTGTAATTAACTAACATGCCACCCGTTTTCTCATCTGTTTTTTAGCTATCAGCTTGTAGAAGATATTCTGGTGGAGTCCCAAAGTGGCATAACCTTGCAGTTTGTATTATTATATCCAGCCTAGTTCTATTACTCCACTCCTCAAAATCATCCATTTTTTCTGTATTCAACACTGTCAACATCTTTGTGTTTAATGCATAAATTTAATGCATAAATTCCCACTTTTGTACCAAAGTCTTCAATGAAAAAATTAAAGAAAGTTAGTCTGGAGATCAGTTTTTGAGCAACTCATAACACTTCCCTTTCAATTCTATACAGTGTTACATCCCCTTTAACCCATTCCCTCTCTTCCCCAACATATGAACTAATCTTCAGAATAACAAGTAATATACCACTGATGTTCTGATTGATTGGAATTACACATTTTCCTTTGTCTAGAAAGCCATTTAACTTAGAGAAACCTATTAAGCTAGATTAGCATATCTATCCTTGATAAATCAATGTTGCATTTTATCCCATTATCTAGTTGTCTCCTAACTCTTATATCTTTCAACTGTCAGCAAAACATTATAATACTTTTTGAAACGATGTTAACAGGCCCATTGTTGGCTGTTTGAAAAGTTGTTTTCTAATCAATATGAAATAAAAACAAATGTCAAAACTTGAAAATTACCATGAAGAGAGTTACCTCTTCCCTGTTACATCTGAACGGCTTTAAAGTAGGTTTGTTGGGGGATGGGAAAGCAGGGGATAAAGAGAACTTGGCATCAGTTAACCATGAGCAATGCACTGCATCAGTCCAGGTAAGCACTAAGGGGCCCAATAGACATCAGGACAGGGGGTACCAAGGGCACCCATCGTGAGACTTTAATGTCTCTACACTAATGCTAGGAGCATGGGGAACAATCAGGAGGAACTTGGAGTCCTGCTTGCAAAAAACAAGTTCGATTTGATTGGACTAACTGAAACCTGGTGGGACCCTACTCATGATTGGGCAATAGGCATTGAGGATTTCAGGTTGTACAGACAGGATAGAGTGGGGAAAAGGTGTTTTTCTCTATAGGGTGTTGCTCTCTATGTTAAGGAACAATTTACATCCTCTATAATCAAGATGGGCTCAGAGAAGGCCAAACTGAGGTACTGTGGGTCAGAATACAAGGGGGTCAGAGAGAAAGGGACTTGGTAGTAGGGTCTACTATAGACTGCCAAACCAGGAGGATGTGTTAGACCTGGAATTCTCCAGACAGCTCTCAGAGGCAGTGCGGTTGAGAGATCTGGTTGTCATGGGTGACCTAACTACCCTGACATCTGCTGGGAGGAGCGGTCAGCCAAATCTAATTGATCACGTAGGTTCTTAACCTTGTATACAGGACCTTCACCTAACACAGGAGGTATATGATCCCACTAGGGGGAACGCCTTGCTGGACTTGGTGTTAGCTACAGGGGATGACCTGGTTGAGGAATTTGCAGGTACAAGGTAACCGAGGGGATAATGACCATTGATTGATTGAATTCACTATCCCGCAAAGGGTGGATAAACCAACCACCAGTGCTGAAGTGCTAGACTTCAGAAAGGCTAACTTCAGTGTGCTCAGAAGAATAGTTAGTGAGACATTAAAGCTCAAGAGCATTGGCGAAATGGGAGTCCAGGAAGGGTGGTCATACTTCAAGGGAGCGATCCTACAGGCACAGAAGGATACAATCCCAAGGCCCATAAAAGGGGGCAAAGGGGCCAATAAGTCCTCTTGGCTGAACAGGGAAATCCAGGAAAGCATAAGGGCAAAGGAAGAGGGATATAGGCTGTGGAAACAGGGTGTAGCTACCAAGGAGGAGCATACCTCTCTGGCTCACACTTTCAGGGAATCAGTTAGGAAGGCCAAGCAGGGTTAGAACTTAGGCTGGTGACAAAAATTAAGGACAACAAAAAGTCCTTCTTCAGGTATTTAGGGAGCAAAAGGAAGGTACAAGATAGCATAGGACCCCTGCAGGACAAACTAGGGCAATTGGCGACAGAGAGTGGGGACAAATCTTCAATGAGTTCTTTGCATCTGTATTCCTATACACAGACCAAGACAAATCTCCCAGTTGGACTTGTAGACAGACACAGGAGGGATCCCAGCCCACCAACTGTTACTGAAGGCTTAGCAAAGGGGCACTTGGAGGGGCTGAATGTGTTCAAAGCAGCGGGCCCAGATTAATTTCATCCAAGGGTGCTGAAGGAATTGGCCACCAGTGTCATACCAGAGCTGCTGGCATGGCTGTTAGAGCACTCAGGGTGCTCCAGTCGGGTCCCAGAGAACTGGAAAAGGGCTAATGTGGTCCTTATTTTCAAGAAGGGGAGGAGGGAGGAACCAGGAAACTATAGACCAGTTAGTCTCACCTCTATCCTCGGAAGAACTCTGGAAAAAATCATTAATGGTCGCATGTGTGGGAGCCCAGCTGGGGAAATAATGCTGCAAGAAAATCAGCATGGGTTCATTGCAGGTAGATCCTGCCTGACTAACCTGGTTTCTTTTTATGATCAGGTCACAAAATGCTTAGATGCAGGAGTTGAGGTAGATATCATCTACCTAAACTTTAAGAAGGTCTTTGATACAGTATCGCATTCTGTTCATGTAAATAAACTCACAGGCTGTGATGTAGATGATTACACAGTTAGGTGGGTGGCAAATTGGCCTAGGGGTCACACCCAGAGAGTGGTGGTGGATGGGTCGACATTGACATGGAAAGATGTGGGCAGTGGAGTCCAGTAAGGCTTGGTCCTTGGATCAGTGCTATTCAATGTTTTCATCAGTGACTTGGATGAAGGCATGGAGAGCACCCTGTCCAAGTCTGCAGATGATACCAAATTATGGGGCCAGGTTAATACACCAGAGGGTAGAAAATGGATCCAGGTGGATTTGGACAGTGTGGAAAAATGGGTAGAACGAAATAGGATGCAGTTCAACAAAGACGAGTGCAAAGCGTTGCACCTGCGCAAAAAGAACCACCAACAAACTTACAGGCTAAGGGAAGACCTTCTCAGAAGCACAGCAGCAGAAAGGGATCTTGGAGTCACAGTTGATTCCAAGATGATGAACATGAGTTGTCAATGTGACAAAGTGATCAACAAGGCTAACCGCACTTTATCATGAATTAGCAAGTGCATGATGAACAGATCCAGGGAGATGATGCTTCCCCTCTGTGCAGCACTGGTCAGGCTGCAGTTGGAGTACTACTTCCAGTTTTGGGCGCTGCACTTCAAGAGTGGTGTGAAGAATCTTGAGAGGGTTCAGAGGAGGCCACGTGTATAGTCAGACCTGCAGGCAAGGCCCTACAAGGAGAGACAGAGGGACCTAAATAGCTTCAGCCTTCACAAGAGAAGGCTGAGAGGTGATCTTGTGGCTGCCTATAAATTCATCAGGGGAGGGCAGCAGGGAATAGGAGATGTTCTATTTACTAGGGCGCCCCTTGGAGTACCTAGGAACAATGGCCACATATTGACACAGAGCAGATCTAGGTTGGACATTAAAAAGAACTTCTTCACAATAAAGGTTGCCAGAATCTGGAATGGACTTCCAAGGGAGGTGGTGCTCTCCCCTACCTTGGGGGTCTTCAAGAGAAGACTGGACAAGCACCTAGCTGGGGTCATCTGACCCCAGCTCTCTTTCCTGCCCAGGGAAATGGGTTGGACTTGATGATCTACTGAGGCCCCTTCTGACCCTAACATCTATGGATCTATGTTTTACCAAGAGCACATATCTGACAAGTTTATTTATGCTAGTTAAAAATGCAACCTTTTGTGAATTGCCTTCATCATGGGGAGTATCAAGTGGTGCTTATTCTTTTATTTTTTTCTTCTTTTTTTTCCAGCCTAGAGCTAAAATTAGTTTCTAGTATGTTCCTAGTAAATGTTTTCTAGTCTGTTCAGTCATCTGATAAACTAGGACCTCCCTATAGGAACAAAATAGGAACAACCTATTTGAGAACAGGAATTACATTAACCTACTCTTTTTTTCTCTCTTTTTTTTTTGTATCTGCTTATTCCAGTAAAAGATTGCTGAGAGAGTGCCTAATTCTCTACCCAGGAAAAAAGCACAACACATTTTTCCAAAACACCAGGGCAGTTAAAAGACGCTTCAAGTAGTTTGGCTGGTTTAACTTTTTCTCTTTTTTTACAGTTCTGAATATTTACACACACAAAGGGTTGGGACACAGTAATAAAAAGAACACAGGTGAGAAACTTGTGTTAATGGCTATACCATTAACTTGTGTTAATGGCAGACATGTAAATTACAAGGTCAAAAAGAGTACAAGAAGGGGAATAATAGGAGAAAAATGTATGTACAGCAGTACAAAGAAAGTTAAATGTTTTTATCTATGGGTTGTGTCTTTTTGAATCTGTCTTTTGCTACAACCACACTTCACTCTTGCTCTCTTTCCCTTTAACTTAAGAGGGGAATTTGTTTGAAAATTGTTTATCCTGAAATGAAAATCATACCCAAATGTTTTTTTGAAAGGTTGACATTTCTATCCGTCATAAAAAAAAGCAACCAAACAAAACCTCACATTCAGGATTGTCGGGGTAACCGAACACTGAGTGAATCGGGCCCTAAGGTCACGGTGGGCTGGGGTGGCAATTGGAATATGAACAGGTGGAATTAGCGGCGGTGGAGTGTGAGCTGTACGGGAAGTTTAAACAAAGATGATTTATTTACTCACGCT
>NW_017728949.1:30373584-30375151 GCF_001723895.1 Crocodylus porosus | reverse complement strand
GGGTCTGTTGGCCCACAGGGTTCACTAGCGAGCCCTTGCTTTCTACCCCCTGAGGGATAGGTGCGGCTGCCCACTAGCTAGTCCCAGGGCTGGTCAACAGCTCATGAACAGGATAACAAACAACAAAAACCGTAACGTAGTGAATCGAGGAACGGGGTCGTGACGCCAGTCCAAAAGACAGTCTGTAAACCGAGGTCGGAGATGAGAAGCCAGAACGAAGTAAGCCGAAGTCAAAATCGAAGCCAAACAGTCCCGTAAACAAAGATCGAAAAGATGAGTTGCTCCACCCGCCGTCTGCAGCCTCTGCTTGCGCCTCACAGTCCCTGCCGTCCGCAGCCTCTGCTCTTTCCTGAGCTCTTTCATTTCCAATCAGTTTCTAGATCTTGTGGTTATTGTCATCTGCATCTGTCCTTGTGGCCCGGTTACAAATTTTTGTACCGCAATTGGGTATGCAGTTACACACTCCAATTTGTTGCTTCTATTGATTTCAATCATGTTCGTGTTCCGGCAGTTGTTTGTTTCCTCCATTGTTTCTGTTCCCACGCTCTTAGTTGCACGTTGACAGCTTGTGTGGTTGCAATACTCGCGTACGTCCTCTAATTGGCACCGATCCAAGTACAGGGGCGATGATGCTGGCTCGGGAGGTGGCGCTGTTGCGGGAGGCCGATGACATCGTGGAAGCGATCCAGGGGTGGTAACGAACAATGGAGGAAGTGGATCCCAGGTGGGCGGGACAGCGGGTGACGTGAAGCAGGGGGAGGAATCTTGGCGGGCAGTGATGTCAGCGCAGGGGTTGGCACGCTTTCAGAGTGGCTGGCGCCATCTTGTAATGGCAGCTCAGCCAAATTCTCGGAGAGTTCTTTCAGTACCACCGAGTACTCTTGGAAAAGGACATTTATCATCTGACCCTTTTCCCATTTAAGCCCCATCCACTTTTCTTTTCTTCCATCCCATTCAAGGCTTTCACAGAGCTGGGTTAGCAGCCCATGCCCCCTTGATCTGGCCGTGAGGCTTGGACAGCTAAACCCGTCCAGAGGGGTGTCCTCTCCTCCCTCCTTCATGTACCTCATGCACCGGGCAAACTCCTGCATCGGGCTGGAGCTTGTTGCGCCTGAAGGTTTCACGCAGACCGGGGAAACGGGCCCTGTCTCTTCCCTTGGGTGATAAACGGCTTGGGGGTCCCGCATAACACAGCTCAGGGCTGTGGGGCTAAGCTGTACGGCCCATTCCTTCCCGCTTCTCCCATGGAGGGACAGGTACCCATCAATCATCTTCACAGCAGGATCCACGGCCTGATGATACACAATATGGGCCCACAAGTCGTCTGGGTCACCAGCCGGACAGACTCCATTGCGCCGTGGGCAGTTCTGAATAAACTCAGACTCAAACTCGCCTCCCATAAATCCTGTTCGTGACGCCATGTCGGGGTAACCAAACACCAAGTGAATCGGGCCCCAAGGTCACGGTGGGCCGGGGTGGCAATTGGAATATGAACAGGTGGAATTAGCGGCGGTGGAGTGTGAGCTGTACGGGAAGTTTAAACAAAGATGATTTATTTACTCACGCT
>NW_017728949.1:30362760-30373484 GCF_001723895.1 Crocodylus porosus | reverse complement strand
GTAACGTAGTGAATCGAGGAACGGGGTCGTGACGCCAGTCCAAAAGACAGTCTGTAAACCGAGGTCGGAGATGAGAAGCCAGAACGAAGTAAGCCGAAGTCAAAATCGAAGCCAAACAGTCCCGTAAACAAAGATCGAAAAGACGAGTTGCTCCACCCGCCATCCACAGCCTCTGCTTGCGCCTCACAGTCCCTACCGTCCGCAGCCTCTGCTCACAGGATCGAGCACAATCTCTCCTCCAAAACACACACACACTACCTCACCACACCCGGGTGGCGGCTCACAAACCTTGTATAAGAATTTAGTGGCCAATCAGAACGCTCTTCACAGAGAAATTTCTCGTCAAATTACATCATGCAGTCAGTGAACTGAGCATGTGTGTTAGATCACATTACCTCATGCTCTGTGATTGACAAGCCTCCAGGTCACCCAGAGGGCACATTCTGGGGGCCTGTCTGAAGTTTCAACTCCCTGTGATAGCAGCACCAAACTTAAGATTTTTCCTTGACAAGGATCAGCTTTGCCAGGGAGCGAAAGAGATTCTATTCTGGCCTAATTTCCAGAAACAAAAGTATTAGAGATTTTTCAAAATAAATTTTCTAATTTTGACTCTGACCCAGCTTGACTTTCAGATTTCAAGTAGCTTGAGCTGTAAAATGACTAATAAGTAAATGGTTATTACAAAAATATTACAACTCAACAATGTATTTTTAACAGGGACACTTTTCAGATCATAACTGGAAATGCTGACTGTTTTACCCCTTTTTCAGAGACCTATAGTTATTTACATGTGATAAGAAAATAGATATATAGAGTAGGTTTTCAAATTAAATAATGAAGCAATGCCTTGTTCCTCAGTATGCTGAAATATTATCATACACCAGCATTCAAACCTATCACCTTTTATTCACCAAGCATCATTCAATCATAAAAAGTAGGACTAGAAGGGACCTCAGGAGGTCATTTAGTCCAGTGGTTCTCAACCTTTTTTCTACCAGGACCCATTTGCAAAGACCCATGACCTATCCCAACCCACACACCCTTGGCTCTGCCAGTGCCCAACTCCCAGTCCCCTGTCCCCACATGCCATGCTGGTGTCCCTCCCACTTGGGCCAGAGTGCAGTGGCTGCAGCAGCTCCAGCTCAGGCAGGTGGCAGCAAAGCAAGTCCAGCCGTGGAATGAGTTGGAGGTAGAAAGAGAGGCCTGTGGCACCTCCCCTGCCCTGGGCTGGGGCTGCCACACCATGCCAGGCAGCCTGGTCATGGCCCCTCCCACCCCCCAAGCAGTGTCTCCGAGCTGCTGCACCCCCATGAGTATGACACCAGCCCTGGTGTCATCAATCCAGCCACATAGCTCTCCCCTGCCCCCTTCCCCCACTGGAAGGGGCAGATGCCTTCCCACCACCCCCCTGCCTTACTGCAGCTCACAGCCCTTTGAAATATTCTTGCAACGCATTTTTGGGGGTGATAGTCCAACTCCCTGCTCATGAAGAGCATTGTAAGGAGGTGCTCAGCCTTCAGGGGCTGAAACCCAGTAGTTAGAGACTACTAGTCTGCCTCGCTGCAAATCAGGGAGCCAGCTGCAAATTATAACTAGTAAACAGGGCTGGACCTACAAAGAGAGTTGAAAAACTCCAGGAGCAGAGTACAAATAAAGCAGGGGAGGTTTGCGTGTTGAGGGGGAAGCACAAAGGTTGGGGTGCTCCTCTCTAGGTCTAGAGAAAGACCTCAAGTTGTTTCTTTTGTTTGCTGTGGGGGCCAGATTGCACTTGAAAAAATAAACTAACTATAAACCTAATGCCTTGCCTTGATGAGGAAGCCAGGTGAGTGACCTGCTTATAAATATGTAGGTGGAATTTTCTGGTTTGTGTTAGGCAGCAGCTCAGACTAAAGACTAAAGGTAAAATCATGGCTTCACTGAAGTCAATGGATGTTTGGTAGTTAAACCCAATCGAGCCAGGTGTTCACTTACTGAATCTTTTGGTTGTGGCTATGTGGGGACATTCACCCTTGCCTTCCATTGGCTGCTACCACAGGGAAGTAACCAGGATATGTATATACCTGTGTATTGCGTGACTCCATGTCATTAGCTGCTGGGGTGTGCAACCTGTGAAGAAACAGCTGATGAAGAGCCTGTGGCAGCTGGCAGAAAACATGCATATATCTATCCATAGAAATAGTATCTTCTCTTTTTCAGAGCTGATATTACTTTGCTGGCATAAGGAAGGGATTCAGCCACTGCAGAGCAGTTATGACTGTTGATGCAATTATAGTTTTGCCATAGACCAGGTCTTAGGAAAGTGAAGGAGCACTGATGAACTGTGAGGCAAATAACTGTAAGTTAAAGCATCTCCATGTAGACGCTCCTTTGGAGAAATTTATTGAGCTTTGACTTTTAGTCATAAGTTGATTTATCTAAGAGTCATGTTAAAAGAGCTTTGGAAAACTCTTTGGTCAGGTATAGACGTTACACTTTTTCCAGTTGAGGTGGTTGGAAACTGGTCTACACCAGTAAGAGAACAGAAGTTCAGAGCACATAAACTGGTTTAAAATGGCAGAACTCAGTGCAAGATAGACCTGGATCAATGTGGCATTAGACTTAACCAATTCAGGTCAGACCGCTGAATCAAACCTCAGTACCAGGTCTGCTTGTGAATCGGGTTAGGTTGCTGTACGCTGGCATCCCAGGTGCCTTTGCAGGCCCATGCTACCCCCCTCTCACAGGAAGCCACCTCACATTTGGCTGCTGCCCCCGAGCACCAGGCCAGCCCCCTCCAGGCTTTCAAAGAGCTGAGTTAGCACAGTGGCTGGTGCTGATGGGGGTGGGGGGGCAGAGGGGTGCTCGACCATGCCCAGCTCCCTGGCACTGCATCAGCTCACAGGGGGCTTGTAGGTCAGTATGCAGGAGTTAGTGCAGTGGCAAAGAGCAGACTGGGCTAGATAAGCCGGTCACTGACACTGACTGCTGAAGGGGGAGAGGTGGAGGCTCCTTTTTGAATGTCTGTACCTAGCCTTTGTAATCCTTTCATGTTTCTGGGGAGCCATGTACTGTTTCTTCTGACCTCCAGCTCTGATGTCAATAAGAATGAAATGGGGCTGTTTTAAATAAAATGGCTTTTAATGACAACCAAATATATTTTGTGTCAGTTTATATATATTTTCAACAATTTTATCGCTTGGTTTTAAATTACATTTTGTGCATGGATGCATGATCAAATCTTCATCTGTATTACAAAAACAGCGTGCATTTCCAGGGGGAAAAAGGAATCTTAATAAAGATGTTGCAAGGAAAACAATCACCATAAATATATTGGTGAAATAAATTAAAACTGCCCCCCATTTTTTAGAAATAAAACAAAAAATTGGCAAAGGAAAGGAAAGGCAAACAAAAAGACAGTTTAGAGAGGTCATGAAATAAACATTGACAGCCCTACTCTCACAACACTTCAAATCCTTCTACTGAAAATCAGCCCATATTGTTTTAGGCAGTAGTTCAAATGATAGTTCCCATGTCCCGAGCCTACACTGGGAACCCTCACATCAGAAAGAGGATAGAAATATTCCATAGAAAATAAGAAATGTTAACAGAGTTTTATCCCACACATAGGGTACAAAACAAATGTACTGGAACAAAAGTGTCTTTTCTGGCAATTATTTGTAAAAAATAAAGTGGTTACGTGATGTTTTTACTCTTATATGTGTATTGGTCATAAATCCCTGTGAAGTGTTGAGGGGGAAGAGGATCGCTATATGAAAATCAGAAAATAAATTGTTTCTATATAATTCCTGCTTGCCTAAGACAGGCTTGTCTAGTTGTTAAAGGCTAGTTGAAGGGTCTGGAATCTTATGAAGAGCTTTTATTTTCCTTTAATAAGGAAATCATGTGCTCTAGGTGAAATTAAGAATGCCATTGAGCTATGGAGCAGGCCTAGGGATTGATTATGGTAGGTGACTGAGGAGCTGGTCCACTTTCCTTGTGTTCATCTTATGTTAGGTGTTGAACTGAGTAAGTTTTTTATATTTTTTTTCCCTTAATGGTACACCCCTTGAAAAAGATCTACGTATTTTAGTAATTATTATGTCAGTTATCTAGGTAATTAAATGGGCCTTAGAAACATGGAAGCCTGCCTTAAAAACTATATTGTGATTAACCATACAACATTTTTAACCAGGTTATGGTGCAGTTCAGTATTTAGGGAATGCCTATCACTCAGATCATAATAACATTTTACAACAGAAAAGTTAGATGATTGCCATATTGTCAATTGAGAGGAAATATTAAAACTGAGGACCTCTTTTGCTGGTCTCTGATGGTTATCAATCTGGATATTTGTGATTGCAAAATTATTTCCACAAAGAATAGGAATAATATAATAATTTTGTTTTTGCTAAGCAGATGTGAATACTTCAGATCATAATATGGACAGCTACTGATTATGGAGTAGGTATGACTTCTAATCACTGGCTAGCTGTATGTATTCATATCTGGCCATATGTTCTGATCCATCCTCCTTTTTATTTGTAAGATTAATTTAGGTGGGGGACATATAGAAGACAGCTCTTGCTGCATAGCATCTAATGCATGCTTCATGCAAAGATGAAGGTTGATACAATGATTTGTTTCTACCTAGAGGACTGGAGCACTATCTTATTTAAATAAAATTATCAAATACTAACAAAAGGAGTGCGTAAATAAACCATGAAAGGTACCATCCAAAATAAGTTGTATCTTAAACCTGGGCTTAAATGGGTAAATGTCACAGTCACAGTGCATTTTTTTCAAGAATGTTAATGGCTTTTTAATAGCCATAATGAGAAAGATAAAGCAAAAGCAACAGTTTTGTTACAGCACAGAACCATGCTACTTTAAACATTGAAAGCAGCTGCTTCTCTTCTGTAGCATCAAATCTCATTCAAAGTTGAGAGGTGGCAGTAAGATAAAATGAGAGACTTTAACATATCATGGGGGAAAGGTGATTATTTCTTGACTTGGGGCAAAGATTTAATTCCAAGGATGTATGTGAAATGAATATGACTAACTTAACCTGGAGTATGCAGATGTCAGTATCTCAAATAAATGCACAGAATTTTGGATTCATACTTTCTAAGAACTACTTTTAACCCTTAGTCTTCCCCAGTCAAAGAGAAGCCATTTTTAGGATCCTTCCTTGACAATACCTGTCCAGTTAGCTGGGGTTTCCAGGCAAATTCTGCTCATGTTACTCATGGAAGTAGACCTTTTCCAGTTACTGGGATAACATTTATAGCTATCATTCTATTAAGTTCCATGAATACTCCCTACAAAACCTCTGTAAGGAGAAAATAAAACAGACTTTGCATGTAATTTAATATGTAACCTTGTTTTACTTGGCAGCATGCTCTAGTTTTAATAAGCTTTTCACAATGCCTTTGCTCATAATTTGACCCAAGCATAGTTGCTATGCAATTGTCTCAACCAAACTATGAAAGGTCTCATAGCAACATATTCATTCTCCTTCAGTTTGTGAGCCTCTCTGGCAACTTGCCTGTGGAAGTGGTGGGAAGTGTTCATATTCAAAGTACAGCAGAAGAGCACGTGGTGGTAAAAGAGGGACTGAAGCAACAAGTGAGCTACGTATGCTCTCCTCCTCTCTCCTCTCTTTAAGTTTTGGGGAAAAATTTGGGGGTGAGGAGGAGCACACAGCATAAAATACTACTTTCTCAGGCAGCTTATTAAACCTATATGATTAGCACTTTTTCAGAATAACCTGAGAAGATACTCCCTGAACATTTGTCTTCAATAAGCTTCTTCTGCTACCAGACAGCAGCTGTCACAGGGAAGCAGCCAGTACTTGTATGCACTAGGGATGTGTGAAACAGGCTGTATTTGATTTGGATTTCACCCAAATCGGGGACTGTGATTGATTTGTTGATTCAGATTGCTGTCCCTGATTTGATCCAGCCAAATCCAAATCTGCAGGTTCGATGCTGATTCAGAGAATTGCCAATTCAGCTTTAAATGTTTTTTAAAGCAAATGGAATGTCCCACAGGAGACCGGGGGCAGGGGCCCCACATGCTCAGTGGTGAACCCAGAAGTGGACCAGAAGCATTTTCTGTCTGCTACTGGGTCCACTGGGGAGTGCACGCCCCCCCCCCCCATGCTTTTCCAGGTTGGCCATTGACTGTGGGGGGACCCTAGGAGCCCCCCAGACCCAGGAGGCGCCAGTCACCAAGCCGGGAGGGTGGGTGGGAAGGGCCCCAGAGGACTTCCTGCTGGACCCAGAAGTGAACTAGAAGTGTTTCTGGTCCACTCTGGGGTCTAATGTCGAGTGTGCTAGGGACTGCCCCGTGCTCCTGTGGGACTCTTTGTCCTCCACAGCATCTGAGCATTCACAAGCCACCTGGTTTCTTGAGGTATATAGAAAAAACATTTAAAGCTGTTTCTATCTCTGAATCTTTCCAAATCTCTCCAAATCAATTTGGAGGGTTCCAATTTGATTTGGAGAGTTTTAAGGGTCTCCCGATTCAATTTGGATTTGGAGATTCGGCTACTGAATCTCTGCCGAATTGAATCAGGGACCAAAGTTTCGCACAGCCCAAGTGTACACCTGAATAGCTTTTACTGGCTCTTTTTGGTTCTGCTTCTCTGTTGCTAGCAGAGAACAGCATGCGCTCTGGCAAATCATGGCTGCCGATGGGGCAGACACAGTTAGAAGACATGAATGTGTTTATACATGCTTTCTTTTGGCTGCTGTGAAGTGACAGAAGCCATCTTTCATTCAGAGAGCTTGTATTGCTAAGAACATCTATTCACATAGATTAAATAGATTTTATAAATCAGTGCCATTAGGCACCAATATTTGACAATAGGGTAGATGTCTCAGCATGTTCCAGTTCAGTTATAGAAATTATGTCACTGATCTTAACAAGAAAAGTTATATATTTTTCTCTCCACTTTTTCTTCAGACTTGCTTGCTTTAGTCAGTGTTAAGAAAAATTTCATTTGTTCATCTGGTGTTGTTTCAAGGTATTGGGGTAGAGAACAGGATTTGGTTTTATAATTAAGTCTCCTGTCCCCAGGATTTCCCTTTAAGAAGCTATTGTCAGTAGCAGCAGTCCCTCGATAAGTAGATGACAATTTTCCAGTAAATAGAGAAATTATTTGTGAGTGTGTAGATGACTGAGGAGACCAGTCCAAGATCTGCATGTTTAACTACAAGCTATGAATGTTTAATGATCTTTTGACAAATTATTCCCAGAATGACTAATTTCACCTTGGCATGGAGCATGTGCAGCTTTATTCTGCTGGCTGAGACCGTGGCCTACCACCAGTAAAAGAAGTAGTCTGACCAACTATTTTTTGAATACCAAAGCAATTTCTGGCACTATTATATGAAATGCCATGCTTGTTTAAAAAATATAAGTAAACGTCATTGTTCCATGTAAAAATTTATAACACCTCTAAAATTAAAGGACTACTACAGCTAATATTGGCACTCCCCTATTCTTGCTGACCTAAGGTTGACCTACTGAAGCCAATGTGAATTTTGCCAAACACTTTAACAGAACCATAATTTCACCCTATGCATTACTATGGTTAACTTGTTTTTCTCTTTTCTAGCCCTGATTCATTCTTTTGGCTACCATCCAAACATTTCCCTGATGCTTTATTTAGTTTTCACAGTCCTCTCTGCTTGGCTTTTTCTTTCTTTCCTCCTTTCCTTACTAGAGGGAGGAGTTCTTTTTAACATTCTCTTGATAGCTGCTGATAGTATGGGCCTGGGCAACTTTTGCATGCTACAGAAGTTTACGTGATCAGGGTTCTAGCAGAAAATGTAAAGATTAGTAAGATCCAATGTGTGCTGTAGAACTAAATTCTGCAGCCCCTTATCTCCTGAGTATTGTGGTCCCAGTTCTTTGGTGTACTGCTAGTGATATGCCAGTTTCAGGTAAATAATGCACAGAGACCTTTTTTTACTAAAATATGAAAAATAAATAATGTAATAATGAGAACCCTCCTTACGTCTTTTATGTTAAATGTTACAATCAACAGGAATGTTTTCCTGTTTATATAGTTTACACACTTTCATTTTTCAAAATGCTGCAAACTTTGATAAGAAGCAATGCAATAGTATAAATAGAAGAGGAAGGTGGAAGCCTTGGTATCTGAGGAGGAAGAGGACCCAGATTTGATACCTCTAGGGAAGGGAAGTGCTGAGGCTTAATGCCTAACAGGTACTTGAAGCAAGGCTTGGCTGTTAAGATTCATTTGAATCCTTTTCTCTCCATCACCTACATCCTTGTCAGCTTATAATTTTCAGAACTACCAAGGCTCACATTTCCTCTGAAATTTGAATGGGTGCTTATTAAATCTGAAAAGCAGGTTTACGGTGTAAAGGTATTTAACATTAAGTTGCATATTTAATTGCATAAGTTAGGCAATTAACATGCTCCTCGGTTTATTTTATCTTGTCTACATTGTACATTCCTTGCTAAATATTCCTCCCACTTAAATAAAAAGGATTTTATTCCTTGCTAAATATTCCTCCCACTTAAACAAAAAGGATTTTTATGACTGTCTTAATCAGGAGATTATTTGAATCGATTTTGTATATTTAGGAGTGCCACTAAGAATGGTCTAGTATTCAAAAACACACAAGTAAAATACCAATACGTTCCTCTGTTGCTGTTTCTTTTATATTGTCTGTTTCTCAGTACCTGCTTAAGGACCAGAAGAGTTTATATGTTTTCTTTTTCATGACTTGGCATTTTAATATGCCCATCCTTTCCCTGCATTCATGCAGGGAGTTGGACTACATAACTCTTGAGGTCCCTTCTAATCCTGTAAGTCTAGAATTCTATTTCAGCCAAGCCATTATTTTTAAAGGAAATAATCAAGGCCTGGTTTTGTAACATTCACATCCGTGTAACATTAAATTCTGTTTTCTTTGTTATAAAGAGTAAAGGCCTGTTCTTCATATAATTCCCTGTTTCTTTGTATTTTTATCACCTCTAGGGAAACTATTGTGAGAAAACAAATGTGTAAAGGCAGGTCTCTGAGAAGACTACAGTCCATAATCATTCTGATACCTGGTTAAACACATGAAAGGGCATGTAACTGATCTTATAGGAAGACTAGTCCAAGTTATTCAAAGGAACTTCTGGCTGTAGAAATCATTTAGACGATGGCTGGCCAACTTCTAAGCAGCAAAGGCTGTCCCAGGCAACAGGAAGTAGAATATGGAGGACAAAGAGGAACCCTGGAGCTCCCAGCTGGTGCTGCAACTGAAGTGATGGGTGGGAGCCTGGGGGCTGCAAATTAACTCCTTTGGACTGCCGTGTAGCCCTCAAGCTAGCAGATGGACAGCCTTGATTTAAGTGCCTGGGAAGAATGAGGATGTTAGAAGGAACCCTAGTCTGTGTATTGCTTACCCCAGTACTCATAGACTTTTAAGTACCATATTCACTCAAATATAAGACCTGGCTGATTAAAAGGATGACCACCCCCCACATTAGATTACATATATAGAAAATTTATAAGTTTGTTGTAATATTCCAGGTATAGAATCTAAGTATAGGAGGGTTGTCTTGAACCCCCGCCCCCACCAAATATACTGCTACAGTAGGGAAAGCATCGGGGCAGGGGGATTGGTGGTGGCCATTTCACAATTCTGTTAACTCTGAATATAGACCGCTACTATAGTTGAATTTATTAGTAGCCTCTCTAAGATTCAGCAGCTACTTGTTGCAAACAGGCAGTTACTGTACCTTATCTACATCTTGGTATGAGTTTTATGAGGTAATTTTTACAAGATAATGCATGAAAACAAGAATAGATTTAAAATGGAATGCTCATATCATGGAATAATGTAGTATTTAAATACTTGTTTTCTTCCCCACTTTAGTCTGGAAAAGTGGGTCCCAAACTTGGATTGCAACCCAAATCAGGGTTGCAAGGGGCCTGTCCCTTGCTCCACCCCTCCCACCTGTGGGGCTCTCCTAGTGCATGGTCCACATGGCTCTCACTGCCAATGCCCCCCATGATCTTGGCCTAACCCAGGCTCTGCTGGCACCGCTGAGCATGAGTGCGTCAGCAGCAGGGGTGGGGGTCATGACCTGGATTTAGGGTCACAGCAAAAAAAGGTTGAGAGCCACTGGTCCTGAATAACTAGGCTGGCCGTTCAAGGCCCTGTACAACCATTGTATTTAGGGTATGATACTTAGAGTACAACAATAGTATACTTAGGGTATTAGTACCTTGGGGGATTATCACTGTTAAAGGGCAAAATATAGAAATCTGAACATAGAAATTGGTCTATGTATGCTTATATTATTGTTTTCAATTCATAAATACACATATGTTTCTTAATTTATAAATACTTTTTTTCTATTTCTTATTTGTTATGTTGGTTACTTTCATTTCTAATACATCTAAAATATCTTTGCAGTTCATCCTCAACCAGGTGTAGGACCTGCCCACGTAAGAGCTCAGGTATATAAAAAGGGACCAGTTGTACCTCAGGAAGGTGAGGGGGGTGCCCAGGGCTCTCTCAGGGGGATTAAGGTGTCTCTTCACTAATGCAAGAAGCATGGGGAACAAGCAGGAGCTTGTTCTCCTGCTTGCAAGTAGTAAAATCGACCTGGTTGGCCTAGTGGAGACATGGTGGGATGAAACTTTTGACTGGGCAGTAGACATAGAGGGCTATAGGTTGTTTAGAAGAGATAGGAAGGGGAAAAAAGGTGCG
>NW_017728949.1:30361508-30362360 GCF_001723895.1 Crocodylus porosus | reverse complement strand
GATCTGGTGTTAGCCTCTGGGGATGACCTGGTGGGGGAGGTGCTAGTACAAGGGAGGCTAGGGGACAGTGATCATGAAATAATCCAGTTTGCTATTCAGAGAAAGGTAGGCGGGGTAACTAGCACAGCGCAAATGCTTGACGTTAGGAAAGCCAACTTCAATGTGCTCAGGGCAGTAGTCAGGGGCGCAGCAGAACGCAATTCCTCTGTGCAGGAAGGCAGGAAAAGGGTCCAAGAAACCTTCATGGCTGAGTGCAGATATCCAGGCTGGCCTGAGGGCAAAGAAAAAAGAGCACTGGCACTGGACACCTCCCTGACCCAAGCTTGTAGGGATTTGGTAAGAAAGGCTAAAGCAGCAACAGAGCTTAGAATAGCTTCTGGGATTAAGAATAACAAAAGGTCCTTTTTCAAGTATACAGGTAGCAAGAAGAAGTCTTGGGATAACGTTGGACCCCTATGAGGCAGGGCAGGACAGTTGGTGATGGATATATGAGAGAAGGCAGAACTCTTTAACAAGTTCTTTGCCTCCGTGTTCCTATCTGCTGACAATGGGGTGCTCTCGGGTGACAGCATAGAGAGGCCCGGGAAGGATGCAAGTCCCCCGACTGTTAGTTCAGACCCAGTTAAGGATTACCTGGATGGCTTAGATGTCTCCAAGTCGGCGGGCCCGGATGACCTTCATCCGCGGGTGCTGAGGGAATTGGCTGGTGTCACCATGGAACCATTGGCATGGCTGTTCGAGGACTCCTGGTGCTCAGGCCAATTTCCTGAGGACTGGAAAAGGGCCAATGTGGTCCCTATTTTCAAGAAGGGGAGGAAGGAAGAGCCTGGCAACTACAGGCCAGTCAGCCTC
>NW_017728949.1:30358723-30361408 GCF_001723895.1 Crocodylus porosus | reverse complement strand
GAAGGTCTTTGAAAAAATTATCAAGGGCCACATTTGTGAGAGCCCTGCAGGGGAAGTGAGGTTGAGGGGTAACCAGCATGGGTTCGTGCAAGGCCGATCCTGCCTGACTAACCTGCTATCTTTCTATGACCAGGTAACAAAGAGCTTAGATGGGAAGGAGGAAGTCAATCTCATCTTCTTGGACTTCGAAAAGGTCTTCGACACAGTGTCCCACCCAATTCTGGTGGGCAAGCTGAGGGACTGCGGCATCGATGAATGCACGGTCACGTGGGTGGCAAACTGGCTCCAGGGTCACACCCAGAGGGTGGTGGTGGACAGGTTGATGTTGACCTGGGAGGGTGTGGGCATCCAAGTCCCCCAGGGCTCAGTGCTTGGGCTGGTGCTGTTCAACAATTTCATTAGCGACCTGGACAAGGGTGCGGAGAGCACTCTGTTCAAGTTCGCTGATGACAACAAGCTGTGAGGTAAAGTGAATACACTGGCAGGCAGGGACCACATCCAGGAAGACCTGGATAGGTTAGAAAAGTGGGCGGATCTGAACAGGATGCAGTTCAACAAAGACAAGTGCAGGGTGCTGCACCTGGGGAGAGGGAACCAGCATTATGGTTATAGGTTAGGGGCTGACCCTCTCGGCAGCACAGAGGCAGAGAAGGATCTTGGAGTCAGGATTGACTCCAGGATGAATATGAGTCACCAATGCGATGAAGCAATAGGCAGAGCCAACTGCACCCTGTCCTGCATAACAGGGGCATCACTAACAGGTCCAGAGAGGTCTTGCTCCCCCTCTATGTGGCACTGGTCAGGCCGCAGCTGGAGTACTGTGTCCAGTTCTGGATGCCGCACTTCGGGAGGGATGTGGAGAACCTGGAGAGGGTCCAGAGGAGGCCACTCGTATGACTGAGGGCTTCCGTGGCCAGCCCTAGAGGAGAGGCTGAGGGACCTGAATCTCTTCAGTCTCCGCAAGAGAGGACTGAGGGGGGATGTTGTGGCTGCCTACAACCTTATCAGGGGCCAGCAGCAGGGACTCAGGGAAAGTCTGTTCACCAAGGTCCCCCCTTGGAGTCACCAGGAACAATGGCCACAAGCTGAGGGAGGATAGGTGTAAGTTAGATATTAGAAAGAACTACTTCACAGTAAGGGTGGCCAGAGCCTGGAGTAGGCTTCCCAGAGAGGCGGTGCTCTTACCTTCCCTGGAAATCTTCAAAAGGAGACTGGATAGGCACCTGGCTGGGGTCTTATGACCCCTGCCAGCCCCAGTGCTCCTTCGTGCCCAGGGGTCGGACTAGATGATCTGTCTAGGTCCCTTCCGACTCATTGATTCTATGATTCTATGATTCTATGATTCTATCCTTATATAGCAATGTATGGGGAGAAGACAAGCTATAAAGACCAGCTAAAGCTAAGACTTAGCTGTGAGTTATGATTTATAAATCCACATAAGGAGGGGATTCATCATATCTTTAAAGAATCTTTGTGTCCAGTGGCTCTCTGAAGTCATGATTCAAATAATTTATAAATATTTGGGAGGCTATGTGGAAGGCTATTTAAATAAAATGGTATGTATGTTGTCATGGAATAAAACCCTTCATTCTATATAGTTACAAGCAATTAAAGGAGTGTGGTTAATGGTGTGTGTTTGATAATAAGCCTAAAGGACAGTTTGTGCATTGATGAAAACCTGAAATGCCTGGATCCACTTCAATTAAAGAAAATTTTGCAAAAATCTTGTTGGTCTAATAAAAGATATCATCTCTACTATGAGTCCTAATTGCTGGATCGACTTCAAACTCTGAAGAAAACATATGAGAAATGCCATAAAATGTGACTGCCAAGAGGTTAAATAAATTGCATGTGCCCATAGATAACAGGCCTCTGGAAGAAAATGTATTTTTATTTATTGGTTGATTGTTTGCTTTAATGCAATATGGACTGAAGAGGCAAATCCTTATTTGTCAGACCTGCTATTTAGTCAAATATATATTGTTGCTTTTGTAGAGGAAAGGTGAAGATAATCCAGAGATAAAGGAAGGGAAAAAAAGAACAAAACAACAAAATACTACATGAAATATACTTTCTACATGACCAAGTCATGGCTTTGATAAATCCAAACTTGTTTTTACTTCTAGACTAGAAATTTCTAGGACACTCTAGTTGGAGAATAGGACAAAACTCCTCTTACCTTTCATGCAGCAGAATTTCACTCCAGGAGATTTAGTAAAGGACTCTTGCAGTTGTCTCTGGAGTATCCATTATTGTTTCAAATAGTTAAAAATAAGGGCTACAAGTTTATGTGGCAAATTCCAAATAGCAACTGCAAATATTTCCTGCCCCAAAAAGGCAATTTAAATAACAGGGAAAAAAGGAGTTTCCCCACTGAATACTTTTCCAAAATAGGAAAATGGAAGGAATTTTAATAATGAAAGGCAAAATGGGAAGAGAAAATTAGCTAATGAATAAATACAATGAGCACATCCACATGAGCATGCATGTGCATCTTGCAGCATCTCAAAGCCCTTTGAGATGCTGCAAGAGGCACATGTGGGAACAAAAAAATATTCCCCAGTCCTCCAAGCACCCCAATGGCTGCCCTGCTCGGCCCCACCCTCCACTTGCCCCTGAGCCTTCCATCTCTGCCACAACCATACCCATTCCCTATCTGCCCCCGAGCTCCCCAATGGCTGCCCC
>NW_017728949.1:30357043-30358332 GCF_001723895.1 Crocodylus porosus | reverse complement strand
TTAAAAAAAAACAAACCCTGCACTCACCAGAAGTAGCAGCTGCCATCAGGGCAGCGGGGGGCCTCATGGCAGAGTCTCCCCTACCACAAGGCACAGGGCCCAGGTGACAGCCACAGTGGTAGTGTGAGTATCTGGCATCCAGGGCCATGCCCCACTGACCTTTGATGCCCCATGCTGTGTAAGGGAGCTCTGCCATGAGGCCTCAGTGACACTGACAGCAGCTGCTACTGCTGGTGAGTGTGGGGGTTTTTTTCCTGAGTCCCAGACTGCTGGGGCTGGGTGGGGGGGGCATCGGGGTCAGGTCTAGTTGTGGGGGGACTAACAGGGAGCCCCGTTGCCCCCTGCTTCCCCATATTGTACAGGGGAGCTCTGCCATGAGGCACCAGAGCCCCCACAGACCCTGCTACTGTTAGTGAGTACAAGGCTTTTTTTTTTTATTTAAGTGCCAGGAGGCTGGGACCAGGGGGGCAGCCATCAGGGTAGCTGGGGGTGTAAGCAGGGAATGTGAATGGGTGGGGCAGCCATTGGGGAGGCCTGGGGGAGCAGGCACTTTGGACCCAACTGAAGATGGCTGACCTCCTGGCCAACTGGGGCCAGATGCCTCTACTGGCTGTGCAGTCCCCATCCAGGTCTGGCAGGTGCACAGCAGGTCACAGTCGGGCAGCAGCCCTCACTGCCAGACTGCTGTAATGGGTAAAGGGTGCAGGGGACTCTCAGGCTGCTTCAGCAGTCCAGCTGGCACAAAGGGTAGTGTCCCCAATTGACTAGGGCCCAGAAGCTCCTGAGAGTGAGTAGCCTTGAGCTACTAGACAGGGCAGCTTTTTGTACTGATGGGTCTAGGGCAGGGCAGCTTTTTATACTGCTGGGGACAACACAGGTACTGGCCCTGGGCTCTAGTTCCTCCTGGCTGCAGATCCAGGAGGAGCCAGGCAGGGTTATTTTGCCCCAAGTGACCTAATTTGCCCACACCAAAGTTCATGTCTGGGCACATGCGTTGAGACAAAAAGCCCTGGCTTAAATTTGTACTGTTGCCCTGAGGGGTCAGGCCAGTGCTCAGGATCTTAGTATTACACTGTTAGACAGGACAGTGTGGTGTACAATTGCACTTATACAAACCCACAAATCAATTAGGTGTGTACACACACACACACACACACACTACCAGCTCAGGCACATACACATCCAAACAAGCCTAGGCACATGCACACCTATCACCAATTCTAGCACATATACTATACACCCCAAAAGTTAGACACAGATCACTAATTCATATATATATATATATATAT
>NW_017728949.1:30331219-30356943 GCF_001723895.1 Crocodylus porosus | reverse complement strand
ACACATTCAAAATAACCAGTCTAGGTTCATGCACACCTATCACCAGTTTCAGCCCATACATGCTACACACACCAAATTTAGACAGAATCAGTTACCAGTTACCAACACCTGCACATTCAATACACATACGTGGATTACTAATTTATATACCACACACACACACACAATGATATCTATATATGTATATATATATGTGTATTCATAATTTACACACATACCACCCACCTACACATACACACAGGTGAGTTCCTAACTTGGGTGTTGTGATGTGTATGTGTATGCTTGGTGTACTTGGGATACCTGGAGAAAGGTTAAGGTAAGAAAGTAGAAGTGTAGGGAGTTAAAGTTACCAGGACCAGGATTAGAACCGGTAGACTACAGGGGCCTGAGCTGAAGAACTGAGGCTTGGGGGTAACTTTAGGTTAATTGATCTTAATTGATTAAAAGACAATGCCCAAAGCCTGAAGAACAGGAAAACAATGCTGGCAAAGAGGCTGAGGCTGGGACTGGAGCCAGACCTATGGGGGAGCTGAAAAGGTAGGTGGGGAGAGGGAAAATGGGACTAAGGGAAAGTGTGGGTGTTAAATAGGGGCTCTGGATGTGGGGAACCAGAGAATGGATCTGGGGCAGCTAGAGAAGTTGCAGGGAGTGGCAGTAGGTGCTGGGAGCTGGAGAAAGGCTCCAGCTGCTGAAGAAAACTACAGGACAGCCACAAGGAGCTGGGAAGCTGCAAGGGGGGGAGGGAGGACTACAGAAGGTGAGGGGGAAGCCTGAAAACAGAGAGAGGGACAGCAGAAAATCACAGGAAAAGCAGCAGGAGAGACTGAAAGGCAGCAGGGACAACATGAAAGCAGAGAAAGGCAGCAGAAAGTCACAGGGAAAAGGCAGTAGGAACTGAAAGGAAATCAGGAAAGTAGTGGAGAGGGGTGTGGGCTAGAGCTGAGAAAGAGAGAGAGAATGAGGCTGGAATTTAAGATAAGGAAGGGACTGGGATTTAGTAAAACATGACCCACCTCGGGGTTGCAAATGACAGTGGTTTTATTGAACAGAGGAGATGGTGACACAATGTTTTATTGGTTCCCTTACACCCACCCATACACACACACAATGGCAGCAGGGGTTAGAGAGGCTTGGTGCAGGGGCTAGAGTCCACTGAAGTCCAGGAGGAGATGGATAGAGACAGAGAGAGAGTCCAAATTGTAGGAGGAGGTGTGCAGCCCTATCCAGGCTGGAAAGGGGTCCTTGTCCAGTAGATGTTGTCCAGGGGGGAGTCACCGGCAGGGCTTCTGGATGGTGGTGGTCCAGATAGAGAAGGCGTCCCACTGGATCTATCTACACTGCCCCTTTTTATAGGGGCAAACCTTGTGTGACCATAGTGACAGGAGGCATGCCCAGGCAAGGGTCAGCCCCTGGCGTAGTGCACATGTGTGCTCCATGCAGGGATGTGAAGTTTTGGGTGTCTGTAATGGTGAGAGTTGCTGGTTCTGCAGGGTCTTTTGTCTTTCAAATGCTGGGTTCTTGTGTCTGTTCCTGGGTGAGGTCTGTGGTTCCTGGATGAATCAATGCGAGGTGATGACCCAGTCGTTACAGGCCATTCAGTAGAGGCCTGCTACCATTGAATTTCAATCATTCCCAATCACACACATTCATCTTGGAACCAATTTACATGGGTGGAATACATTATTCATACTGTTGCAACACAGAGGATGCCCAGGTAGAGGACACAAGATGGAGGCTTGACATATAAAATGGAAACTTGACACAGACCTAAACCATACAATATCCATATGAAACAATAAAAAGCAACACAAAAATGCTAATAATACAGTATACAACAGTAAAAATCAATACAAACCTAATAATTATACAATATAAAACTGGATATCCAAAACCAAAACCTTGCTATCAAAATAAAAATATTAAAACTTATCCTACATCTTATCTTACTTATACTTACCTAGGAAATAAAGAGGGAGAGAAAAAGTCAGAAATGGTTGGGGAAGAGGAGGGAATGCATTTTAAAATAAATAAAAAAAAGAAAAACTGGGGGTTTTGCTACAGTACCACTTCTGTTTGAGCTGCTGCAGGTGCACATACTTGCATATGTGAACGCAACCAATGATTTCATTCTAGCACACTTAATTGTGCAGGCTTAGGCCTGCATGTAGAATTAAATATGAAGACGGGAGATAGGACAATAAGTTAGGATGATTACATAGGATATCTGGGGGGAAAAAATCTAATTATAAAGATGGTTAAGCATTGCAGTAGATTGCCTAGGTTGGTCGCTGAATCTTTCTCAGGCTTATAAGGGTAGATAAATATCCTTCACAAATGATATGAGTGTTTCTGCTTTGTGGGATGTACTAGATGACTGATATCTTGAGCATCCAGACCACTGGATTGAGCCACTGCCCATAGCAACCATTGCCATGGCCAACCTGTCATCCCAGATCATCTTTCCATGACTGACTAGTTGTTTTTTATCTTGAAAATGTAAAGCAGATGCAAGTCTTCCACATTTTACTGTCTTATCTCTTGCCCCATTTCATCTGTCTTATCAGAAGCAAAAGCTGTCACTGTTCTCACAGGCGCGGTACAGATATTCAAGGTCCAAGGATGAATTGATTAATTCTTTGCAAGTTAATCTAAAATGTTCAGATCAAATTGAAACAGAAGTAAACAGACATTACCTTTGATTTAGAAAATACAGCCACTTGCCTGCAATGGCTCTGGCCAGAAGCCAGGGGGTGCTAGAGCATAGCTTCTGGCTTTGTGTCCAGTTCCTCTTCCTGCTGTCCTTGAAGTCTCTGGGATTTGCAGGCCAGAATTACAGCAGCAGGACTCTGCAGGATTGCTCATCACTTCCTCTTCCTGCTTCCTGGTGCCTCTGGGATTTGTATTCCACAGTTGCAGTCAGAAGTATGTTTGAGCTCAGGGCTGAAAAGCATGCTGGGGGACTGTGATTTAAGTTGAACCAGGAAGGGGATCTGGGACAGAAGTTTCATAAACCAGTTTGACCCAAATCAGTTAAGTCTGATACCTCATTCAACCAGTTTATCTTAAACCAGTTTCAGACATTTTGAAATTGGTTTATGTCTTCTGTTCTGTTACAGGTTGGAACCAGTTTCTGATCACTTAAATGAGTTTGTGTAACTTCTGTCCCTAGCCACAGTGATCAACTTGAATTTCATGGGAAAGTTATCGCTATCAGTGAAATCAGATCAGGTGTAGAGAGCGAACAAGAAGGGACCAATACAAGAACTGTGGAAAATATCAGTAAATTGTAGTATTGGGTTACTCTTCTTCCAACAAGAGTAAAAAAATATATAATAATCAATGAGCCTTAGCATCTTGAGGTAAACTTGTAAAATATGTCCTCAGGCTTCTACTTCCAAATGTAAGCAGCTCATCTATGCTCTGAGCAAACCATTGTGTGGAGAGCTGCTTGAGCATCTGATGGGCTTTTTTCCCCCCTAACCTATGCTTTGCTACAGGTTTTCAGGCCTATAAAAACAATATTTTTATTTCTGATATGTAAATGCATTACTGCACAGTTAACATATAGAGATAATAGATCTATTATAATCCACGTATGCAGTATAATTATGTTTGTTCCCATCAAATATACAGTCTAAACAACAAGCTGTTATTACCATTATCAGTTAGCTATTTTAAAACCACATTGTTCTTTCACAGGCAGAAAAATATTTCAGTGACTAACTGTGGTTGTCTTCCCCACGAATCACCTCATTTATTTTGCAAGCTAGTCCCTTTATGGCAATGAAAATTACTGCAGGCTCCTTCTCACCCCAAATGGGGAGTATGGCTAATGCTTGTGTTTTCCCTTCAGGTTTCAGACTTTCCCATTTGATGTAATGGGTTTTCTACAAATTGGTAAGTGAGTTGTGGGTTGTTTTTAAGCCAAATGAGTATAACTTTCCAAAAACATAGTTGTTGTTGACAGTACAATTTAATTTGCTGGTACTGTAGGGATTGTCTGCTAATACACCGTTGCTAAAACAGCCATTACAATAGATGTAAAAAAGAAAGTGATAATAGATTTTAACAATATTTAGGTGAAGCCTGAGATTTTCTGTCTTCAATTTTATGCCATGTTGTCCCATCAATTTATCTTTAAGACTCTTTTATGATTTTTGTTCCCATATTCATTTATGCTGGTGCTTCTCAACCTTTTTAGACTCGAAGCAGTAAGAAAATTTCACTCGTTTGACAGCAGAAAAATACTGGAGCAACTCTTCAGTTGCAGACAACTTGGAAAGACCACAGCAGATCAGAATGTTTTGAATACAATGGATTCCCATTTGGAATAGCTGCGTAATGGGCTTGCTGGGCTTTGCCCAGCTCCCCCAGCTTAGAAGACTGGGAATGTGATTGGTGGGGCAAAACCCACCAATCAGAGATAGGCAAGGGAAGAGCCAGGAGGAAAGTCTGCTCCCCCACCTATTCCAAAGGCTGGGGCAGGAGCAGACTTAATTAGGAACTGCAGTTGCAGCCCCCCTAATTGGTTCATTTTCAATCTGGGGGTGGAGCCCCAGAAGGGGATATAAGCAACTGTGTGCTGAGCATGCAGCACAATCAGTGACAGATGGCGAGGGAAGGGGTCCTGGGGCCAAGAAGAGTTGGGAGAGCTACCCAGTGGACATATCTGACTGCCCAGAAGAATCTGAAAGATTCTGCCACTGGACAGAAGTGGTAGGCGGTGCAGGTATCTCTGCACAGAGGGTCTGTGAGGGACCGAGACCCTGGAAGGGAGGCGGTTGAGGTCTCCAACCCCAGTATGAGGCCAGGCTCGGGAGTCAGTGCTACTGCAGGGTACATCATTGCAGGATGTAAGGCCCAGGATAAGGAGGCTGGGCAGTCTGGGGCCCATTCCCCGGGGTCCACAAGGGCCATGGGAACAGAGCAGTTCCTGAGTACGAGGAGCAGCATTTGTGGAACGACCCTGCATATGCATGAGGCAGCCCAGGCCTGTATCTGTCCCTGAGAAGGATTGAACCACTGGGACATGTGAGCAAGTCACACTACCTGCCCTGAGGCCTGGAACTGAGCTGTCCCTTGGAGAAACATTAGTCAGGCCAGGTTACTTATGAACACTGCCCTACTCAGCTTATTGGGACATGTGGGTCACTGGGGAAACTGGTCTCCTACTGGGGAGTGACACTCAGGGAAGGTAGCCTGAATAAAGAGGCAGGAGGACGGGCACCACTAGAGAACTTTTGCATCTTATATATTGGAGAGTTTATTGATAGTTTGATATACTCTGTGCATTTTGGAGGGTATAGTAACTGTTAACTGTACACCTTGTATTTTAGAGCGCCATTTATTGTTGTATTTATCTGTTCATATGGTTTGGAACCATTATGCTTACATATATACATATAGGTGGGAGGGAAACTGCAACTGATTGCAGTTTCCCCCCAGCACATGTGCCCTGCTGGTTTTCCCCTTCTACTGGTGGGGGGAGGAGGGGGCACACATTCTGGGGACACCTGGGTTATATCTGGTTTTATCATCTGAATCATGTTTACAAACCTAACAGTGCTAATATTTTGTAGCACCTCCTGACACCCCTTGGAAAGATCTCAAGGCACCATCAGGTGCCACAGCATCCTGGTTGAGAGTCTGATTTATGCTGTAAGCTCCTGGGAACTGTTTCTTGAGTACACAATAGGACCTTGTTCCTGATAGCATGCTACTGCAATGTAAATTATTACTAGTAACTGAAACAGGATCACTAAGTAAAATAAAATATTACTCTTACATCGTTATTCTTCTCTTTGTCTCTCATTTTTCTGTGTGGGCAGCAGCACTTACATTAGGGGTCTATATGTACTATAGTCCCTATTGTTTCAATAAAGCTTTCATCTCTGGTATTCCCTAGCATAATCCAGCCTTACCCATAATTCTCCTTCCCCAGTCCAGCAGGAAACCATTAATTAATCAGATGACCTGAAGTCTTAAATACAGTTCAAAACGCCAGTGCATACATTCATTGTTTTGGGGGCAAAATTGCAACCATTTAATCTGACTTCCTTCATAACATATATGCAAAAAACCCTTGAGGGATGGATTTAGGCAGCTGAATAGTGATCCTAAAACCTTCTAGGTTTCAGAAGAGTCTAATTAATAAATGACCTCAAAAATGAAATCAGTGGCTTTGTAAGGTATGTCGATGGTGGCAGATTTTATAATATGTACATTCTATTTCACTGACCATTAGGTTTGTTTCTCAATGTATCCTGTCTTCTCTCCTAGACTTAATCACCATCCATTTTAAACAATGATGTGCATAAGGGATAGCCAGTAGGGACACTTGTTTCTCATTCACTTCAGTAGAATTTGAGTCAGATGCAAGGATCTAAACTGGATCCTACTGTGATGGGGCCCTTTTCTATCTGGAAAGCACCTAGTGTACCAGCAATAAATAATCTAATATTATTTAGAGTAGTGACCATGGGATCTTAAAACTCTTCACAAAGGTGAGTTGTTAGTAATAAGAATAAAAATACTACAAATAAAATCATTATCATCATCATTCCCATATGCAGATCAGAACAGGGAGGCACAGTTTTACATGGGCAGTACCAAAAAAGAGACCAGGTCCCCTGATTTAGATGATAACATTAAGAAGCTAGGTTACACTGCCACCATCAAGCCAAATATAGTTTAGGTTCCTTCAATACTATATCCATTTCGCTGATTTTGTGGCCAGATTTCAATATACTTTATAGTGTGTATTTTGCCTACAAGTCTGTGGGCACTTTAGCCTGCAATTTACAACCAGACATTCTGAATGGATTTTTAGCAGATGCTGGCTCTTTCCATGTTAATTTGCATGAATACAGATCATATGACCAATTGTATTTAAAACTCCACATTAAATTACAGAAATAATTAAATTTTATAATAAATAAAAGGTTAGTTGAACTTAATGATTGCACAAAAGCCGGAAAAAGCTCACTCCTCTTCTGTCTGGTTCCAGGAATTTTTACCCATTAAATATTCCAGAAGACTCCCCAGACTGCAAACATTATGTCATGAGAACAAACTCTGATTTTGGATTATGTCTTAAGGCAGGAAGAAACTGTCTCTAGCAACTTTTAAGTATTATTTTCAGGATACTAATAAGAGTTTTAATACTATAAACATCTTCAGTTTCTCATATGTTGTCCTATACAAACAGCATACACATACTTGTGAGTAGTAAATCCATTTAGACAGTATGTTTATTATCCTCATAAGTTTATATCCACTTTTATTTATGCCTAGATTATTTTAATTAAGATAATTATGGAAGCCACCAATTTGCAACTTTTATGATTTATTTCACTTTCTAAAACCAGGGCTGATCATCACAGTTAATTTTATTGTTGTGCAAGTTTATTTCTGGTGTGATTTGTTTTTGGAAATGTTTATTCCATTAGACGAAAAGCCTAAACATTCTTTTGCTTCTCATCTTCATTTCTGCTTCACTGTAAAGCAACTAAACCAAGGCCCTGGCTGTACAAAATAACATTACTGATTAACCCCATATGAAAACTTGCACTTAGCTGCTTGGGAGCCACTGTTGTCAAAACAAAAAAAAAATAAAAACATATGCACTGAGTGCTTCGGCATCTACCTGATGAATATATACATCCAATACAGTTGCTTTGAATATTTTGAGATCCTTGAATAAATTTACTCTAGAAATGTAAAGAAGTCATATTGTAATATAACTAGATAATACCCCTATTCTCACCCGTGAGAAGACTACTTGCATAATTCACTTTGAAGTTCTGTTTTGAGTAGCTGTCTACACAGTTTCAGTGAAACCAGCTATCACTTTGTATTTTACAACACTGTTCTATGTGGCATTTTTGTTACATATCCATGTGTGATGGAGCAGCTTAAGTGCTCCATCACTTCAACCACGTGCCAGCTGCCTGCTCCAGCAGTTGTTAATTAGGGCACCCATTTTAGAGCCCAGCTCTCCGGGCTGAGAAAGCAGTTTGCTGCCAAAAAGGGCAGTATGTGAGAGGCCTTATGAAGGTCTGAATTTGATCTGGCTGCAAGCCAGAGCAGTATTAACATACTGGATGACATCTGCAAGGGATGGGACATGTTAAGGGGATGTCAGAGCATGTACTTATCACCCTTGTACATCAGGGCACTCAAACAGCAGCCTCCCACCTAACTAAGATCTGGATCAATTAACAACATGGTGTGGCAGGAGAAGGAGGTGGCAGTTTGCCCATAGACAGATGGAGGGTCAATACTGAGGTCAGGCCTGGGAGTTTGCCCCTGTCACACATGATTATCAGTTTCACACTTTCATTGGCAACACCTTCTCATGTGTATAAATGGAACCAATAGTGTTAATGTAAGTAATCCATGTAAAAAAAGGAAAGCCAAACTCAGGATCAGAAGGAAATGTATTGGAAACAATGGAGCAGTTGCTTGTAACTCATAATCTTTTTGAAAATATAAAACCAAATCATGTTGGAGGCGTAATATGTCCATAGCTCCCTCTTCTCAAAAGAGAGAACAATTTGATGTATTTTTCTCACAGGCACCATCCTAAAATCATGGAGCAAATCCTGCACAATAGTTACTTTATAGAATCCGTATTGAGAAATACTGTCTATCATGCCCAAGACCCAAAGTCTGGCTCCAGATGGATAATTTGCACATGGGGCATTTGTTTAGCGTTTTATTAAGTTCAGATCTAGTTTCAGATGTGAAATTTCTCAAAGTTTGATTTATGTTCAGATCAGGACATTTTTCGTTTGAAACTTCGTAACATGTATTGAAGCACGTGAGGAGACTATTGTCTTTGTAAGAATAAGCTTGATGCATCAACTTGCCAGCATAAAATCACACCATTAAAAAGATAATTGTTTCCAACTGTCTTGAGAGATTTTATGATGATAGGGTTCCTGAAGGTTAAATAGAACAGCAAAGTAATGCTTGAAATATGAGACTTCTATGTACAAATAATATTCAATGAATTCAAAAGCTAATGCAAGAGTTGTCAATTGTGGGTATGTGTGCCCCCAGTTGGGGTACTTTGAAAGGTCCCAGGGTGTACACAGGAGCAGGTGGAGATGGAGCGCCACTACCCCGTGACAGTGCCTCACAGGAGCAGGGCCAGGGTGGGGCAAAAGCAGGGCCACACAGATGCTGCACTGCCACTGCTCACCACACCCCTGCATCTCGCCACCCTCCCCTCCCCTCCCCTCCCCCCACCATGTATGGCCACTCACCCCTTCCCCCAATCCATGTCCAGCCACTTGCCACCTGCCCTCCCTGGAGGTATACTCACTAAAAAGGGGGCCACCAGGATTACACTTATCAAAAAAGGTTGAAAACTCCTGGGCTAATGTATCACTGTCCTCATCTTCAACTGTTCATCTCTGTATAGCAGGCTGTATATGGCAAGCTTGTTATTTTACAGCAAGAGAAATTTAATTCTTCCTCTCACCACATCATGAAGTACTACGACCATTATCTCCTTGTAATACAAATTCTCAATAATGAATCAGTGACCATTTGAACTATAGACACCAGCTGATAATGCAGATTCTTCCCCTGATGAGGTGTGCACCAAGAACTCCCATGGTCAATAGGAGTTAGATGAGTATTTTGAGGGATAATAGGCTGCTGGAGATGCTGGGTGTAGTTATATATAGCCTGACTCCTGTTCATAAGAGCTCATTCTTGTTCTAAAATAAAATTTGCTAATATTTGAATTGGTCCCGTGATTCTAATCTAAAACTTTACTTTTGTGTGCCTACCACTTCTAACCAGCAGTAATATGGCAGAACAATGTTATTGCTTCTGGAGTACTTGTATGGAACTCTGGAATTTTATCAGTGCCTTTAAGGGCATATACTTTATATGGAGATCAACAATTTTTTATGACAGTGCCACAAAATGTTACAAGAGATTTGTTGAATAAGAAATTCATGGTTTCAAAGCCAGAATGCCTTCCTCCTACTCTGGGAGAGTACATGAAATACATAATTTCTGCACTTAATAGTCTTTTCAGTTGTACTAGTAACCTTTGATTCCAATGCATTATAGCCCTTCACTTTGGGAACTCTTAGAAGATGAATCATTACCAAAATGATTACAGCTGTATTCTGTATTTCAGCTGCAAGAAGAAGTTGTGTAGAGGTTCAAACTGTGAGATAGATGTGGAAGAGCACCTAACTTATTATTCATTATAATTTCAATCATGTAGTGCAGCTATGAGCAAGATCATTTCTATACTTACAGATTATAGTACAGCTTCCCTCTCTGTTTCCTAGTCTGATGTGGTATGAGATTTTGCAAGAGTCAATAAGTGAACACAGAATGACTGAAGCATTTATGGTAGGTTTTACTTTAAGGCCAAAAAAAATAAATAAATAAAGATGTCCTATTAGAACTATTCAATATTGTGAGAACTTCTGCTGAATTTACACCTTCAGAATTTATTTCTACTATGTCTGGCATGAGCACACAAAATGGGCTTCAAACTTTTTGTTTACTTTCTTTAAAATCAATAAAGTCAGGTAGTTATGTAAATGCCATCTGTCAAGTTCTTTCAGAATAACCTTTTATAAAGGGCAAAAAATACCTCACTCTAGTTCCCAACATTAAAAAATAGGCATTTTGTGCACAAACCAAATATAAAGCAGCCAAACTGAGGAAAATAATTAAAATATAACATACATTTAAATTGTTCTGTATGGAAAATATTTAAACAGGTATATGGGTCTGCAATGCCATAAAAAGATGGATCAACATAGGAAATTTGGGGCATTAGAAACCTAATAATCACCACAGACAGGACATCATTGCAGACTACTAAAATAAAAGAGAAGCTCCAAAATTTCCTGTAAAGAAAAATATAGAGCTTAAAAGGGAAGGTAGCAATGAAACCATGATGAAAGAAGAAGTGTTCTGTGCTCAGTCTACTTGGCTATAATGATGTGTATAGAAATACTATGTGTTGTTTTAAATTAATATTAAATTTTATATGTTGCTTTCTGTCTATGGCATAAATTACGTGTATTAATGCACAAAGTAGGAAAAAGCATTCCAACCATGTAGCAAGGGTGTCCAATTTTTTGTTAATTGTAAAGAGCTCATGACTATCCATATTTTTGCCTAGCAAAATTTGTGGGTGTTTTATTAACTCTTATGCAAGCAGTGTGTGTAAAAGTTTGCCTCTATGGACTTCTGTCTGAGCAAAGAAAATAATCCAAGGCCCCAGCCTCAATGGGTTGAGCTAGCCTCAATAATATTTTTTCATAATAGCAGTAAGAAAGGTGAAAAACTTTTGAGTCATGTGCAGGATTTCTAGGTATAGTTCTTGCCCTGAGAAATTTGTAAAGTGACTCTGGCAGGATCATCAAGAAGTTGATAAAGAATGAGAAAAATGACTGGTATAGTTAACAGGATATAGTGAACAAGATAGAGTGGACTCCTCTTCAAGGATAGCACCATTAAAAATCTCATTTTAAAGGATCTGATATAAAATGAAGGATAAAGAATTTTCATTTTTGAGCATGGATTACTGAGCAGGATATTATTTTTCCCCTAAGGTTTGAGCTCTCTCAAAATACTAGCTCCCCAAATCATCCTCCTGAAATTCATTTCCTAGGGAAGTTGTTCAGCTGTACAAAGACAGATGTGCAGCTAGATTCTGATGGCTGCCAGAAACTTTGTAATCTGTTAAATTTCAACAGCTTGCTTCACCATTTCCCTGCACTATGTCACTGTGCAGTCATTAATGTTATTGCAAAATGCCACATAAAATGGCAAATTTAGAACTGAGCGTTTTACATTTTCTTTGAATAATTTCAGACTATATATATAGGTAGCATTTGTCACAGAAATAGTTGTGGCTATAACTTGTGCTGTTTTTGAAGTATAATATGTGGACATGATAATTCCATGACTTCTCCACTGAGGAACAAGGTACAAAAAATGGAGAATTAACATCTAAGACTAAGCATAGGTGTTCAAAAGCCCCTGGCAGATGTGCTCTATCGTACCCTAAAGTGCTGTAAATTAGAGTAGCAGTAAACTGAACAGACATTCACCATTGGGGTTGAGGGTGGGGGTTGGTGTTTGTCTGCACTGGCCAAAGCCAGCAGATAAGGGGCACTCACGCATTTCCCAGGAGGCTTCCAGATAGGCCCTTCTCCCCAGCACCCTTCCCACTCCCACCCACAAGTGAGGTCAGCAGTGGCTGGAAGGAAGAGTGTGGGGAAGCAACAGAGTGCCCCCATGAGGACTCCCCCCACAGCTTGCTGGCTGTGGTTTCCGCGGCAGGAGAGGGGCCTGAGCCAAGTCCACATGGCAAGAGGTACTCCCTTCCCTCCCAACCCCAGCCTCTTGACAGCTGCAACCAGGAGCTGAAGTGTGGGGCTGCCTGGCTCAGCTTTTCACTGCAGAAACTGGAGTGGGGAGGAAAGAACCCTCCCCCCCACCACAAGCTTGCTGGCTGGGGTCTTGAGGAGCACCAGGCTGGAGCAAGCATCCTCACAATGCAGGTCCTGGCAGCAGCTGTCAAGAGGCTGGAGGGAAGAGATTTCTCCTGCTGCATGGACCCAGCCGAGCCCCCCTACCCCCAACCCTAGCCAGCAAGCTGTGCAGGGATGCTCACAGTGGAAGAGGGTTCCCTTCTCCATCCACCCTCACCTGAGCCTTATGACAATGGCAGCCATAAGCTTCAAATTGGGGCTGCCTAGCCTTTTTGCAGTGCCAGAAACAGGGGGGGAAGGGTGGGGAAACAGCCTTTCTGTCATGTGGAATCAGCCTAACCCCCACCAAGATCTAAGCCCACATGTTTGGGGAGGATTTGTATGGCAGAGAAGTTCTGTTCCCCTACTTCCCATCCAGCTGTTCAGAGAAGATATGGATTCTTTTCTCTCTCCTCTATGTGATAACCTTGGTGTGGGACTGGGCTAGTGCTTGCCAAGAGCAGGCAAGCACCAGCCAAGGCTAGCAAGCCACCCAGAAAGGGGCCCTGGGATGATGGCCAAATGTACAGGCGTTCAAAAAAGTGCTCTAAAAGTGCTTTAGCCTAATACAACATCCATCAAAGGTTAACTTAGAATATTTTAAAGCATTTTAAATGCTGTGAACATCTGTTCTGTTATGGCTTTAGAGCACTTTCTGTGTACTTAAAACACATTAAATGTAATATCTATACCTCGCTCATGTGTGCATATTTTTCCCCTTATTATACTGTTGCCTTCAGAAAAATTAACAAGAGGGTAAAACTAAATATTTCTGGTAAGTCTGAATAAAGTGTAAGTAATAATTCACTAAGGCAATTTTCTGATCATATTTTATAGTGGCCCACTGGTATAAATGGCTATACCCTGTACAGGAGAGATTGTGCTGAAAAAAGGGGCAAGGGTATAGCTCTCTCTGTGAAGGAGAGCTACATGTTCCTACAGACTGAGATTGGCACAAAGAGGACTACTGGAGACCCTTTATGTTAGAATATGAGGGGAACAAAGTGAAGGAGATACAATGGTAGGAGTCTACTACAGACCTCCAAACCAGGAACAAGTGCTTGACCAAGAATTCACCATGGAACTGGCCAAGACTGCACACTCTTCGTGCATTATGGGAGACTTCAACTACCCACACGTATCATAGAATAAGCACGTGGCCAAATCTGATCGGTCACAAAGCTTCCTTACATGTGTGTATGGGCTCCACCTGTCTCAAGAAGTTTATGGGCCGACAGGAGGCAAAGCGCTGCTGGACCTGGTACTGGCCAAAGAGGATGATCTAATCAGAGACCTAAGAATTGAAGGGAAGCTTGGGTGACAATAACCATGAGTTGATCACTTTCACTATCCATTGCAAAGCTGGCAAGTCAGCCAGCAATGCAGTAGTCCTTGACTTTAGGAAAGTTGACTTTCATAAGCTCAAGAGGCTTGTTCTTGAGGCCCTGAGAGGCCATGATTTCACAGGGAGGGAGTTCATGATGATTGGTTGCTCCTTAAGGAAGCAATCCTAGAAGCACAAGGAGTGTCCATCCCAACCCATAGGAAAGATAGTAAAAGGTCTCAACTACCCCCTTGGCTCAACAGGGAACTCATGGGATTCCTATAATTAAAAAGAGAGGTGTATAAAGGATGAAAGACAGGAAACACCACTAAGGAGTAGACTGCACTGGTCCACACCTGCAGGGAATGAAGTAGGAAAGCCAAGGCTGCAACTGAATTCCATCTGGGTACACAAATCAAGAACAATAAAAAGTCCTTCTTCAGATATGTGGGGAGTCAAAAGAAAAACAAGGGCAACACTGAACCCCTGCTAAACCAGCTATGGAAGCTGAGTACCAACATCCAGGAAAAAGCCAATTGTCGCAGGGCAGGGACCCAGGAGTGGCCGTGATCTCTCCTGGTGCCCCTACTGTGCCAAGTAGCCAGTCTAGCACCCTCATTCTTGCCCGCCATGACTTCGATGGTTCTATAATATTAATGGGAGGCTGCCTTTACTTGACCCCTTCGACCCGGTGCTCTTACCCTTCCGGTCCCTGCTCTATACAAATAGATTCTGGTGCCCCAACCCTATGGGCATCACGTGGCTCCTTCCACCCCTAATACACGCCCCAAGCCTCTTAAGTGTTCCGGACATTATCGTGTCTATACTCTTCCTCAGTGGCCGTCCCCGAGGCCCCTGACCATATGCTCACCCTCACTGGGCTCCTTATTCCCGTACTTGCCTTCACCAGGCTATAGTCGTACGCTCACCCTCACTGGGCTCCCTAATCTTGTACTGGCCCTCACCGGGCTCTAGCCATACGCCCGCCCTCACCAGGCTCTCTAGTCTGGTACTTGCCCTCACCAGGCTCTCTAGTCATACGCTCACCCTCTTCCAGGGCCTCTCACTAAGCTCGCCCCCATCTGGGGCTTCTCAATAAGGTTCACCCCCTTTCTGGGGCCTCTCAATAGGTTTGACCCCTTTCTGGGGCTTCTTCTGCACAGACAGTGCCCCCACTGGGTCCTGTCTCCCCACGCTCATGCGCTCTCACCCGTACTGCGGCCTGTCTCTCCACACTTCACGCGCTCTCCTGCGTTCACGCCCGCCCGCACTGGGGCCTATCTCCACATGATCTCTACAGTCGGGGCTCAGGTGGCCGTAGCCGTGCCTGGCCCCTGACCCTCCTTCTGGGTCTTATGCCCGACTCGGGCTCCTCACCATCAGGCTCAGGCAGCCTCCGCCTTCCCAGGCCTTCCAGACCCCTTCTATGGGACTGGGGTCAGTGTCCCCTGAACGTTGTACCCCACTGGGCTTCTCGCTTGCACGTCCCTCCCTTGGGCTCTACTCGCACTCGCCCACACGGAGGTCTACCTCGTGTTCATGTGACCGGGGCTCAGGTGGCCATAGCCGTGCCTGGCTCCCAAGACCCCCTTCTCAGGGTCATACGCCCCACTGAGCTTCTCTGACTACCGCCCACATGGGGCTGGGGTAACGACATCCCAAACGCAGCGCCACCCCAGCGCCAAACTGCTGTGCCTTCTCTGGCACCAGATTGCTGTGCCCTCCCAGGGCACCAGGAACCCCCATGCTACTGGGGAGCTCCATTGATGCCTCCTCCAACCCCTACAGCCTCACCCAGTCCTCTCGTGTAACAATAACAGAACAGAAAACACAAAACCATAAGCCAACCGGCTGTAATGCAAAAGAAGCCTTGTGGCTATAGCATAAATTCTACACCACCCTGTCCCTCTTTCAATACCTCCCTGTCAGGAGGTATTCTCTCTACCCCGTATCATTGTGCTGCCGGTCAGGCTGTGCTGTGCTGTGCTGCGCTGCCCTACAGCAGAGCTCCTGTTGCTTAGGCTGCCAGAGGGGAACTGACTTCTGGCCTCACCCTGACTGCTTATAAGGGCCATGCCCTGCCTCTTTCTGGCCAGCTGACCAGGTTGGTTGCCCCGGCAACCCTCACCTGTGCTGCCCTGCTGACTGGCAGCTAAGCCCCTATCACCATTGCCAGTAGCAAGCACCCTAGTGCCTGCTACACTGATCTATTTAATGATTACTTTGCATCAGTTTTTCACCAGCCCAAAGGGATCACCCTGCCTAACATGATGCGGCATGACCAGGGTGAGGATGAATTGGCACCATTGGCATGGATCTTGTGAGGTAGCATCTTGAGAGGTTGGACCCCCATAAATCAGCTGGTTCAGATAGGTTGCATCCAGGAGTGCTAAAGGAAGTGGCAGACATCATAGTGCAGCCACTGGCATAGATATTCAAGAACTTGTGGTGCTCAGGTGAAGTACCTGAAGATTGGAACAGTGCCAATGTGGTGCCCATCTTCAAGAAAGAAAGGAAAGAAGACCTGGGAAGCTACAGGCCAATCAGTTTGACCTTAATCCCTGGGAAGATTTTGGAAAAAAATATCAAAGAAACCATTCTTGACAGGCTAACAGAAGGCAACATTCTGAGGGATAGCCAGCACAGGTTTGTTGCAGGTAGGTCTTGCTTGACCAATCTCATTTCCTTCTATGACCAGGTGATGTATCACCTGGACAAGGGAGAAGAGGTTGATGTCATATATTTGGACTTTAAAAAAGCCTTTGACCTAGTTTCCCATGATGTCCTCATGGGAAAATTGGGCAAGTGTGTCCTTGAGTACTCCACAGGCCAGTGGCTGAGGAACTGGCTCTGAGGTTGGACCCAGAGAGTGGTAGTAGACTGAATCAACATGGCACTTGGTGACTAGTGGCATTCCTCAAGGCTCCATTCTCAGACCTGTACTCTTTAATGTCTTCAGAAATGATCCGGATACTGGTGTCAAAAGTGGACTGGCAAAGTTTGCTGATGACACCAAACTTTGGGGAAGAGTTCCCACACTTGAGGGTAGGCTGGTGATCCAGGCCAACCTCACTAGGCTTGCAAGGTGGGTGGATGAAAACCTGATGACATTCAATATGGAGAAATGCAAGATGCTCCATCTCAGGAATAAAAACCCACATCACACTTATAGGCTCAGCAATGCTACACTCACTAGCACCATGACCAAAAGAGACTTGGGGGTCACGATTGACCACAAGATGAATATGAGCCACCAATGGAATACAGCAGCTGGTAAAGCGAACAAAACTCTGGCTTGCATCTATCAATGCATCTCAAGCAAAACCCAGGATGTCATCCTCCCACTGTACTTGGCCTTGGTGAGACCACAACTGGAATACCGCATCTAATTCTGGGCGCCACAATTTAGGAAGGACATGGGGAAGCTTGAAAGAGTCCAGAGGAGAGTCATGCACATGATCAGAGGAAGAGAACAGGCCTTATGAAGAGAGCCTGTGAGCCTCTTCAGTCTGAAAAGCACAGGTTTAGGGGTGAGAAGGTGGTAGCCTATAAGTACATAAGGGGTGTACATCAGGATCTGGGGGAAAACCTGTTTACCAGAGCACCCTAGGGGATGACAAGGGCCAATGGTCACAAACTCCTGCAAGACCCTTTTAGGCTGGACATAAGGAAAAACTTCTTTACTGTCCAAGGCCCGAACAACTGGAACAGACTCACACAGAGGTGGTGTGCAAGCACCTACTCTGGACACTTTCAAGAAACATTTGGACACTTATCTTGCTGGGATCCTTTGACCCCCAACTAACTTCCTGCCCCTTGGGCAGGGGGCTGGACCCAATGATTTTATGAAGTCCTTTCCAGCCCTAATGTCTGTGAAATCATAGTATTATTATCATTATTCATATATTATCTGATCATATACGTTATTCTGGAGTAAGTGAAGAATGTGTTTATAGTTAACTCTCTGCTATGTTGCCACAGAAAAACTCATCTGGACTCGATGATCTCCCGAGGTCCCTTCCAGCCCTGATGTCTATGAAATCTATGAAATCTCTGAGGCAGTTTGTGCCCTATAGCCACCGTTAATTGTGAATTCTTCTTAACAGAGAAAAGGTCTGTATACTAAAGTACCTGAATTAGAAAGATTCTCCTATATTGTGAAGGACAAGGTAGTGCTGCATTATTTCAGCCTCAAGTGGTTTACTATTTGTGGGCATATTATTGGAAGTGGGAGTAGCAGAAGTAGTCTGCTTTCATTTCATTAGCTTGGTGAAGTTATTGTGTGAGTGATTTTCGATGCTCCCATTCTCCCTGCTTATCATCTCTGGAAAAGCCAAATGTTGTATTATTGATAGGGACCTACCAAATTAATGATTTCATGATTTTTGCACAACCCATGAATTTGATAGGTACCCTGTGAAAAATCCCTGTCCCCACAAAAGCTTTCCATGCTACCAACTGTGCTCCCAAGCTTTTTTCTGATACAGCTGCATCCAGCTGGTAAGTCTGATGTGGTAGAAAGGGAGGAGGAAGGGGAGGGGCATGGGGGGGCAGATCAATGCCCCCTGTGGTGAGGGAGGGGGTAGAGGCAAGTGCTGCTCAGGTGGCGGGGGCGGAGCCACAGCTCGTGGTGGGGAGGTGGCTTCCACCACTGCTTGTGCCCCAGGAGGGCACCATGGGGGCATGTTCCCCTCAGACCTGCACAGGGCAGGGTGGGGCAGGCTACAGCCAGACCTGCATGGGGCTCTTTTCAGTGGGGGCCAGGCTTGGAGCAGGTGCCAGTGGTACTGGGAGGATGCTGCATCCACCCCAAATTTTGCCCACGCTCCAGTCCCAGTGCCATAGTCACCAGCCACCTGGCACAACCCTGGTTCTTAGGGCTGTGTTAAATTTCACCATCTGTTTTGTTTCAAACAGCTGAACTGAGTTAATTTCCCCAGCCCAATCATTGCACTAGGGGAACTCAGCCCAGCTGGCCAGAGTTTGTTTCCCCAGCCCAATGGTAGTGCTCAGCTCATCCCCAGTTCTCTTCCCTGATCGATCCCAGTGCTAGGGAGGGGAACTGAGTGATGGGGCTCAGTTCCCTTCCCCAGCTACCTGGTCCCAGGCAGCATCCCTTCCTCACCTGGCAGGCAGATGGAGGCCTGCAGCCCTGGGAGGACTGGCACAGCCCCTGCAGCCCTCCCAGAGTTGGGCCCCAATCTGCTTGCCAGATGACAGAGGCTGTTTCGAGCTTCCCCATTATAGCTTTTGGGCAAAATGTCAAAACAGTGTCAAAACAGCATCACTGTTGTGATTAAATGAAATGGAACAGTAGTTTCAAATCAAAATGAAATTCAAAATGAAATGCTGTTCCCTCGAAACTCGAAATGCAAGTCAAAATGGAATGGTGCCATTTTGCACAGTCCTACCGGTTCTTCCTCATGATTGATGGAGGCAGGGCATTGAACCAAGGCTGTGCCAGGTGACTGGCGGTGATTGCATTGGGAGCGGAGCAGTGGCAAAATCTGGGGTGGATGCAGCATCCTCCCAGCACCGCCAGTGCCTGCTCTAAGCCCAGCCCCCATCAAGAAGAGCAGCTCACAGCCCTGGCTGCAGCCTTCCCTGTCCCACACAGATCTGGGGAAATACATGCCCCTGCCCGGCCCCGCCCCACCCCACCCAGGCAACGTCTGTCCCTGCCCTGTTCCTCACTGTGGGGGATGTTTGATCTGGTCCCATTCCCCTTCCCTCTCCCCTCCCCTTCTAGCACACTGAACTTACCAGCTAGAGGCAGCCCTCCATGCTACCAACTGTGCTCCTCACCCCCTGAGTGCTGCACTGTGGATGCATGCAACATGGGCATTTATCAGCCAAATTATTGGCCCCATTGAGCCAACATCTGATACAGCCAGTATTCTTTATATCAGTACCAATCCAATATCAGACCAATGAATCAGTGCACCTCTAGTAATGCTAGAGCCAAGTTAGGAGGCAACCACATCATAGTATTTCTTAGTCTCTCCTTGATACAATCATATCTCATTTGTTTCGCTAACAAAGCAAGGGATTTCTATTAAGTGTATTATTCATTTCTACTTAGCAAATTTATTCTAACCATAATTATATTTTCTAGTAAATCTATCTTTGTCTCTCTCTAATACAGCTGCAGTCTTCATCATCTAAACTCATCTCTGCTATTGTCATCAAGAAGTGTGACTTCATTACAGAGATTAAATTCAAGCTCTTCCCCATTCTTTTAATGAGCTCTTCCTCCCCTTATACCCAAAGGGCAAGATCTAAATGATACCAAATCACTTCTAAGTGCAATAGCTTTGCAGGGCCATTTCTGTCTTTCCTGTACAAAGAAAGTTTAGAATATCCTTTAAAATAGATTCCCTGAACAAAACACAGAAAGCTGCTAGTGCAGTTAGGCTTTTTCCCAATAATGTACTAGTCAGTGGAAATGTAGTGCTGACAGAAAGCTGAAGCTAAACAAGATTAGTGGATGATTCATATAAACCCAACTGGAAGGAAAGTAGGGGGAGGAAAAGTCCTCCACTGCTTGACAAGAACCAGAACATTACTGACTGGTTTCAATAAATCTTCCTTTACTTGCCTTGCAGAGTAACTAAATGAACATGCAGAGCCATGCTCAGTCTGTCCTCAGTCTTGGTTTTCTTGATTGAATATTTTCTTGTGAGTAAACATATAATACACTTGAGAGTTTACGCTGTCAGGAATTCTCCTTTTCATCAGATCCAATAACAACTTAGAATAATTAAGGCATGGTTGAGCACACACGGGTTCACAAATTTTCAGGACATAGAGCTTCAATCACAATTCAATGACAAAAAATTAGTTAACACAGAGTTATCATCTGCATTTTCCAAATACCAAGTTCAGCAAAATTCATAGTTCTCAAAAACCAATCAATCCATATAACAAAAGCAGAAGCTTAATGAATGTTTGCACAGCTCCCTGTTTGAGTAGACTGAGGCTCTTAACCCACCTATTTAGTCCCCTCTCCAATGCCAGCTGCCCTTTCCTGGATTTAGCTGGTTTTAACTTGTTTCTCTCACTACACACAAGTGTTGTATGACATAACTTTTTTATTCCCTTAATTTTCACAGGTTTAAATTTGGGTTACCTTCCTACCTACTCTGGTTGAGGGCTTCAGTTCTAAACTACCAGGGCCTCACTAGCTTCTGACACTTTGGTAGTAGCGCTGTGTGAAATGGCAACATTCTGTTTCAACTTCTGTTTCAATGGAACAGTGTTTTGTTTAGAGTTTCATTTTGTTTCGAGACCTTTTTTTTTGTAACAATCTCCCCCCACAGGTGGTTGGATATTGTTGTCTTTCATAGATTCTGGTGTTCAGTCTGTAGGGGTACTGGAGGTTCTTGGCAGGTTTTGTGTTTTGAACTGTAGGAAATTGTCTTCTGCTGATGAGGTTAGGTTAGCAAGGTTTGGTGCTTGTTTGAATTTACAAACCACTTTTCAGAGCTGGGCCTATGAACTTCACTTTATCAACCTGCTAGGTAATAGGTACAGAAACTCATGGACTCAACATAGACAGTGGAATTCTGACACACTACAACCTGCTGGACATCCTGACTCCCTAGGTACCTCTGCACTTTTACCTGGACTACTACATCCCCCTTCCACCCCACCAGCCCACCACCTCAGCCTGTCCCTCATCCCCTGGTGACTCCATTTTCATTTTCACTTACTGGCTTTCTTGCCTGCATTGCATGCCAGCCTCTGGCTTCTTTACTATTCCTTGCATCCAGGAACAGGACACAGACCAACTGCAGGTGCTTCCTCAGCCTGACAAAGGGTTTTTTAACCCGAAAGCTGGCATCCCAGGCATCTAAGCTGAGCTCAGTTGGAGCCTCACAACTCCACTGAAACCAGCAATCCTCAGGCCTGTCAAAGACATGACAGGTCTGGACTTTCCCCAGCCAAGACTGCATGCATGCATGTGGTAGCTGAAGGTAATGGTGCCTCCTATCTGCCTTTCACCAGGGGGATCCTTGGTCCTGGAATTTCATAGGGCTGCCACACCGCCAGCAGTTCCAACAGGCCTTCCCCACCTGGGCAGAGTGAAGTTTTAGCGGTCATGCTCAGGACCTGGGGCCTCCTCTATCCCCATAGCCCCAGCCCACATCTTCAAGTTTGTCCTGGCATGGAAGCTCGGCAGGGACATTTTCTTCCTCTAATGGCTGTTGATGCTGTGAGTGCCCCCTCCAGCTCTGAGAGCAGGGCATTAAATGTTTTTTTAAAAATAAAAAAGGAAATAGGTACAGACAGAGTGAGGAAGGTGGCATTCACTCTGCACTTGGAGCTTGGGGAACCCCAGCAATGGGAAGTTCACCTTGAGGAACACCAGCTGCTCCACCAAACCTAGATCCAAGCAAGTGCAGTGGGATATTGCTACTTCCCCAGCAATGCTGAACACCCTCTCATGTGGAATTCTGGTCGGTGGACAGAACAGGTGTTTGTGGACAGTCATGGAAAGATCCAGTGACATCTGGCTGCAGCTCCACATCCTCTGCAAGATAGGCAGCCACTGAGGCCTGAGTGCTACCTGCCTAATGGTGCCTCTGGACCCCATAATGAAAGACATGCCCTTGGCTCACATTGGCAGCACCTATGGTGGAGGAGGAGACTGGCTGGTGAATGGCAAGCTAGCATGGGACAGTGGATCCCCCTCTTTCAGGTTCCCCCGCCTCCACCATTCTGCTTCCCTGACTGTCTTCATCAGTACCTCCATCCACTGATTCAGGGTTTGGCTGCTCCATACACTGCCCTTCACCCTCGGGTCACACTTGGCAGCCAGCACATGGACTGTACTGGACCGCAAGGGATCAAGCCATTTCCTGATGCTTTCCTTCAGCTGCCTTGCCAGTGCCTGGACATCTGGTGACAGTGGCTTGCCTCAGCCAATAACACTAATCCCCTGGAAGATCTCCATTTGGCTCTGGAGTTCCCTTACTGTGGGGATCACCTGGCTAAGGAGGGCAACAGCAGCGCTGAGGGTCTCAGTGTCCTCAAGGAAGGGCTTGAAGACCAGCAAGATCTGGGAGATGGTATCCCACTCAGCTCTGTTAAGGGGGCCACTGACCCCCAATCTCCCTGAGCAAGGCCATCTCATGGATGGCCTTCTGTTGCTCCACCAACCTCTCAAGCATCAGGTATGTGGAGTTCCACCAAGTCTCCACATCCTGCATGATTTTGTGCTGCAAGACATTCAACTCTGCTTGTTTGTCCTGCATCATCTTGCCCCCTTGATGCTCTGGTGGAAGTAGCCTGCCACCCTCCTGTATTTGGAAATGAACCTGCTGACGGTGCTGGCACTGTTACTGAAAGCCCTGTCCTTCTCCAAGGCATCCCTGGAAATGAGATGGATTTTGTGTGCCACACAGCAGATGCCAACAAAGTTGGCATCATAGACCACCTTGACCATATTAGCCCCATTGTTCATGGTGACCATGAACCCACAAATGAGCTCGCCCTGCCCAGTAAGCCACCCCTGCACCAAGTGGTTCATGGCCCCCATGATCTCTGTTATCATGTGAGACTCATCCATCACTTCATCTTGAAGGAGAGCCCACTGACGGCCTGATTGGTCACACCACTGCCCTGAGAGGGAGAGGTAGATGTGATCTCCACCCCGGCTGCTCCAGATGTCCAAGTGTAAGGCCACCTGTGGACCTGCCTTGTGCAGCTCCTCTCTCAGGTACTCCATACATGCCTCATACAGGGAAAGCACCACTGTCCTGCTCAAGGTGGTGCATGCAGGCACTTGGTAGGATGGGGCCATGAGCACCATAAGCCACCTGAACCCTGGCTGCTCAACTAAGGAGAAGGGCTAGCCATCTACAGCAAGCATCTCCCCAGTGCTCTGGGTGATTTCTCTCACCTTTGCAATGCACCCCACTTTCTGTTCACCTTTCCCCCACTGTTCCAGGGTGGCCCGCCTCTGCTTTGCAGGGACAAGGGCTTTGGAGTGAGAGGGAGACTTCCCTTTGGACATGCTCCCATTGGTGCCAGGCTGAGGAGGAGCAAGGGCAAGGGGCTGGTGCTTGCAGAGATGCATCAGCATCCCCATGGTGCTCATGTGTTTTGTTCCCTTGCCCTGGCTGGTTTTGGCTTGGCAATGCATGGCATGCATGGAATCATGGCATACATGGAATCATCTTACAGCTCAAAATCATCCCAAACCACACTACCCACTCACTTCTGGAGTACGAGTGCATGGATGCTGCACTCTCTCCCTCCTAGCAGGCAGAGGCACAGCAACAGGAGGAGTGGACTCAGCTGAACCGCTTGCCTCCACAACCTCTACCTCAACCTCCTCCAAAGTGCCTTCTGGGGAAGGAGACCTGGCTCTAGGGGAAACTTGAGGGGTATAGAGCACAAACTCAGATGATTCCTCCTGCTTCCCCAAAATTTCCCTTGCTAGGACACTCAGATCCAGATCCAGATCTAGCTCTTCTGGTACTGGAAGAGACTGTCGTGCTGGTACTGCTGCTTGTTCTTGTAATGGTGGTGGTGATGGTAGTGGGAGTTATGGTGGGAGTGATGGTAGTGGGAGCCTGGAGCTCTTGGACAGGGTGCAGTCTCAGGCACAGGCAGTGGCACTGGCACTGCTTGCCTCTCCTTGCTGCTTGTGGAAGCCTCATCCCTGCTAGCTGGAGAAAAGAGTCTGCATCTCAGTTTGGGTGGAGGAGAGGGAGAATTTAAACCTCTCCCTCTATCAGCTCTTCTGCCCCTCCCTGAAGGCTTGCCACCACCTGCTTTTCCACCATGCTTCATGGTGTGTTTCATAATGTCTTGGTTTTATACAAATATATAAATTTATTTGCATTCCTATATACATTTGATAATGTGTGTGTGTGTGCTGCAAGGTATGCATAGAAAACAAATATAATATATCTCCCTATATAAATTCTATAACGTGTGTATGTTGCAAGGTTTAAATGTATAGAAATGAAATATTAATATATTTCCCTTCCTATATAAATGAAATTCTGTAGTGTAATAATAATATCCAATATAATTATAAAATTGAAAAGAATAAATCAATTAATAATAAAAAAAAAGCATCTGGAAGAAAGAAAAAGGTATTCTGAAATCCCTCTTGCTAGGCTAGCCTAGGCTGGCAAGTAGGAAATCCTTCAGATTAGTGCTAGTAGCCTTCGTAGTAATGTTCCTGAGCTGCTGGAAGGTAGCTGAGTAACTGTCAGACCTCAAGGCAGAAAGCAGGCCAGTTCAAACAATGCTGCCTTGTATGCTGTTTTTCCATCCTTCCCCCAGAGCACTGGGATTGGAAGGGACCTCAGGAAAGGATCACAGTCACTGGCCAGCTACACAGTCAATATTAGAACAGTCCTTCCACCCTCTTTTGCCCCCCTCTTCCTCCTCCCTTTCCTTACTTTCTGTTTCCCTGAAGGAAAGCCCAGCCTGAGCTTCAAAACTCAAAACCTTTTGAAACTTGAAACCTTTCAAAACTTTTGAAATGTTTCAACTGCCCTTGTTTTGTTTCGAGGCTATTTCAAAGCCCTTTGTTTCATTTTAATTCCACTGTTTTGAGCTTGAAATGAGTCAAAACAGAGTGGAAACAAAACAGCTGGTGAAATTTTGCACAGCCCTATTAGGTAAGGATCAGGTAAAAGAGATCAAACACACTTTCAGCAACTGAATCCCTAGATTCCAGCTCACATGTGGGAACCGGGATAGGGGCTCAGACACACCCAGAGAACTAGAAATCTATGGGCCAAAGAGAAACAAAGTGCTGCTCGACCTGGCTACGGGGGACGACCTAATCGGCGACCTAGTGATCGATGGGAAGCTGGGTGACAGCGACCACGAGCTGATCACCTTCACCATCCGCC
>NW_017728949.1:30256002-30277183 GCF_001723895.1 Crocodylus porosus | reverse complement strand
CCATGACAACTACATCCCTTGCCTTAAGTGCCTCTGCAAGCTGGCCCGAAAATTCCTGGTCCAGCTCCTCCCCTTGGTTGGGGGGTCTGTAGTAGACCCCCACCGTCAAATCGCTCTCCCCACGGCCCCCTTGAATTTTGACCCAGAGCACTTCAGCCTGCCCTTCCTCTGACCCCATTTTGCTGGCAGAGGATGTGTAGTGCTCCTTGACAAAGAACACCACACCCCCTAGCTCCTCCTGGTTGTTCCCCATGCTTCTGGCATTGGTATACAGGCAACTAAGTCCTTCTACTGAGGTCACTGGTCACCTGTTGCATTGAAGGGGAGCTGTTTTCTCAGCTCCCGTAGGAGTGGCTTGGTTTCATTGTTGATGGAGCTTTCGTGTATATTGGTTCCCAGGTAGGCTCCAGTTAGCGTTTCTCCATCCCCCTGCAATCTTAATTTAAAGCCCTATCTAAGAGATCAGTCATCCTGGCTGAGAAAAGGGACTTACTTTTCCATGTGGGGTGAATGCCATCTCTCCCCAGGAGTAGGGAGATATATCATTGAAAATCTTGAGTTGGACGGTAATATTACTATTGGTGCGACTAATAGTAGATTACTGTGTCCAACTGTGGTGTTCCCAGTTCAAGAAGAATATTATTGGACAGGATTCAGAGAAGAGCCATGAGAGTCATTAAGGGACTGCAGAACATGCCCTACAGCGACAGACTCCAGGATCTCAAATCTGTTTAGGTTATCAGTGTTTCCCATATTCATCACAGTTTATATGGGGAACACTGGGGAGAACCCCTCCCCCCCCAAACTTGGGCTCTTGCATCTAGCAGACAAAAATATATATCAAAATCGCACACTAGAATGCAGGTAATCTACTGTTGGAATAACTTTCCAAGGGTGATAGAGCACTAGTTGGTAACAAGCAGCCCAGGGAGCCACTGGATCTGGCCCACAGAGCTAGATGACTTGGCATATGTAGTAGGGCCTACTGTAGCTGGGCAGTGATGTTGCTAGGGATGAGCAGCTGGAAGCTGCACTCACATGGCCACTGCTTTTTCCTGCTCTCATACCTCCTTACTGCAGTATGTGAGCAGCTTCCATGTGGTAGGAAACTGAGCCAGGGCTTGGAAATTTCCAGCTGTATCTACACCGCAGTTGGGGTGTGGGAGGCTGGAAGAAGCAGTGGCAGTACTGATGCAGTTTCCGATCTCCTGGCCTGAATCTTTTCTCCATTGCACCCATACTGTATCCAAGGAGGGGGAGAAGAGGTGGTACAGGTACAGGTCTTGGCTGCCTGACTATGGCTCAGTTCTCCACCAGCTAGAAGCTGTTTTTGTATCCCAGCTGGAGACCTGGGCAGGGGAAGGGCTGGAAAAAGCAGAGTTGCCTAGCCCCAGTGCAGGTACAGGCAAATCCCAATGCCAATGAAACCAGCGAATCCACACTGGAGTGGGGCCTGGGTGTTCTGGCCTGCAGCTTATAAAGGTTGCTCCAGTTGTGCAGGATTCATCAGCATGGGATTTTTTTCTAATTTATTTTTTCATTAAAACATACATTCTAAAATGAAATCAGGCAACATGGTCTGTGCTACACAAGTCAGACCAGGTGATCACAAATGATCCTTCTGGTTTTATACTCTGTAATTCCCCCATTCCTGCCTACTACCAAAGTGCACAAAGCACCAAACAGCAATCTTGAGCATCAGGTCCCCAGATTCTTATCTGGATACCCATCCCTTTATTTTTCTGACCTTTATATATGGAGATCTTTTTACAGGCGACCTTCACCATTCATGGGGGATATGTTCTCATATCCCCCGTGAATGGTGAAATCCACAAATAAGGCACTGCGTTCACGAATGCAGTCTGCATTTATGAACACAGTGCCCTGGCTGCTCTGGCAACTGCAGGAGCCCGGTGGTGGGAGCCCAGTGGCAGTGGCAGGACCCTGGTGGTGGGAGCCCAGTGGCGGCAAGTGAGGAGCTCCCAAGGAGCTCCTGTAAGTGCATTTAAGAAGCAGGTTTGGCATTCGCGAATATTTGAAACCGTGACTCCCGAACCTGCTAAGTGAGGGTTTCCTGTACTTCCTTTTATACAATGAACTTGGAAAAGGCCTTGTGGCTGGAAGATGCTTATAGATTTTCTTTTCTACCTTCAGCAAGTACTTTCAAGGTTGTTTTCCACTTTTTTAGTCCTTTTATTCAAATATTATTTAAGAGGGTAAATATTTGTAGCTTCAAATGGCATCAGAATAGATACTGGAAAGAAACAACTGGGGACTTTATCTTTGAATCTGAGATTGGCAAGGTTAGAACATAAACTTATACTGAATCACAGCATGGCTTGGGAATGGAGATGATAGCCAAATTCTCAGGCTCCTATTTAGTTTTTGTGTAGACTTTTACTTAGGCAAAACATAAGAATTTGGCCTAATATCACGAACAGAACCCAGTGTGAAGAGTCAGATCTTATTTAACTGTTTATTTGAAATGGCTGAGTAAAAATTAAGTTAAACACATAGATACTTGTAACTTTCCTTTTTTATTTTAAATTTACATTTAGCTTGTTCTTTATTATTTTTAAGGGGGAAAAACTGCACATCTAATTAAACCAATTTTCTCCAGTTTCTTTTAAATTAAAGCCTATTGTATAAATACACGTATTTCAGATTTAAGTATTTTGGAAGTTTTCATCCTTGTTTGGGATTATTAAAACTTGCTTATGAAGTGTTCCTGCATGAAATATTAACAAATTAGTTAATCAGTAAAAGGTGTACATGAGCACAAGACCAGATGTCTTAAAATCAGCTAAGAAATACCAGTGATTATAAGAAATCAAATACCATACCAAAATTACATAATTCAATAATCTCATATTTTAAAGGAAAAACAGTTCAGTAATTAAGGTAGTTGCCTTTGACCCAGAAAACCAGGGTTTCATTTCCTGCTATCATGCAGACTTCTTATGTGATCCCAAGTCATTTATAGCCCTCTAATTGTGCAGGTAAAGGCACAATGGGTGTCTACTGCAGTTTCCACACAATGGCACCTCTTGCCACACCACACCACACCACACGTGCATGGCAGGAGACATGATTGAGGAACTGTGCATTAGATCCCATCATGCCTTACTGCTGGTCCAATCCTGGGCTCTCCCTGCATGGGCAGGAAGCAAGCTCCCACAACTAGAAGCCCCCTCAATTGATGGGGCTCCCAGCTGTGGGGTCTCCCTTCTGGCTGGGAGACTTGCAGCTGCTGCAATTTCTCAGCTTCAGGGGAGCTCTGTGCACCCTTACAGCTGGGAGACCTTAGCTGCTGTGGTGTCTCAGCTGCAGGGAGACACCAGGGACTGGGAGATCATGGTAGTACCCTGTGTCTGCCAAGACTCAGAGTCTGCAGCTGTCCCTTGTGTAGCCCTGTGACTGGGAAACCAGTCAGCTCACAGGAGTCCCAGCCAAAGGAGCAGGCCCTACAACATATACCAATTAAAGCTGGATAGCAACCAGCTATAAAGTTGTTATAAAGTTTCCAGCTTGAACCTAGAGAAACAGATGTGGCTACCAGGCATGGTAAGGAGACCACAGGAGTGTCTGGCCCAGCATATAGCTCAGAAGGAGTCAAGGACTCCAGGAGGGTAGGCCCCATGGAGTCAAGCAGTATTGCCTGAATCAGGGACTGCAGAAGGACTGAGCTAGACACTGAGTGAGACAGGGCCAAGGGGGCCCTCCAAGAGAGATCAATGGAAAGACTGGGACTGAAGAGCTAGGAGAGAGCAATTAGGCCTAGGCTCTAGGTCACAGCAGGGGCAAACAGCAAGCCAAAGCCAAGAGGGCTGAAGCCTACACAGCTTGGTATGTGAATGATGGAGTAACATCTGAGGCATAGGCTATAGGAATGGAAGGAGGTCACAAACAGCCCATAAAGCAACTGGTGTCACAAGGCATGGATAGAGCTGGGGGGCCTTCAACTTACTTCTTGAGGGGCAGGACTGCATCTAACTGGGTATAGGAAGGACCCACTGGCTCAAAACAGGCTAGGGCTCACTCTAGGACCCTGGGGCAGCTTCCCTTTAACACTGAAATAATGCTGTTAAGGCATGGCAAGAAAGAGAGAAAAAGAGAGGAGCTGGAGTGGGGCAAGATTTGTGTGGCCACCGGGGGTGTCACAGAGAGCTCACGCTGCTGCCTGTGCATCAGCAGCAGCAGCAGAACAAACTTGTGCTGTTACAGTGGTGACAGCAGCAGCTGCCATTTAAATGGAGAGAGGAGTGCCCCAGCAGGAAAAAATCCTCCCCAGTGCCTGCTCCAAGCACTGAAAAAACAAAAATTGTTTTGTTATGCCTCTAATTAACCCTTTGTCCTAATTTGGACTCTGGATAGTCCCAGTCTGAGTCCAAATCTAGCCCCCTAAATAGCTTGACAGTCCCCCTGCCACTCCACAGGCTATTTCACTCCCATCTTTACACCTCATTTGCATAACTTCACAGCCCTACTTGCTGCCTCTACAGTTAACTTCCCTCAAACTTATGCTCAATCCCAGAAACTGCTTTCCTCGTGATCTTCTTGTCAGGTGTGCCACAGAGATGCCTGAGCTTGTTAGGAAGGACTGATGTCCTTAGAATATCCTTAGCAGAGCTTATTAGCCCAGATGCAGTGCCAGGCAAATATAGCAATGCTATCTTTTATCTGGGGGCACAGTATCTCTGTCTAGTGTTTCCTGCTAAAATGGGAGTATTCAGGGGTGTCAGCTGACCTCTGGCTATTCCTCTACCTGTCACTTTTGGCCACCCATAGCATCTCTGCCATCCACTTGAGAACCTCCACATGAGGACTGAACAGGTGAAAGCCACTTGAAGCAAGTTCAGAAATAGAGAGAGAGATGATAAATGGCCTCAAAAGCAAAGTTTTTGACGGTGGTCAAGCAAGCAATATGCAGACAAGTGCTGTTGTAAAGGAGTGGTACTCCTTTTGTCACCAATTCACAATACATATGTCAAATGACTGGCTTCAGGTTTGCTTTGAGAAAGCTGGAATACTATTAAATTATTCTTTGTTCAAAACTGATCCTCTTCTTTAAAAGAGCCACAAAAATAGCATTAATGTTCCAGAAGAATTTTGTTGGCACTCATTTGCTGTGACCAAAAAAAAAATCACAAATGGAAGTCTTCCATGGTAGTTGTAGCTGCCAAACTTTTAACTGTGTGGGAGAATACAAGATGGCAGCAAAGACAACAATCGTCGTCTTCCAGGCACTGACATTCAAACAAACAGATTACAATGCAGGGTAACGTGCTAGTTATATTTCCTGTTATAACCACAGATATTTTGGTAGTTTTTCCTGACACTCATAACCAAGTTAAACACAAAACCCATTCGCACATTAGGCTTGATTATGTTGATTACAAAACTTTCTGTGAGGCCTATTTAACATTTACAGTTCATACAGATAGGCTATATAACAAAGATAAGCAGGGTTCCTGAAATAAGTAAGCATCAATTTGTTTCTAGGAAGTATTAAGAATTTCTAGGAAAAACAGATTAGAAAATAATTGGATAGTTGTTAGAACACAATAGAATCAAACTGAAGGGATCAGAGGGTGTGTCTGTAAGTGTGTGTTAAGATGGAATAGTTTTGTATGTATGCAAAACTGCCTTAAAAGAGACAACACTTAGTTTCAAATGCCAGCAGGGCTGCCATCCAATGATTCCTGAGGCTGAATTCCACATAGTAGTTCCCTCGGCTAGACTGAGAAATGGAATACCTTGTAAAGACTGTCAGATTTCTTGGATTTAAGCTCAGTCTGAGTTATATTTTGCTAGACATTCTTCTCTCTTTTTCTACCCTGCCTAACTGGAAGATTTCAACGGGGGCATCCCTGTTCCACAATTAAACATTGAAAGAATTAAAGCTGCTGCACAAAACCTTCTCTTCTATTGTTGTGTGAACAGTAAACCCTACAGACCATCGTTTCATTATATCTATGTGGAGCACCTAACAGACTTGAGACCTTGGTTCCTTATAAGGATGTCTATGCAATACTGCAATACAAATGATGATAATAAAGATGTAAAAGCCTTTCTAATCTTATATTTCTTGCGTCAGAGAGGCAGTTCCTACCTCATTTGCAATTTTACTTAATTAAAGCATCTTGCAAATTTTAGGATAAGACATTTGTTAAACATATTCATTATCTTAGATTACAAAGTTATAATATAGCATACACAGAAGAACCAAACAGCGGTTCTGGTTACCCTGCTCTGGGCCAAAGATAGGTTATTTCATTAAGCATTGGGTTCTATATGGCATGCCTATATAATTTCTGTGTCACATTATGTATATGTATTTCTTAGATTGCTTTCTTACATATTGCCTTTATTGGTAAATATAATAAGAAATATCATTCCAGTAGGTTTTTTTTAATACTGCTGCTGCTGGTACATGGTGGGCATATGCAAATAATCTCCCCCAAGCCACATCACATGGCTCATGATTCTCCCTGCTCCCCACCCGCATGCTAAGTGTTGCCTCTTTTAAGGCAGTTTTGCATATATTCAAAATGATTCCATCTTATCCCAAACATGCATTGTAACCCTTGTAAATTTTGTTGAGAAGATTATGAATGCTTCTTTCAGGTTGTTTGACTTGTTGGGGGTACAGCATGAGGGCTTTTCTCCACTCATCATTCCTAGACTGACAAATATATTTCTGTGGGGCACAAGAACTTAACTCTTTTGCTGTCCCCATCTGCTCCCCATTTGTTTTCAGATGTTTTTAGATGGTAACTAACTTGCCCCAAGCAGTACATTCCAGTTTTGACTGGAAACCCGTTTTTACTAGAGGCATCTGTGTCCTACTCTTTTCTTATGATTATTGTATAGCAGATAATGGTGCCTTCTGAACATCTACCAGATAGGACAATACTACAGCTTTTGAAGCACAAAATGAAATGGTGCCTACCTATCTTCTGTGTGGTCCATTAATGACTGATGTAGACAGCTCCTTCTGGTTAATGTGGGCTGAGACAGTGAAGGAGTAAGCTTGCTGAAGCTGTGCTTCCCAATGACTGGCATCTCTGATACTCTCTACTCTAATCTTTTCTCAAGGGAGAAAGGGATCTAAAAAAGTGAGACTTCCAAGTAGATGAAGGAGGGGCAGAGAGCAGTTCTGATTCCAGGTCATCATGATTACGTCATACAGGTCTCCCTTTGGAGGCTGAAGAAGGGAGAAGACCACAGCTCAGAGATCAAAGTACTCAAGATCTTCAGAGTTTCCTCCAAGAGACTTCCTTGCTGCAAGAGCCTGGCCACCCTGAAGTCCCTCTTCTTACGGGCAGGGCAAAAAAGAATAGTTACCTCCAGTCATTTTGAACCCCCATTCCTTCTTTGGCCATCTTTTGTCAAGACTGCAGATGTCTTGGTCTCCTGACCTTGGAAGAAGTTAGCTCCTGAAAACAGCAGTAGAACAGCTTGGCTCAAAGATACGATTCTCTTTTAATGCTGATATCATTTCTGTGACCCTTGAAATGACTGACACATTAATGTGGGATCCTACCTTATGCCAAAAAAAGGTAGGCAGAAAAGTGGAAGCTGAAGCAGACATCTATTATTGAGCACCCCGGACCAGAAAACTGCATCTGAACACACCCAGACTTTGGGTGAATTCTGTTCTAAAAGCAAACTTCTTGGATCCATCTCAAGTATGCAAGATTTTCTCTTTCAGAAACTCATTTGATTTTTTTTTGAAAGTTCTACTTCTGAAAATGTAAGGAGCCTGTGTTCATACTAGCCACCTTACCAGTATTAATAAGCATACGCGACATAACATTACATAGCTTTCTACATTTCTTGGACAATTTTAGTTTTCATCATCTATACTAGTGTCCTAATAAATTGGAAGACAATACAAGTTAAATGGACAAACTAGCTGGATAAATAAGATTGGATAGGTATCTCTATTAAGCCAAATGCAGACACTCAGCATTGTCAGCCAACTATGTTCCACTCAAAATAGTAAATGGCCCAGTAAAATTGTTGAACAGCTAGAACATGTAAAAATAGTATAGGAAATAACAAACGGCAAAAGGCACTGTGAAAAAGTTTTTGAGAGTAAATTACTGTTTTACTGTAGAACATTAGTGCCACCTGCTGGTAAAAATCAAATTTCATATAGCAGCATGATGCAAGTTTGCATAATGCTGTTTTTGGTTAAATGTTTGGTTAAACAACATTTCATGCTGTCATTTGGTACCTCCTGATTCCTGGAATAAAAGGAAGAATCATAAAAGGAAGTATCATAAATTATGAAACATTCAGGTTTGACACAGGCTACTGTGACGATAGCTCAGTAATATTTTACAGTGACTGACCTTGAGGTTTATACCAGTCCAAGCACATTTATTTTTTTCTGGAGTGAACTTATTATAAAGGCCTCCTTTCAGTCATTAGAATCCTAAGCAAGTCTCAGAAGGGGTTTATCACTTCAAAGGATAAAATATTTTGTGCTAATTCTCTACATATTACAGGTATCATACAATGAACTAGTTAATTGCACAATTTCCTTGAGACCAGCTACATGTGTAAAGCAGTTGTCATATGATAAAAAGGTCCAACCAGCTATAAAGTTAGACCTTGAAAAATGTGTACTAACTGTTATAGCTAGTTGTTATTGAGCTTTAATCTGCACATGCAGCAGAGTCTCCCATGAGGCTGGGAGCTAGGTCAGCTGACAAGGATCCCAGCCGCAGAGGTACACCATGCCCAGCTGTGGCTGTGAGTCCTGCAACAGAGGAGACTCGCAGACCCATCACCTGGTGACTCTGGGTCCTGGCAACAAGGCATCATGGAATTTAATGCATGATCCCACAAAATCGTGCCTCCTTGTCATGCAGTTGTGTGGATCCCATTGAGCCTTTACCTACATGTGTAAAAGGGCCCTCAGGTTCATTTTGATTAAAAACAAACTCATGTGGCCAAAAAATACACCACTGCAGTCTAGAAATTATTTAATCAGTATCAACTCCTGTCCTGCAAAACATTTTAAACCTGCATCACTCTACTCCAAATAACAGGGTCCTGAGGCTGTGATTTACTGTAGTTCCATTGAATTTTAATTATGTTACTGCTGCTTAAATGAAAACCAATACTCTTTTCTACTCATGAATAAAACCAGAATCTATTTTTTGTCTTCATGGAATTGTGATTCGGAACATAGTGTGCTGAAAGGACAGCTGACAGGGAGCTTTTTAATCTCCAGACGACTGTTTATATATAGGACCCTTTTCATTTATCCCTACAGTTTTGTCTGGAAGTTTTGAGACATTTCAAGTCTACCCAAAAGTTGTTTTGGTGGCAATCTTAAAAGACAGTTGCTCATGCTGAGTAGCTACAGGATTATATGAAAACATATTCCAAAACGTTTGAAGATCTTTATGTAACTCTGTGGCAGTGATCTGGAAAATTTGGAAAATGACATGCATATTGGTTAACTGCTTTCACATGCACCACCTGATCTTGGATAGCAAGTAATATCATTTGTTCAAATCATGCATAAATATTTAGCTTTAAGCTTTAGCACCAGACCATGCCTAGGACAGGAATGCAAGCCCTTAGCTAATACATTCCATGGACTGTAAAAAAACATTTTTTTCTACCTGATTTCTCAGCAACACATTTTAAAAAGATGATATTTTATAATCCAGCATATTTGAGACTCAACAATAAACCAGGCATATCAGGGATCACTTAGCAGCTTAAGGAGGAAAAAAATTAGAACCCAGAAAAATCTGTACAAACATCTAGTTTTGTCTTTTAGGGTATTATTCCAATATAACTTATACAGTTTTTTGGGGGTGCATTTTTCTGTGAATTTAAGGCAGTGTGTGTATCCTACCCAGGATGCAATTGCTGTAAAGGCATCTGGACCAGAGGGAACTTTTAAAGACCGCCCACCCGCCCAACAGAATACTCCTCTTGTGGATGACCTGCGGGACTTCTCTGAGGACTTCTTGAGCAGTGAATGCCACAGGAGGGAATGCCATGACGTAAGAGCTCTACAAGGGATCTCTGCCATTTTAATTATTTTAAAGGATGTTTTGGTTAAAGGGGGAAGATGTAGGGCTTGTCTGGTAGACAGTCAATGAGTGCAAAGCTGGGGAAGATTATGCCACAGTGAGATCATCTTTAAGTTAGGATGGATGTCATCTAAGAGTTTATGTAGCAGTTTGCTCTTCTGTCTGGTTTAATTAGTGTTTTGGTTTTGCTTATTCTATTTATTTTCATTGGTTCAGTTTTCATATTGTTGCAGTGCTTTAAGAAATATCTATTGTTTGGGGTGGGCTGGTTTGACTATGTACTTTTCACATTATTCATGGTTTTGAGCTTAATAAAGTTGTCTATTGAAACTGTGATTCTGTCAGAATTGTAAAAGAAAAGAAAAGCTGCAGCCTGCAAAAATATTTGAGCAAAGTTCAATAACAGACAAAGCAGTATGCACACTGCAGTCAACTGATACTCCATTAGACCAAAATAGCTAACACAGAGAAGCACAATCAAATCAATATATAATTTGGCAGATAAATTGATGTTACATCCACCCACCACAATGCAATTCATCAGAGACAGAATTTCCCAAACATGGTAGCCACTACGCCCAAGAGATTAAAACAATGGATTACAGAGGATTAGTGTCTGTTATCTGTTGCTAACCTGAAAAAAATATGATTAAGCAGGTGGCTACTCATTAGGGTATCATATGTGACATGAGTTTGAGCACACGTGACTTCTTAGTTTTTTCTAATCTTCCTTATCCCACCACGTGAGCAGGTTTTGGAGTGATTTCTGGCTATGAGAATAGACTGTTAAATCCATCAGTAACCAAGTTCTACTCCACAGAAAAATATCACCTCTAGCTTTATAGACTCTGCATAGGGCACAGCTACAATAACATATGCAGCATCTGCTATGTCAGTATCTAAATGATTTTTGAGGCAGTGCCATCTTAACTCCAGCCTTCAAAATAATCATTTATTTAAATAATAAATAAATTCCTGATGATTGTTTCATAAAATGGATGAAATTTTTAGGGTTGTTGGTTGTAGCTATGTTGATCTAAGGGCATAGGCAGACAAGGTTCTTTGGGTAAATGTGATATTTTTTATTTAATTGTTATTGAAATAAAATTCAAATGTAAATTTAAATAAAAGATATCACATTTACCCAAAGAACCTTGTCTGCCTATGTCCTTAGACCAAAACAGCTACAATCAACAACCCTAAAAAAAGTGGACCTAGGCTGAGGGGCTCAGCCAGAATAAAGTGGAACAAGGCCAGGAAGGCCTCAACAAAGACAAGGGCCTACCATCCAAGACCCTCTTTGCCCTCTAGAGGCAGCCTCCTTATCAATTTATAACAACAAGGCATGGCAGACAAGATAACAACGTGGAATCCTGAAAGACCAAAGGGGGCACACAATGGAGCCCAGGTGGTCACCAGGAGAGGTGGTTTTGCCACTTCAGCACCTACCTCATGACAATGTTTCCCCATGGGACAACCTCCTTAATTTTTGTGCAAAAGAATCAACAATCAAATGATATGTATATAACAGAGAAGTCTTTGCATGCTGATAAAAGAAGGTTAATAGAAGTAATAGCTTCTGGGATGCTGAAAATATATTCAGATATCTTTATTTAGCTATAAATAAGTCTTATTTGTGAAAACATTACACACACACTTTCTTAATATTTACATAAAAGATTATTCCTTACCTTCAGTTTTCTTACCGCATCTCTCACAACCTCTGTACCTTTGGGCTGCTCCACTTCTGTACTGCCAAGAAACTGAAAACATTGTAATTTGTGAGAAAAAAGGCTGAAAGTCAGAATTTACTGACTAAATTTGTAAATAACATTTTGTAAATACCAGTCAATATTTGATGTAGTTGTTGGATAATGAATCCTATGAAGTCACTAATCAAAGGAAATATAAGCAAAAGAAATGCCTAATTAGACTAAAATACCAAAATTATTTGAAACAGTCGTTGAAAGCAATTTTACTTAGTCTGATCTCAGATGAATGTAAGGATTTCTACCCAAGTACCTCTGCTTTATAAATATAACTTTACGCTCTTCCTCTGGGCACTGACATCTTCGTAATGGCGTGACTTTTGGAAAAGAATAAAACCATTCAAGAATTTTATTAGCACCAGTGAAGTAAGATGTTCGCAAGGGAAAAGTTCAGCATGTGACTACTTTTGGATTAAGTTAACAATACTTTCATAAACTTGGCGAAGGATATTTAAAGGGCTAATTTTGTTCTTTCAGTGGTTTGTAATTCTACTGCACCTACTTCAGAATAGTTTCTGATTTACAGTAGATAAAGTAAATGAATTAGCATAATGGTTTAGCTCTATACAATGATGAGATTATTGAGCTGCATAAAATTGTTTCAACAAAAACAGATATGCACACAGCAACGGGCAGGAAGGCTCAGTTTTTCAAATGTATAGATCTGTACACCCCAAGTATCTTTCTTACATATTATGCCTGCTTATTGATTGGCTTCTAACATTTTGAACAAGCAAGTTGTGGTTAAAATGCTTAGATTTATTTTTGTGTTTAATTTACCTATTTTCCTGATTTCCGTACACAAATATAGTTGACTCACCATATTCTGAAGGTTTTGTGTATGATCAAATAACGCTAACAAAACAAAAGCATAAAATCCTACTGGGATAATATGGACATGCAAGTATAGGAATAGCTTAAAAACTTAATATTAGTAAATTGAAGTAGTAGATGTACACATACTCTCTAAATTGGAACAAAAAAAATCACATTCCTCTGTTTGGTATTGGATTTTCACTCAGGTGCACCAACTGACTTGATGAGATGTGTATGAACTGTAAATTTAAAGCAACTTCAAAAGCAGTTCACAACTTCCCAATTAGAGTGGTTTTCAATATTCTCCTAGTTTCCTCATGTTCTTGAAAATAATTTAATTAAATAGTTTGCTATAGCATAACTGCTTTACTTAGAGCTATGTGTTCTATATGTGGTCACTTGGACACTTGTAAAAGCTTTTCTTCTCCAAAGATGGATCTTAAATGATATGGCTTCATTATAAATCATGTGAAATATAATGTGCCATCTTGAGTATAACAGGGTGTGGGTCAAAACAGCAGTGATACATGTATGCCTGCTGTCAACCTTCCATGCCAGCATAATACCTCACTTGGGAGACAGGGATTATTTTTTTAACACAAGGAAGTTAGAATGATTTTGTACTGTGAATTGTTAACAGACTGCAACTATCTCCTGATTATTGATTATGTTTGTCACTTTTCATCCATGGTCTTTGTATATGAAGCATTTAATTTGGTTATCAGATAAGATACAAGTGAACGATACATTTACAAGGGACAGATTTTAGTGGATGTATTTGTGCATTTTTATCAGAATGACAGCTGGTTAAAACACCAAAATGATGACTGCTTAAAATTTTTCCTTGGACATTAATTTTCAGCCCAAAACAGCAAAAACTCAGAATTAAGATTCTGACAGTTAAGCATTCTTTCACAGTTTAAAAGATAACATACTATTTAGCTGTACATTTGTTTATGTAGACCATCACATATTTTTTTATCACTCTTACCCTCATCTTTCTTCCTCAATTCCTTTGTAGCTTTTATTCTGCCAACTCAGTGAGCTTTGCTAGGTGACTGATTTCAGTACAACTACCAGTATTCACTACAGTCAAATCAGTGTGTGTAAGACCCACCCCCCTTACATGTTACAGGTATCACACAATTAACTGGTTAATTGTGCAGTTACCTTGAGATCAGCTACACATACAAAGTAGCTATAATTGCTATAAAAACTCCAACCAGTTATAAAATTAGTAGAGCCGCACTGATAGAGATTTTTGGGGCTGATACTGATATACAATTTTTAAGGAGGCATATCCGCTGATATCAATCCGATTTCTGCTAAAGCTGCATACAGTGGAAGGGGAAAGAAGGGGCATGGGGGAATAGATCAACATCCATCCCTGCAAAGAGGGGGTGGGGGAGTGGCTCCTGTCACTGCGCGAACCCCAGGAGGGCATGGGGGAGGGAGCTGTGCCTCTGGATCTGCACGGGGCTGGGTGGGTGGGCTGCAGCTGCAGGCTGGAGCTGGGTCTGCGCTGGGTCTTCTTGCTGGGGGCAGGGCTCAAGATAGGGGCTACGGAGGGGGCTGCAGCCTCCCCAGATCTTACCGTAGTGCTACTTCCAGTGCCACCACATGCCCAGCACAGCCCTGGCTCTTCCCAGTTCAACTCTTGCCTCCGCCCGCACAGCGGAAAGAGCCAGGGCTGCGCTGGATGCACAGCAGAGGCGGCTCTGGGAACGGTGGCTGTAGTCCTGTCTGTAGCCCTTGCTCTGAGCCCAGTCCCTGGTGAGAAGAGTCCAGTGCAGCTTTGCCTCTAGCCTGCAGCTGCAGCCTGCCCGCGCAGATCTGGGGGCACATGCCCATCCCCGTGCTCTCCCAGGGTGGAAGCAGCAGTGAGAGCCACCCCTACAAACCGCGGCTCCATCCCATGCCCCACCCCAGCTGGGCAGCATCTGCCCCTGCCATGCCCCTTTCCTCCCAACTCCCCTTCCACCACAACAGACTTACCAGCTGGTGGCAATTTTCCACACTGCTGGGCCCTGCTCCTCACTGCCTGAGTGCTGCACTGCAGCTGCACACAGGCATTTATTGGCCAAATTATTGGCGCCATCAGGCCGATTTCTGATACAGTCAATTTTTTTTATATCGATAGCTGACCAATGTATTGGTGCATTTCTAAAAATTACACCTTGAAAACATGTGCTAATTTTATAGATGGTTGCTGTCAAGCTTTAATTTGCATGTGTAGCAAGTTTTCCCTTGTGGCTGGAAGCCCCATCAACTGAGGAAGTACCAAGCGTGGAGATGCACCATGTTCAGCCAGAGCTCAGAGTTCCACTATATATATAAAAAAATTGACCTTGGTTTCAGGAAGTCACAAAGAGGGGGGAGAGGGGTGTTGGCTTGAAAATGGTATTTAAAGTCTGTTTTTTGGGAATTGGCTTATGGGGGGGGTTATATGCATTATAAAGGTTCAAAATGGGCAGCATGGGTTAATTGATTTCTAAAGAGCTTGGGTCTGATACACAGAGTTCCATAAAGCCTTGGAAGCAGACAGGCTGTCTAGCATGACAAAGCCAACAGATGGATACAGCCTGAGAATTGAGGGGGGCATGCCATAACACAAGACCACAGCCTTCAAAGCAGATAGGCTGTCTAACACAACAAGAACACAGTCTAGAAAACAGCCTGGGAACTAAGGAAGTATGTACACGAGATAAGTGACACCAGCTACAAGGCCCCAGAGCAGCCGTGGGGGAGGGGACTGAGTCCCGGTTTTGGGGAAAAAGACCAAATTAGAAGGTCTGGAAGGCTACGTGGATGTTTGACCGCAAAGAGACAACCGACCAGAGGCAGGCATGGATGAAGAGTCATCAGGAGTCATCAAAGGGAAGGAGAATACAAAAGCAGAGACTTGAGAATAAAAAAGGGTCCCTCCTCGTCCCTCCTCCTCTTCCTTTCCATCCCTTCCTATTCCTCCTGTTTCTCCTTCCTGAGAGGGGTCCCCAAGGCCACCATGGACTGAGGGCATACCAGCAGTCTGTCTCCTACACCACACTGGAAGAGGGCTGTGGGCCTCAGCATCCCACCTCCAGCATGCTGACATGCCATGCTGACATGTGACACTTAAGAAAGCCTCAGACTGGAGCCTGCATCCAGATGTACTTTGACTCAGATGATAGCCCTAGGATTTGGAAGATATATAGAATTTCTTGATTGTTTGTATTGCTTTTTGTCTGTTATCACCATGTATCAATAAATTTGCCTATTATCGAATGGAAAGGTCATGGTCAGTCAAAGGGTGCCTCCCCCAGCCCTGAACAAGGTATCTGGAGCTTAGCTCCAAGAGCCAACAAGGGGGTGATTGCAAGCTGAAGATTTTTATCTCTCCTTCTCCTGGAATCATTTCCAGTGGTGAATTTAAAAGACCCAGAGAGATGGCTGGAGCATGTCACAATGCCAGAGCCCTGCCACTGCCACTCCTCTTCTGCTTACATGTGTGAGGTGCCTGTCCAGGTAGGATGGCCCGCTGTCAACTCTTCCACCCAGGTCCTGGTTTGGTGACTGTGGCTTGCAGGTTCCTTCCAGTGACAGTCAAGAGGGGGAATACCTGCAATATGAGTGGTGTTTTCTTGTGGAGTCCCTCAGGTAGCAGGCAAGGGAACTAAAGGAGGAGGAGGTGAGGATCCAAGGCTAGGAACAGACATTCAAAAAGCCAGAGTCTGAATTGATTCCAGCTTTGCAGGTTAGTTTAACTTGCCTAGGCTAACCCAGTTTGTAACAGGACAATCATTCTCTCTGGACTGAGGCAATGCAGGCACATGCCTGCAGTTGCTCAGGCCAGGTGCTGGGGGGGCACTAGAGTGTGCCCTCAGCTGCAGGGAAGCTGGCGGGGCATGGCCAGTCTGGGCTGAAGTGGCCAGAGAGAGGTTTAAATCCCCCTTCTCTATCCCCCTGGGGCTCCTCGCTGCTGCAGCAGTACAGCACCACGGCCCCTGAGGCAGAGCAGGGCAGGGAGGTGAGTTAGTCTCCCCTCTACCCCAACTGGCAGCTAGGTCTGCCCACTGTTGCCACTGTACTCCCTTCCCAGGAATAGGATCCTGCTGTCCCCTCTGCTGACGATGGAGGAGGGGGGTGGAGGAATAAGCCCTGTCCCTGCCCCCTCCCGGGGCCCTGCCAGCTGGCATCTGGCCATGCCCTCACCCCACCACTGCAGCAGGAGAGGGCAGGGCCCTTGTTGTGGGGAAGCAGCCCCTGTCATAATATGGGCGAGCATGAGCCCTTTCCCAGTGGGGGGCGCAGAGCTGTGGGGCTGGCAAAGCTGCAGCAGGCTTCATGTGGCAGCACTGGGGTCCAGAGTGGGTCAGAGCCCTGCAAACTCCCCACAGCACTGCTGCTGTCTGCTGGCCCTGCAGAGTTTTAGGAAAAACTCTCTCATTAGGAGGGTGGTGAAGCATTGGAACAACTTACCTAGAGGGATGGTGGAACATCCATCCTTGGAAGTTGTTAATGCCCAGCTTCATGAAGCCCTGGCTGGAATGATCTAGTTGGGTATGGTCCTGCTCTGAGCATGGGGTTGGACTAAATGATCTCCCAAGGTCCCTTCCAACCCTAAGTTTCTATGATTCTATGAAATATTTAAGTTTTATTAAACCAAGCCTAATCATAACTTGAACATTTGCTGACACAGTATATTTGGCATCTGTATATTTTAAGAGACTTAGAATTTAAAATTAATTAAATCCTCAGTGCAAACATAAATTAATTACGCTGCTCTAACATCCATTACCTCTTATGCAAAATATTATACATCATTACTATGATTTGCATTTTTTTCCAAATACTTATTTTCTACCTGAAAGAATCAAAAGTTGCATTTTTAACATGGAACTTATTTTACCTCATTTAAACTGGAATACCTTCTATAAGGTTAAGTTGGAGTCCATAATTCAATTTTTTATGTTTATAGGATGCTGGGATTCTTTCAACTCTCACTGACATTTGTTAATTTTACATAATTATTTACTTTTGCTCATTATCTACTATTTTGTAAGCTACCCTGAACCATTATTTCCTGATGCATCATTGTTTTATAATTTCCTCTTTCTGTCATGATTTTACTAGTATAAAACTATGTTGGATTGTGTAGCTTATAAGTGAATAATTCAGATATTGTTATCTATCTTGTGGCAAGCACCTGGAAACCCTGAATAGTAATCAGGGCCTCCCTGCATGAGACACTGAACAATCACATACTAGAAAGGCAGTCCCTTTCCCAACAAGTTACAAGAAAGATGAAGAAACAAATTTATCTGCCTTTAGTGCAGGGATATCCAAGGTAATAAAGCAAGTACATTAATGCATATTAATTCAGCACAGCAGGCTGGATTCAGTGCCAAGTTGGTAGACATTTTGTTATTGATTTCAGTGAGAGCACTGAATTTGGCCCATAGAGTTGGGATGGCTATGTCCTGCAATGAGACAGAAGCCATCAGTTAGACAGCCTTCTTTTTACCTGTCCATTGCTCCCTTTATCATTCTGGCTACTGCTGCAGCCTGGGGCTCTGGGTTCCCTGTCCCTCCTTCCCTTAAATTCTGCTTCCTGCTTCTGCTCATAAGGGGTTGGGTGGCACAGGCAAAAGCACTGGGGGGCCTGTGGCATGGTGAAGCAAGGGATCTGCAGTGGAGGCCACTCACCTGTGGGGTGTGTGCGCCTGTGTGTGTGGGGGGCACCTACTTGACGTGCAATGGTTGTCAATGTGTGTGGTGCAGCATTGTAAGTGTGTATGCAGAGCGTGGCTGTCTGTGAGCACACTGAAGGGGGGATTGTGACTCATGAGTTGATGGCTCCCACCAGCATGGCCTCCAAGGTATGGAAGCCCCCATGTGTTCAGCCTGTGTGGCATGAGGCCCCATGATTATTAAAAGCTGGATAACTCTGAAGTAGATCACTGACCCATAGAGAGAATTATTCAGTTTGGCTGAACTGAGACCCCTTCCTTTTGGATTATTTTACACAAGGTGTAGTTAAGGGCTCAATTTAGGGCTCAATTTAACACCCACTAAAGCTAATAGAAGTCTTTTTTATTGCACTTTGTCTGAGGTAAGTCCTGCTGTATTGGCTTCCTTTAAAATGAACAGGGCTCTATTTGCATTTTCTTTTATTAAATGATACCCAATAAAAAGCATTTAAACTCTAAGCATGCAAAATATTTTTTCAGTTCTGCTCTTCACATTACATTGTTAGCACATTAAATAATTCTTAATGAAGCAACAGTATTTTTTCATGTTAGCAACAGGTAACTGCTTCAGGAATCTCTACAGATTCTGGACATTGCAATAATGAATAATCTTTTCTTCTCTCACATTTCACTTTAAAAGAAGCAGAATGTATCTTAATTGGTTTTACACTAAAGCTCCACCTTTCAGAATCTTCTCTCCCAAAAATATTTCAAAATCTGAGGGACTGAAAAATACTTTCCCCAAAATACACTGCTCATTTAAAAAAAGTAATGAAATTATAAAGAAACACATGTCAATGATGAGCTATAGTTTTAGGTGCACGTTAGAAGTTTTAAATTACACTCTTCCAGTAGAGAGCAGTGTAGGATATTTTACTGATGTGACAACAACATCTGTTCTCCTTTGTCCTTACATTCCTAGTTTAAAAACCCCTCACTCTCACACAATAACACATTTCCTTGTGGTTTCGAAATTCATGAACATTAGAAGTTCTCTTATCTTAAACTAAATATAACTACAGAGAAAAGTAAAATACCTACCAAATCCACACAATAGATAACAATGTCATATACAGTTTACTGAAAACCTGCTGTCAAAATTTGATAAATTGTCTCTTTCAAACAGGAAGAGTTTGAGGGAGGTTGATTTACTGCTGAAAGAAGGCTAAATATACTAAATTTCAAAACAATGGAATAATGAAAGTGAGTAATGAAACAAAAGAATGACAAGACAGCTTAAAGTGGAGCCAAGTTGTTATTTTGAATTCATGCTGAAAACAGTCAGATGAACAAATGTTTAACCTGTTCAACCACTGAGGTACAATGGTTGTCATTGTATCTCACTTTCTAAGAAGTGAAAACATTAGTGCAAACTTTTGGGAGAGTGTGTGAGTGACAGGGAACCATCCCTAGGGCCAGTCACAATGACAGCCTGCTCACCTGTCTAGGGTAGTCTGCCCTGAGTCGCCCACCATACTTTGATGTGTCAAAATCATATGGCCAAAATGCAGGAGGCTGCTCATTTGCCCTGGGCATAATACACAGGTCTGACCTCTCCATTATCATGTCCCATGCCTTGCAAATGGCATCCAAAAATCACTTCCAATTCCCCTGGCCCCACTGTTGGGCTGTACTCAGCCTCTGGCCCAAACTTGGCCTCAGACATCCTTGGACATATCTTGGCCCAGCCTCTGGCTCAATTTGGCCTCAGATGTCTTTAGACGTGCCTGGGCCACGTGCCCCCTCACTGGGGTCTATTCCCACATATACTCTGGGCTCCTTGCCTTTTCCTAGGCTCCTAGTCCCCCACACTCAGCCCCCTTGTTGAGCTGTGCCTGTCAAGGTACCTGGACCTCACTCTCCTCCAGGCCTCCCACTAGGCTTCACTCTTTCAGGTCTTGGGCCCTCTTGGTTCCTGTGTTGTTGCCCAAACTTGGTGCGTTTCTCTTAGGCTGTGCTCCCCTAGCCTTTCTCTTCCACACGGTCACCCACAAGGCAGTGGGGGCTGAGGATTCCTGACACCCCATACTTGCCTTTCACTAGGGAGGCACTGGTGTGGCATTTCCTGGGGACTACCCCACCACACCACCCAACCACAGTTGGGTGTAGTTTTAGATCATTCCCCAAGACCAACTACAGGCCTACCTGCCCTGGTCTTTCTTCCCGTCACTGGGCTTCCTGATGTTCCTCCTCAGCTGCTTGCTCCTGGGCACTCTGATACAGCCCCCACCTTATAACCTGTTTCTCAGCCGCTGGCCCCATCACACTCATAAGCCCCTTGCAGGGTACCTGCCATCAGGAGGCTGAATTTCAGCCTCCTTCATACCAGCCTGCTTGCTGGCTGACCTTTTCTCCTATCTTGGCAGTAGGTACCCCCTGAAGGGGGACCTTCAGTGTTCATAAGGCCCTGGCCCCATCTCTGGGCCAGTCGGGATGCCAGCAGCTCTTCACAGTCCTGGCCTGCCCCTCATGGTAGGCTTACTTGTCCTTCAGCCTTTTGGTCCTGGCCTCCTTGCACTGACCAGTCAAGGTTCAGAGGATCAGCCTGGCAGCAGCTAACCTCCCTACTCAGCAGGGGTCCTCCCTTGGGCCCCACCACAAGCTAATCAATTCACACTGGGCTTGCCTAGGGTTCAAGAGATCTTATAACCAGCAGCCCTTTACTCCACTGGGCTCATCTGAACCCCTGGCCTCACCACGAGTTCCAGTCGGGGGCTTGCCTAGCACCTCAGTAGGCCAACACTCTCTCTGCCCCTTTCCTAGGCTGGCATAGCTCTTCCTTAGGCCCAGAGCCTTTTCTTCA
>NW_017728949.1:30250325-30254522 GCF_001723895.1 Crocodylus porosus | reverse complement strand
TACCTACCAAATCCACACAATAGATAACAATGTCATATACAGTTTACTGAAAACCTGCTGTCAAAATTTGATAAATTGTCTCTTTCAAACAGGAAGAGTTTGAGGGAGGTTGATTTACTGCTGAAAGAAGGCTAAATATACTAAATTTCAAAACAATGGAATAATGAAAGTGAGTAATGAAACAAAAGAATGACAAGACAGCTTAAAGTGGAGCCAAGTTGTTATTTTGAATTCATGCTGAAAACAGTCAGATGAACAAATGTTTAACTTGTTCAACCACTGAGGTACAATGGTTGTCATTGTATCTCACTTTCTAAGAAGTGAAAACATTAGTGCAAACTTTTGGGAGAGTGTGTGAGTGACAGGGAACCATCCCTAGGGCCAGTCACAATGACAGCCTGCTCACCTGTCTAGGGTAGTCTGCCCTGAGTCGCCCACCATACTTTGATGTGTCAAAATCATATGGCCAAAATGCAGGAGGCTGCTCATTTGCCCTGGGCATAATACACAGGTCTGACCTCTCCATTATCATGTCCCATGCCTTGCAAATGGCATCCAAAAATCACTTCCAATTCCCCTGGCCCCACTGTTGGGCTGTACTCAGCCTCTGGCCCAAACTTGGCCTCAGACATCCTTGGACATATCTTGGCCCAGCCTCTGGCTCAATTTGGCCTCAGATGTCTTTAGACGTGCCTGGGCCACGTGCCCCCTCACTGGGGTCTATTCCCACATATACTCTGGGCTCCTTGCCTTTTCCTAGGCTCCTAGTCCCCCACACTCAGCCCCCTTGTTGAGCTGTGCCTGTCAAGGTACCTGGACCTCACTCTCCTCCAGGCCTCCCACTAGGCTTCACTCTTTCAGGTCTTGGGCCCTCTTGGTTCCTGTGTTGTTGCCCAAACTTGGTGCGTTTCTCTTAGGCTGTGCTCCCCTAGCCTTTCTCTTCCACACGGTCACCCACAAGGCAGTGGGGGCTGAGGATTCCTGACACCCCATACTTGCCTTTCACTAGGGAGGCACTGGTGTGGCATTTCCTGGGGACTACCCCACCACACCACCCAACCACAGTTGGGTGTAGTTTTAGATCATTCCCCAAGACCAACTACAGGCCTACCTGCCCTGGTCTTTCTTCCCGTCACTGGGCTTCCTGATGTTCCTCCTCAGCTGCTTGCTCCTGGGCACTCTGATACAGCCCCCACCTTATAACCTGTTTCTCAGCCGCTGGCCCCATCACACTCATAAGCCCCTTGCAGGGTACCTGCCATCAGGAGGCTGAATTTCAGCCTCCTTCATACCAGCCTGCTTGCTGGCTGACCTTTTCTCCTATCTTGGCAGTAGGTACCCCCTGAAGGGGGACCTTCAGTGTTCATAAGGCCCTGGCCCCATCTCTGGGCCAGTCGGGATGCCAGCAGCTCTTCACAGTCCTGGCCTGCCCCTCATGGTAGGCTTACTTGTCCTTCAGCCTTTTGGTCCTGGCCTCCTTGCACTGACCAGTCAAGGTTCAGAGGATCAGCCTGGCAGCAGCTAACCTCCCTACTCAGCAGGGGTCCTCCCTTGGGCCCCACCACAAGCTAATCAATTCACACTGGGCTTGCCTAGGGTTCAAGAGATCTTATAACCAGCAGCCCTTTACTCCACTGGGCTCATCTGAACCCCTGGCCTCACCACGAGTTCCAGTCGGGGGCTTGCCTAGCACCTCAGTAGGCCAACACTCTCTCTGCCCCTTTCCTAGGCTGGCATAGCTCTTCCTTAGGCCCAGAGCCTTTTCTTCACGGCTTGGAACCCCACTAGGTCCCTAGGAACCTCCTTCTTCCCCATAGCTCCTACAGTGACCTCCAGAATGTTCCTGAGAGCAGCAGCTCTCCAGCAGGGCAATATTTCTTCAGCAGTGTTCCTGCAACAACTGCTGTCTGGAACCATCATGGCATGTGCTTATACAAAGGCTGCTCAGCCGTACTCCAATCAGGTGGCCTCCTGACTGTCATGTGACCACCTGTTTGGCTCTGCAGTCATTTCCAGGCGGTCTCACAGCCTACACAAGTCCTTAGGTGGCAAGCACCCAAAGGTGCTCTGCCACAGTATGTATACATGGACATATGTGGCCTGTCTCCTCTTTTCAGTTAGGTAGAAGATGTTCAATATGGATGAATTTTTGACCATCAGTTCTACCCTTTTGTGATTCTTCAGCTAGCTGCTCTGCAGCTAACGTAATCCATCTAACCTCTCTAGGAAATAACACCTTTATGAGGGTATATCTATGAACTAAGTTGTGCTGGTAAGGCATGTGGAGTAGTGTGCCTATACTTTGGACAATAATTTACAGACGAGGCATTTATTTTTTGAGTTGACACTAGTCAAGTGGACTTTAGGCTTGTCTAGCAGTGCCCCCCCTAGGGCATACATAGACATTTGAAAAACACAGCATGAAGGAATATAAGGAAATAAATATTGAAGACCAATTCTTGATCTCTAATGGGAGTCTATTTAAGAAACTAGTCACTATTGGTTACTTAATAAATGGATCACTAAAAGTCATTGTAAGGAAAATACATTTTTAAGTCCTCTTCTGGAATAATGGGAATGCTGTTAGAGATGTGCATCAAAAACAAATATAGCCAAGGTTCACTAATAAACTACGCTCTTCTTTAGAACACGGATTTTTTTCTGCTTTGGAGGTTGCTTTTTTATAATTAATGTTGAGCTGCTTCTTGTAATGTCAGGGTGAACACTTGTGAAACACAAGGTCTACACAGCCTGGACACATATGTATCAACTTCTATTCTCCAATCTATCAGTAGGGAGATTTCTTCATAGTTTAGCATGGGTGATCTGGCGCAGTTAGGGATAAGCCCTAAAACAAAGATTTCCTGTCTAACACAACCATTGCTTTGGCTTCACTGAAAGGACAAGGCAAATAGACTGCAGAAGGATCATGCCTTAAATATCTACATATAGACTGAAAATCTCCTACCTAGTAAACAGGTGAAACAGGATACTAGTGATGGGTACACCAGAAGAAAGAGCATTTTAATCTTGATAGATTTTTCTTCTGGAACATTTTTACGGAGAGGAAAACATGGTTAAATGATAAGCAAAGTAAAGGATGGTTATTTAAAAGGGGGGAAAATCAGTATGATGAAACGAAACTGAAGGCACACAAAAGAAACAAAAAATATTTAGGAGAAAATATGGAAGCGATACATAGAGAATGGAAAACTGGATACTGAAATACTGAGAGAAAGTTGTCAGAAATGGGACTACAAATTAGATTTCCTTAACAAGAAATGAAACCTTCCTTTTCACCATGACTGCAAAGGAAAAGAATACCGTACTTGGATTTTAGATTCCAAGTGAAATCTTAGGACATTCTAAGGTGTTTAATATGTTCATTCTTCTTCCCCTCCATCCATGTTACAATGAGTTAAACTCTCTGCACTCACTGGATAGGGACAGACATTACACATAAACCAGTGTAAGTGATCAGAAACTAGCTTCAACCTGTAACAACAGATATTCAGTGCACATAAACCAGTCTGAAAATAGCATAAACCAGTTTGAGATAAACCTGATTGAATGTGGCATCAGATTGAACTGATTTGGGTCAAGCCAGTTTATGCAATGTCTGCCCCAGACCCCTTCCTGGTTTAAGTTAAAACAGACTCCCCCAGCATCCTGGCATGCTCTCTGGGCTGGGCAGGGCTCTCTGCTTCACGGCAGAGTTGGTCCCTCCCCTCTGCTCCCTGGCTGGAGCTTTGGAAGAGATTGCAGGCATCTGCCTGGCTTCCCCTGCTCTGCCTCTCCCCTCACCACTCCTAGATAAACAGGGATCCCCCCTCCCCTCTGCCTTACTCAGACACCTCTCAGCATTAGCTAGAATACCACATGCTGGCTATGGTCCGTGCTGAGGCAGACGGGACAAAGGACTGTATCCTTTTTGGAGCTAATCAACAGGTAGCTGGTAATATCCCTCCTTGGAATGTTCCTGTCCTTGGAAAAACTTGTTTAAGAAGAGCTTGAACTAATGAGATGTTTTGTTTTCTGATGGGGTATTAATTGTAGTAACAAAGCTGATAAATGCTCTGCTATCAATGGGGGACCCCTTCCTAATCAGAGCAACCTGCCAGGGCCTGGCCACACCCCACCTCAGCTCAGCATTACAGAAAGGAAGGGAGGGCTGCTCTAGTGCCCCCGCGTTTCTAG
>NW_017728949.1:30237361-30249367 GCF_001723895.1 Crocodylus porosus | reverse complement strand
AGAGAGGATGGCAAACATCCCCAGAGTCCTTGTCAATCTGACCATGGGGTAACATTTGTTTCTGAACCCAAATATGGTGATTGATGGGACAAAACCATCTATCCAGGAACCTCTGGGTTTTACTTGCAGCTGGAGCACTGGTGCACCCCAGCCTTGGCTGCAGCCAACACCCAATGCCTCTGAGGAAGGCTTAAAAAGAAAACAAACAAAAAAAATCCCCAACCCTGATAGATGTAGCAGCAGGATGGGAAGAAATTCCTTCCTTACCCCATTTGGAAACTAGCAAAGCCCAGAGGCATGGGAAATACCCATAATAGGACAGAGGCATAGCTATGCCTTGATCACCACTGAATAGTGGCTCTCCAGTCTCCTGATAACTTTCAGTTAGTTGCTCTTCTTGCTCCACTTTTCAGTTCTTCTTTTGGGCCATGTTCAGAGAAAAGGGATGTGACAAAGTTGTATGTTGGTAAATCAATATGGTAGTAGGCATATGTATGCACAGCACAATGTAGTCCCATGAAGAGATAACAATATCTGAACCACCTAGCTTAGGTAACAGAAGCAGTACACCCATGTTAAGATGGCACTCTGTCATGTTAGCATGTCCCTAGAAGCAGGCTGTATTAGCCCAGGCAGAGCACTACACTAATACTGTTATATTGTTTCTGGATCTGAGCTGGGTCATTCAGAGGTAGCTCAGATAATATTACTTGGAACTGTGCTGTAGTGATACATTCTAAAGCAGGCATATCAAAGATGTAGCTCATGGGCCATATCGGGACTGTGGACTTGTATCATCTGGCCTGAGGAATACCTAGATGGGAGTGGGAATTTAGAGTAAGGCAAGTGCAGCTGGGACCCACCAGTGAGTTCTGGTACAGAGTGCCCACCAGGGATGCATGTCAACGGAGAAGGGAGAGCAACAGGTGTGTTAATCCCGGAGGCTCAGGAACCCACAGTGGGTAACTGTGCTGCTGCCCACCCTATTGCTGAAGGGGATTTTATATCAGACCCAGGGAACCAAGGGAGTTTGATAACCTCTCCTAAAGGACTCTTCACTAATATAACTTCTTACAATTCACATGCTAAGATTGTCAGAAGAATTACACCAGCTCAGATTCACTTTCACTTACCACTGTACCTGGGCACACCTCCATGGCTTGAAAAAGAGGATACAGACACTAGATTCTATTTAGAGTATAAATGTGTATTTATATAAATAGCTTCCTAAGGCTCCCTCTATATGTTATAAGTATTTCACAATTAACAGGTTAATTGATCAATTACCTTGAGACCAGCTACATGTGTCATGCCATAAAAAGTTCCAACCAGCTATTAAGTTAGACCTTGCAAATATGCACTAACCTTACAGCTAATTGCTATCAAACTTTATTTGCACATTTAGCAGGCTTTCTCCTGAGGCTGGGGGCCCCATCAGCTGACTAGGCTCTCAGCTGCAGGGGTGCACAATGCCAGGACCTAGCTGGTTCCCTCAAATGAAGGGGCTCCTAACTACAGGAACTAGCTTCCTGCCAGTGCAGGGAGGGCTCAGGATTGGAAGTGCTTCCCATGCACAGGCCATAAGGCAGAATAGGATCTAATGCACAATCCCACAATCACACCTCCTGCCATACGCATGTGGCATGACAGGAGGAATGATTGTTTGGATCATGCATTAGATACCATCATGCCCTTACCTGCACCTGTAGAGGGGACCTAATTTGTAAGCAGAACATATCTACAAAATTGCTCTAAATTTTGTAAGTAAGCATGACTCAGAGCTTCTGTTCATTATTCAGAGAGAGAGAGAGAGAGAGAGAGAGAGAGAGAGAGAGAGAGAGAGAGAGAGAACAGAATGGTAATCTGCTAGGAAGGCCATTAACAAGGATGTATAAAAAAAAGAAAAAAAAGGTAAAGATAATGGTACAACATCAGGGTGCAAAAAGAATAACTAAGCCTAAAGAAATTAATTTCATACAAGTTATTGCCATTTTTTTCTATGAAGAAATTAACAGCAGATTGTACCAAAACAGGGAAGCATTACTTCCTGCAAAGGACAATGCTTTTCTTGATATGACTCTTACTATGGAAGGTGTAGCTAGTACATGAAAAATAGTAAATATTGCTATAATGCCATAGGGTTTGCACAGAACATTACAGATGCACATTAAAATAGATTTTGCCTTGAAGACATTACTATCAAAGAACCTGAACCTGGCAAATCTATATGGATAAGCTGTAACTCAGATCATGCATCTGTCTAAGGAAATAAAGACAAAAGGTCTTTATTCCCTCCACCATTTTCTGTTCTGTGGTAGCTAGACAGATCAGACTTATATTCATGTAGAGAGTATGCAGAGCTACATGCATACTTACTACCTAGCCAGAACACTTGGATGGAGGTTGGCTGTGTCTTCAGTTCTGCAGTACTGGCTAAGGATACAAGATATTGCTGGCATGAATCATGTTGGACATTACTGTCCACCAGGAGCAAGGAGGAAGCAATAGAGGAAGTACAATCAAAATGTGTCACTTGAGTATGGTCTAGTCCTAAAGATTACAAGATCTGGTAGTAAATTTGCAATTCCTAAGGAATGGTTGATAAGAGAGGACAAGTATGACAAGGACAAAGGTTTCAAAAGTAAAACATTATAGAAATACTGCCTTAATGTACATATCCTGCTGCTAGCTCTTTTATTAACATGATGATACATAAACTGACCACAGCTGAGATGCAAATATGATCAGGGATGAAGGAGGAAATATGGGAGCTGGGGAGGGAGGGAAGGGGAGGGAAGAGGGGATGACGGGGTTAGGTTGGGGGGGAGAGAGAGAGAGAGAGAGAGAGAGAAAAGAAAGGAGAATTCTTTCCTGATTTTGTCAATCTGCTGTTAAAAATAATGCCTTATTCCTTTGGTGAATGGTAGCTGAGACTTTGAATCGTTACGATCCCGAGTTAATTCTCTTTCCCATCATGTGTACTGCATGGTTCATTACGCTTCACAAGCAAAAGTGCTTTGCTTTGGGTGTGGGAAAAACAGAAGAAAAAAATAAAAACTATCAATGTAAAAAAAGACGGAGGTCTCAAACTTGACCCTCTGGGTTTGTTTTTTGGGTTTTTTTACACTGGACACCCTTTCCCCCCACTCAATTCTGGCAATTTACTCAAGGGAATAAATTCTTTTCTTGCATGAGTGCAGGCCATTTCTATCTACTGTAATGGAGGATGTTTGTGCATATCCAAGGGCACAGGCCTCAAGTGATTACAGCTCCTTTACTCCAAGTCCCAGAACTATTATGCTCACTACTAACCAGACATCCATCTTTTTTCTTTTGGACAGATGGCACTCTGCCCTTTTTTCCCAGTACTATTTATCTTCTCTACAGATCCCTTTCTATTATTTCCATTATGGCTGACATGAATTTTATGGATAGCTAACAAAGAAACAGCATAACATACATTATTGTTCTACTGTATTTTGATCTAATTCTATTCTCAGTCTGTGCAACTGGTTCCTGCCTCTGATAGTTTGAGAGAGGGAAGGGTAGCACTGCTGGGGGTTCTGGACATTAACTGCAGCAATGCTAACTTGCAGTTTTGGTGCATCCCTGGTTGCTTAGTGGGTTGTTTTTTTTAATTCCTACCTCCTGCACACATGCAAATCTGTTTCAATTTAAAAACAACAACAACAAAATCAAATGAACAAATAAAAAGTTATTAGGTCTCATAATAGTGGAGAAAAACTGGAAAATGTGAACCCAAATGCCTAGAGCTACCAGTAAGAAAGTTCTTGAGCTTTGGTAGTCAGTCTTTAGTTTAGCATAATTCAGGAATCTCTAGTCTAATTCTCTTCAGATCTGCCAGTGAATTTTAGCTCTGGCCCAAGTGTTTGGTATGCTAATCGCACACAGTAGTACAATTTTGTTTTTTTTAATTAAATAAATTATTTTCTTTTCTAGTGACTAAAAGAATATATAGGCTACATGCACATTAGCCACAGTTTTGAGAACCATATAACATAATTCTGATTTAGTTATAATATTCTGCCAACATTTTTATTAAACCTCACATGAGATGGTTTTCTTCTTTTAGTGTTGTTCCACTAATTCAAGTAACCACATAAAAAGAGTGAACCAAATTCTTTTAAGGCACACCGGTAAATTGACTTTAATTGAAAGGAGTTGAATTTGGCCCCTGATGACTGTAAAAAGAAGTTGAATTTGACATGGACTCCCCTGGGGAGACTTTTCTGAGCAGTTGCTTAATTAACTGAGCAGTAAATGTCTCAGTATCTATACGTGCTCCCTTATTAGGGCACACAAAACTGAAACTCCACAGCAGGGTAGTACTTGTAAATACAAATGCTACTTTGCTCCAGAGTTTTTTTTGTGTGCAGCAGCACACGTGTGTTAACACTGACCCTGCTGGCTAGGGCACGAGGTTGCTTCCAGCTAGACCTGCACTAAAGCACCCTTGTGCCCCAGCCAGCTGTCTACAGCACACTGAGCTCTGCTGGAGCAGTCCTGAACTGGCAGGCTGACCACCCGGGCCCCCTACCAGTTGGGGATGCTGTGGCCTGCCTCAACGTGCTGTGGTCCAGGTGCACATGCAGATGCACATCCAGCAGCAATATGCTCTGAAATGATAAGCTCTGGAGCCTATTATTTCATATTAAAACGCAGGTGTAGATGCACCCATTGCCCCACAGTTTGAACCAAATCAACACAGGCATGACAGTCATTAACCCATCATCACCCTTCTAAGTTTCATTGCTGCCTCTTCACCAGTAGGTGGCCAATGAGAGCACATAACCTAGCCAGCTTGTCCTGGAAATGAACTGCAACAACTAATGACTACACTGTTCACCCTGCGTGGGACTAAGAGAGCATGGTGAACATATCAACTGTACTAAATTGTTAATAGTGGGCTGAGGTGGGCTACTGATTATTAAGTATTTTCTAAATCTGTTTGTTGTCACATTTCTCCTCCCCCTTTCCTCCCCATCAATAAACCGTTATAGTTTAATATTATTTGCAAGTGGGGAAGTTTGTTCACATTGGAACACCCAGGCAGAAATTATTTTTATACACCCTGATGTGCCAGAAAAAGTGATAGCACATTTTATTCTGAATACTTCAGTAGGACGTGAAGTGACACAGTGGACTTGCATGCCTGTAGGGTCACAGGACAAAGTGCTTTCTTCCAGGAAAAATGTGACAGCTATTTACAGCCAATCTGTATTGATTTAATCCTACAAAACATTACTCACACAAATAACCCACTGGAACATGCTTAAATGAATGCATTATATTCACACCAAATAATTCTTAGTAAAATTAGCTGGAGATTTTTTAGCTTTTTAACAAAAAAAGTCTTTTTTTCCTTGTTTTGCCATGTGCTGCCTTAATACACTTAACACCTCCAAAAAGCGAACTATGCCTCTTCAACTTCTGAATGAAATAACAATGTAGTTAGTGCAATACCCTTCCTTTGTCAGTTATCAATGCAAGCAGATTTAGAGAAGTTTCAGTCCGGAGAATCTGTTTATATGCAACTTACAATCTCTGGTTAACATCATGTATAGTTGTATCATGGAAAGCTCAAGGTGTGGTGAGCTGGCAATGTGCCAAGAAGGTCCTATCAACTAACTTGTCCCCCAAAAGGCTACTGGAACAAAGTAAAAAAAAATAACAACAACAGAAAAGAATTAGGGGCATGGACAGATGTAACTACTGTATCACTATCAAAGGATACCAGCTACATGTTTAGCAAACCTGCTCCAGCTTTAACTCTGATTTATTCAGAGTCAAAATTGGGCCGATTTACCTCACTATAGACATGTAGGTATAACAGCTGCAGCCTAATAGCTGATGCACACTCTGGGCAGCAGCCCCCTATCCCCTTTTAAAGGGAGACAACTAGTCAAATAATAAGTATGTGATGTAGTGCCCGTCTGAGCTGGAAACCCATTCTACTAGGACAGAGGAATGTGAAGAGTGGCAAATCCCAGAGGAGAACACAAAGACAGACTGCACAACACATACAGGTAGTAACAGACCTGGGGGGGGTGGTTTAAAAGTTTAAGGGAATTTGCAGAAACGAAGAGAAATACAAAGGCATTCCTTCACAGCTGAAGAGACCTGACTGACTGTGGAATCAGCCAAAGAAAAAAGAAACTGAGTGTAGTGGAGATGGAGACTGATCTGAATGATAAAACATATAATGGGACATACCAGGCAATGTAGAGGACTAACCAAGTCCCAAAGAATGCTGCAGTATGATGCAATAGGCGAGGTGGAGATAGTATGCAGGTATTCTATTGCTTTTCTATTTCATGCACCAGGCGCCAAACTCCATTGCTACAGCACTGAGAGACATATTAGCCCTGGGAACCTAAGACAACCGAACCACCAGGCCAGACTTCTATAAAGGGGTAACTGAAAAAAAGGGAGAAATCCTAAAGAGCCCAGAGAAAGAACCATGGCTGAAACCTACCTAGATCAAGGAAAGCTTAATGGGTGTAGTATGGTGGTACCTGAACACAGCACTCCCATGGGTGTCCCTGTGGGAGAGCTCTAGCAAAGTGCTTTCTGAGTTCTTTGCAACAGAACACTTACTCTATAATTTTTCTGTAATGAATAAAATGAGTGGAAACTAAGACCTCTCAGGCTCAAGGGTGCCTTGACCTTAAGAAGGCTCAGAAGCACAGGTTTAGAACCACTCTTCAGAAAACTATTTGCAGGATAATATCAAAATATCCTGCTTATAAAAGAATATTTTTTCCTCTTGTTCATTAGCCAGAATTTAGTTTATTACCCAGAACAGGTTTCAAATCTTTCTTAGATCATGGACCCTAATTTTAGAACTTCCAAATGAGAACAATATTTTTAGAAGAAAACAATTTTTTTTGCTAGTTTTTAATTTTATTGATTATTCCATTTTCCCTTATCTGGTAAAAAAAATAAACAGAGATGCCTTCTCTCTACCATTCGTGACTTTACATGGGTGTTTCATGTTCTTCCTTATTGGTCTATTTTCGAAAAGAAATGATCCTCATCTTTTTGCAATACCTCCTCACGTGAAGCAAGCTATACAATACATATTAGCGCTATGCGAAACATCATCGTTTCCCTTCGATGTCCATTTTGAAGGGACAGTGTTTTGTTTTGTCATTTCCTTTTGTTTCAAAGCACTGTCCTGTTTCTTTTCAATGGAAACTGTTCCATTGTTTCAAAGTTTCACCCATAGGCTATAATGGGGAATCATGAAAATGCCTAACACTTTGTCATTTCCTGCATGATTTGGATGAAAATTGCAGGGGTGGTAGTCCCTTCTGCGGGCATGAAGCCTGCCATGTTTCAAGGAGATAGGTTCAGAAGTTTCTGGGAAACAACCTCAAACTCTTCAAAGCAAAAGACATGACACTTGCTGGCAGCAGCAGCCTCCTCTCATCTAGCATGCAGATCCAGAGGCCCGCACCCCATGGAGGGCTGCAGAGCTGTGCCAGACACCTCCCATGGGAATGGGCCCCCTAATATGTGCACAGGATGAGGGGAGGCTGCTGCTGCCACCTTTGGACAAATGGCAGCAACAATTTCCTCCAGTGCTGGGCACAGCCTGCACCCAGTGCCAGTCCCAGGTGACAGAGCAGTCTCCTCTCATCCAGGGTGCAGATCTGGGGGCTTGCATCCCTGAGAGGGCTGCTGGGCTGTGCTGGACTCCTCCCAGGGGTGACAGCCCCCAGATCTGCACGCCAGATGAGGGCAGGCTGCTACTGTTGCTCAGGGCAGGTAGTAGCAGCAATTTTTTCTGGTGCTGGGTGCAGCCCGCACCCAGTGCTGGTCCCAGGTGACAGGACAGACTCCTCTTATCTGGGGTTCAAAGCTGAGGGTTCACACCCCCAGAAGGGCTGCAGGGCTGTTCTGGACTCCTTCCAGGGGTGCAGGCCCCCAGATTTGTGCCAGATGACAGAAGGCTGCTGCTGCTGTCTAGGACTGCTGCTGAGCTGCACTCTGTGGGGCTGGTGGAGCCAATAAGAGCACAGCCTGGTGGTGAGAGGCAAGCAGAGCTGGTGCTGCACTCCAATTGGCTCCAGGAGCCCCATGAAGTGCAGCCTGGTGGCAGGAGACGGGCAGAGCTGGTGCTGCACTCTGCCTCCCACCACCGAGCTGAGCTCCATGGAGTTGGCAGAGTCAACTGGAGCACAGCTTGGTGGCAGGAGGTGGGCAGAGCTGGCACAGCCTGGTGGCAGGAGGTTGGGAGAGCCAGGGCTGTGCTCCCCACTGGTCTGAGCTACATGGGGCTGCAGAGCCACTTGGAGTGCAGCCCTGGCTCTCCCCTTCCTCCTACCACTGGGCTGCTTCAAAACTTGAAACATTTACAAACTTTCAAGTGCCCTCATTTCATTTCAAAGCTGTTTTGATGCTTTTTGCTTCATTTTTATTTTGCTGTTTTGAGCTTGAAACACATCAAAACAGCTTTGAAATGAAACACTCAGTGAAATTTCGCACAGTCCTAATATATATGCCATATGGTGTAGTAGCCAAATTACCAGGTCCACCCTTAGCCTACAAAAACTTCTAATATTAAAAACTAGCATTTTTCACCAGCTGGAACAGAAGAGGGGAAAACCAGGAGTAACGACCACAAACTCTTAGAAGATCAATTCAGGCTCAAGATTAGCAAAACTTCTTTACAGTCAGGGCGTCCAGACTGTGGAATAAGCTCCCTCCAGAGGTGGTGCAATCCCCAAGCCTGGAAATCTTCAAGAGGAGACTAGACAGTCACCTTGCTGGGGTCACCTGACCCCCAGTTGTCTTTCCTGCTTGGTGCAGGAGGCTGGACCCGATGATCTTCTGAGGTCCCTTCCAGACTTACAATGTATGAAGATACCTGTACTGGTGACCGACTCCAGTGGGCACATCAAAAATTGGCCAATTGGCAGAGTAGGTGGCCTTGGAGAGACTCAGACTCTTTTTCAAGCCATCTACTTTACCCAAGTGCCAGTTTCTGGTGTCCTGGAGTGGAAGTGAATGGATAGAGCTTATTTTGATGGTGGTAGGCACAACCTGAACAGGAAAACCATATAAATATGCCCTGTGTCTTAGTAGGCTTGCTTATCACTATTTTTAATTGTATTATGGTACCACCTAGTGACCTCAGGCTTATTCTCTGAACAACATTACAAGCATATAACTAAAATATGGGCCCTACCTCAACAATGTAAAGAAAAGCAATTAGCTTGGTTAGTCTGAAGTCACAGGGAAGGTAGGGCAGATAGGTGCCTTAGCCTAGGTACAAGCATTACACTTATCTCTCCTTAAACAGGCAAAAAGCACTCTAAAGCTGTAACTGAACAGATGTTCATGGCTCTTAAGAGTGCTTTAAATATGGTGAATTATGCTGTAAGTTAACCCTTGATGGATGAGGTACTAAAGCACTTTCTGTTAGAGTGCTATATCAAATGTCTGTGACAGATCCCAACAAGTGTCAGCTTACTTGAGCGTGATTCCCACCATCCTGTGTGGCTCTAGCCTGGGGTGGAGCTCCTGTGCTCTGCCCAAGCACTGGGCTGGTCTCGCACCCTGGGCTTTTACTGCCCATGTGCGTGACAGCCTCTGATCCCACTCCCGTGTGCGGCGTGGCCAGGGGGAAGGAAGATTCTCTCCCTGCAGGGCACTGTAGCCTGGCTGATGGCTTTATGGGGGAAGGAGTCTAGGATCTCTCTCCCAGAAGCTGCCCTGGTTGGGCTGCAGTGCATTACATCTGGCTGGGACTCTAAAGTGTCACTCTATCCCCCCGTCTGCAAAAGATATAGGAAAACCAACAAATTGATTCTCATGTTCAGTAAATGGCAGCTTTGGTCCCTGGTCCGAAGTGCTACTTAAAAATGAGCAATGCCAGTTACATTCTTCACTTGTCAATGATTCACCCGGGGAGTTCTTCCATCAATATTAGTCCATGCAAGTACCATAAGTAATATACCCAAACTAGAAGAGAAAACGTAGTGTGAATAGTCTCTCCCCCTCCTGTCAGCAATGATTCAAAGTGGAAAGAAATGTGGAAAGGCCTAAAAGGGCTTTTCATTTATGGGGAACTCTCATAAATGAAAAAACAAAACAACCTGTAAAAGCCTGAGAGCATTGGAATATGAAGAAATGCACATAAATGTTCACCTAGGAGACTAGATTGACCACATCCTGATTAATCTTCTAAGAACTTGGACCATGGAAACTAAACAAACAGCATATGGGAAAATGTGGCAAAATATAGCTCCCTTCCAGATGCAGATGTTTTCCTGACAGAGAAGACTAATACACAAAATACCTGGAGTGCAGATCTGTATGAACAGGTGCATGAAGCTGAAGTAAAGTTATTTCATACCTTTCATCAAGTGGTAATGCATGCCTAGTGAGATCATGATAATTTGGGAGTTTAACTCCATGTTTTGATAAATTATCATCTGCTTTCTAAAGAGAATTCATGCCTCACCAGTTCTTTAACTCTAAGATCAGGGGTTGGCAATGTTTTTGGCTGGAGTGCCAAGAACACTCCAACCTCCACCCATGCCTCAGCCTGGCATGCCAGAGGTGGGGGAGCTGTGAGAGGCCCAATCTTCACCGCTGGCAGAGGCTTCACACATGCCTCCGGGCAGATGGCAGGGGAAGGACCAAGGTTGTGCTGCCCTGGATCCTTCCTCACCATGCGCTGTGAGGCACATGTGCATCCATTGCTGTCATGGAGCTGGTGCCAGGGCTCCAGAGCCTGGCACAGCTGTTTGCAGGCTTCCCACCACCTGCTGCAGCTGCCCAGAGACTTGGCCAGCTGTGGTAGGCAGCCAGAAGGCTGCAAACAGCTGCACCGGGCTCCACAGCCCTAGTACCAACTCCATGGTGGTGGCTTCCCGCATGCCTCTGGGTGCGCAGGTGGGAAGGGGCCTGGGGCAGCAGAACCCTGGGCTTTCCCTTACTATTCATCCCAAGGTGGACATGCAGCTGCTGCCACCACAAAGCTATGCTGGGGAACCCAGTGCAGCAGTTTGCAGCATCCCAACTGCCTGCCACAGCCAGCCCAGGCTCTGGGCAGCTGCAGGCAGGCTGCAAATACCTGTGCTTGACTATGCAGCATCTAGAACTGGTTCTGTGCCAGCAGCGGCTGTAAGTGTGCTTCTGGGGGGACAGCAGGGGTGGAGCCAGGGTTGCACTGCCCTTAGGTCTCTTTCTGACCATGTGCTGGAGCTGTATGCACAGCCACTGCAGCCACAGAGTTAGTGCAGGGTCTGTGGAGTGCGGCGCAGTTGTTTGTACCCTTCCAGCTTCAGCCAGCCCTGGCTTTGAGCAGCTGCTCCCTGCCACAGAGCCTGAGCTGCTTGTAGCCTCCCAGCCACCTGCTGTGAGCAGCCTGGGCTCTGTGGCTGGTGGCAGCTGCCTGGAGCCCAGGCCAGCTGTGGTATGCTGCGGAAAATGGCCTTGCATGCCATGCTCTGACACATGTGCCAAGGGTTGCTGATCCCTGTCTTAGATTGTCAGCTATCGAGGAACCATCTAGTAATCCTGTGTGAAGCAGCAAGTATTCAATTTGCCTTCCAAGTCAGCCAATTCAGAGGGACAGTAATTTGATTTGATGAATCCAGTCACTGCCTCAATTTGATTTGGCCAATTCAGATTTGGAGATCCGGCCACCGAATTGGGCTGCATATCCTCTGAATCAAACGGGCAGCATCATTCCAATACTATAAAAAAGAAAGATAGCCGCATCCTCACTGTCTGCAGCAGCACTGATTGGGGCCTCTGAAGGCTTATGGCAGAGTCCCCTCGCACAGTGCGGGGCAGTGGGGATCGCCCTCTTCAGAAAGAGAAAACAAAACACAGATTAGGATCAGAAGATAAAGGAGGAAGGTTGGTTCTAAGCTACCTTTATGCTCCCTGCAGAAAACTTGCATGTAGGACAGGAGCAGTGCCAGCCTCTTCCTGGTGGGGGGCTGAGGTGGGCTAAAGAGAAAATTG
>NW_017728949.1:30227072-30237255 GCF_001723895.1 Crocodylus porosus | reverse complement strand
GGCACCGCACCTCTGCAGGCTGTGGGCAGGAGTGGGGTGGCTCAGCTGCACAGGGTGGGTGGTGGCAGCTCGGGGGATAGAGGGGGAGGCAGGGGATTTGGACAGTGGCAGTGCTGGGAGGGGTGGCTACGGAGCGGGGGCTAAGGTGAATTTTGAGATAGCTATAGTCCCTCCCCCCAGCCCTCTCCCTAGTGCTGCCTCTGATGTAGGAGAAAAATGGATACGGTTAGAGAGCTCCTGCTAGTAGACATGACTGTTGCAATAGAGCTCTTTTATTGCTTAGCAATGGAGTTAGAAATCTGGGTTAGCCAAAATTTTCCCTTTAAGGAAGAACTTCTACATGAAGACAGAGAGTTCAGTAAATGCTAAATGGATTTTTCTGAAATGGCTATGTTTGCCATGTGGCTTTGACTAGCTGCTAGTGGGATTCATGACGTTTTATTTTTGTTGGGAAAATATCTTTTAATGGTTGAGCAGTGGTTATTGCTATTGCTATTCTAAAGTTAGTGTTATTTTGGTATTTTTTTAATGGTCAAATTCTATTTATTTTTAATAGCTTAGTGTTGGTTGGGCTTCCTGATTTTATTTAGTGAATAAAAATATCAACAGAAAAAGACTGAGAAGTCTCTGACAGAATGGTAGCACCCACCTTTGGGCTTGGTTCTTCTTTAAAGAAAGATTACTATATACAATGGTGCTATAGAAAGGTGCCTATAAGTGAGCAAAAAAAGTTAATTTATTTTTAATAAGAATCAGGTTCTGTATATTTACAGAATAGTGAGATACTCTGAAAACTCTGACTGGTATTTACGCTTTATACTGTATTACTTGAAATACCAGACATTTAACCCACCTGGGGCCTGGCAGCCAGGAGGTAGGTTAAAATCCCATTTCAAGCGGTCTCACATTTCTACAGATGCTGCTATGATTTCAGAGGGAACAATCACCTGATGTAAGACTTGTCTTTAGTATATTAGACAATATAATGGTCCAGCAAGAATTCCTGGAGGGGTATATTAACAAGACTAATTGGTAATTTAAAGCTGGTTCTGGGAAAGATGGCAAAATGAATTACAAGTAGAAAGGGTCACAGATTATTGCACAAAATTTTTAATGACTTTGGTCTCTCCCCTTTTTTCATATACTATTTTGTGTATTCTGGATGGAAAAACCCAAATCATTTACTAACCCATCAAATATCTTCTTCTAGGTACATAGTTTGGAATCCAGTCATGTCAGGTATTGAGAAATTCCTGCAAAGATACTGACAACCCTCAAACTGTAAAAAAGAAGCTGAAGATTTTCAGTGCTTTAATAAGACTGGCTTTTTACAGAACATTGCTCTACTGTTGATTTTGGTTTAATAAGTTAAATTATATTTAATTGAGAAAAATAACAGTTTTAGAGGCTGATTCTATTAGGTGCTTTCCTCATTATATTCTTTTTTTCATATACAGACACTAATGCTCATATACAGATACCTAATGCTCAGAGCTATTTAATATAGGAAATTTTGGAGCTATCAAATTGATGAAGCATCATTTTTAGATATGAATTATCTACAGGAGAGCTAAATATTTGCCAGCAGTCACCATAAATATATGTATGAACACAGCAACTAACCTAAGATTAATAGGTAGAAAATTAGTACGTGAAATCTTACCTGTTTATGTTTCAACAGGAAGTCATTTTCTTGACAATATGCTTTCACATTGCTAATAAAAATTATGTGCATTTTGGAATATAGCATGTAAATAAAAACAATATGACAAGGAATATTGCAGCTACATGCATAAAGCATGTGTGATACACATGAAATAAACTGGATAGCTATGCAATGAATACAATGGCTGTGTAATTTATCTTTCATCTTTAACCACCATTGCAATTCCTTACTTTCTACACCCAAGTTAGCTCTCTCCGCCCTGCATCCGAATTGAGATATTACTATAGACCACTTTCTCATCTTCTCCAAAAGAATACAAAAGGTATTTCAAACAGTATTATACTTTCCTCCCTAGCTGCCTCGTATTTTGTGTAATCATTTGCCTTTGTGTAAAATACCAACAACAACCAAAAAATGCTTGGTGACACCTTTTAATTTCTTTTTTACATAGTAGTAATAACTCTACAAAAGAGGGCCTTTGGGGAATGCAGTCCTAAATATTCATTTGCTCATTCTCCTACAGGTCCACATAGACAATGGCAGTTATTTTGTTCCAGAAATAGTTCTTAACTCGAAGATATTCAGGAAAAAATTTCAGACAAATAGGAAAACTAGTAAGATCATTTACAGACATTGCTTTAAATCAGGGGTGCTCAACCTCCAGACCGGTCCCACAGCACTATGTCATCTGGCTCATGGAGTGGGAATTTGGCAGTGCTCCCCTGCTGCCAAATCTCTGGACCCCTGAGGAGTCCTGGGCCACAAGCCCAAGATCACTGCGAGGGCTTGAAAAGGGTGGTATTGGACTCCCAGGAACCAACTACAATGCAAAGGGTGTGGGAAGGGACAGTCCCAGCCCCCTGGGACCTAAACCAGGCATGTGGGGGGCAAGAAGGAGAATGCATGGGAGGCAAGAGGGGGCACTGCCAACTCTGCCAACCCAGTGGGACACTGCAGAAAACCCCAGGGTTCAATCCAGTGAGGCAGGGAGGGGGCAGTGCTTGGGGCCCAGGGACTGATCCAGCCCACAGATGGGCTCCATGCCACTCTGCTGGCCTGCAGGGCCAAAAGCTTGAAAACTATTGCTTTAAATTATGCCTTTGCCTGTAAGCAAGGTTTCTTCATATGTAAGCATGGCATGAAATAATTGGTTATATAAACTGAGGCTGGTTTTATAGACAGCAATGTGACTGTCTTGCTATGTTAAAATCTTTTGACAAAAGGTTAATTGATTTGGGCTTGCACAAATAACCACAGAAATGTCCTAAAAACATTACTACTGTTTAGAATTGTCAATAAAGTCAAATTACATGTTGTATAATTAATACAAATTTGGACAACATTAGTGTCTGCAAAGATCCCTTCTGACTTTAATGGAATTTAGAGTCTGTCTATGTGAGTTCCTTGTATGTTAGGGTGTAAGATTTTAAATGCCAGCTGCTGAATAGTATTTGCAAGACTGGCTGTAGGATCCAGCCTCTGCTTTCAGCAGCATTTCTTTATCTTCCTATCATCCAATATCTCTGTTCATGATCATTACCATCTAAAACTGTTTGCCCAACTTTCAACTCTTGCCGCTCTTATAACCATCACAACTGTTTAGGAATATTAAAAAAACTTTACTAATGATAGAGTATATATTACTACATAAGGCATGAAGCTCCACTCTGTGCCAGTTGTTTTATCTTTATTAATGCAAATGTTAAAGCCCATTATGAGCATCATTTAAAATAATCAGTTTCATGAGGCTTCAGAATACACATGCCATGCTTAACAACAGAACAGGCATTTTCATAAATCTGTTTGTTAACCTTATAATAGGAAGTGAATCCAAAGAGTTATTCATTTACAGGACTATTACTTGGAAAAGCCCTGTAATCACAGTCTTTAGCTTATTGGTTTTCCTATAAACCAATTGCTGAAAATCTTTTACTTTGCATTAGCTGAACATACTAAGTTTTTATTTCTCAATTATTTTACTTCATAGCAAATTGTTATGAAGTAGTTTTAGATAAGTGGATGAAGATGATAACAACTACACTTTGATATTTAATGCAAGTCATAACAAAGAGTGGTATAAACCAAAGATATGCTACAGGTTGAAAGAAACCAAACGCTATTATACACCAGAAAAAGCACTTTCTGGTTTCCAGGGACATTGATGGGAATAGGGTCAGACTCTAAGTTGATAAACAAAATACCATGTTAAGTTTCAACTAATGTCTTAGATAGGATCCTCTGGGATGAAGGCCTAAGGGTGAAAGGAGCTAGGAGATTTCGTTGTTTGTTCCTTATGGAGATCATATTAAAGGGAAAGGGACAACTTATCCACTACATGAAGCAAGGACAGGAATTCCAGCAGAAGACCTTCCTAGATAACCAGTGGACTCTTCAATGAGTTAAAACTCAAAAATGAATCCTACAAAAAGTGGAAATTTGGCCACACTATTAGGGGGGATTATAAGAGTATTTCACAGACATGCAGGAAGAAAACCAGCCTCACTTTAATACTTGGAAAGATCAAAGAACAGGTCATTCAAGGAATCTATTGCTAAGCACAAGAAGGAGAATAAGGTGCTCTATAATAACCACCATGGATTCACCAAGAGGAAGTCATGCCTAACAAACCTGATTTCCTTCTATGACAAGGTGACAGGCTCTGTAGATGGACAGAGAGCACTGGAGGGGTCTTGATTGTACAAAGACCTTGGATATGGTCACCCAGGACATTTTCATTAGTCAACTAAGAAAATATGGTCTTGATGAAAGTACTCTGAAATGTTACATAGGTGGTTGAAACACCATTCTCAAAGAGTAGTTAAAAATGGCTTAGTGTCTATTTGGAAGGAGATATTAAATGAGGTTTTTTAGGGTCATGCTGGGTCTATTTATTATCTGTGCCGGGTTTAATATCCTAATCAATGATTTGGAAGATGGGACTGAGTGTATACTTAGGAAGTTTGCAGATGACACCAAGTCAAGTGGAATTGCAGTCACCCTGGATTAGGATTCATAATGACCTTAATAAACTGGAGAAATGATCTGCACTTGGGACAGAACAACTGCATGCACAAATACAGACAACTGGCTAGGCTCCAGCAATGCATAAAAGGACGTGGGATTTATAGTGGACCACAAGCTGAATATGAGGTAATGGTATTCTTTGGTGCAAAAAAGCCAATAGTGTACTGAATTGTATTAATAGGGGTGTTGCTTACATGTCAAGGAAAGCGATCCTTCCACTTTTTCAGCACAGTAGAAATCTTACCAGCAGTACTGTGGTCAGTTTTGGTCACTGTACTTCAAGAAAGATGTAAACAAATTTGAAAGAGCCCAGTAGAGAGCAACGAAAGACCTACATATGATTGACGAGGAAAGGCCAGATGCTGGGATTATTTAGTCTGGAGCAGAAAATACTGAGGAGAGAAGTTGGAAATTTCAGAGCAGGCTAAAAAAAAAAAAATTTGTTTATGCTGGTTTAGACAGGGATGCTATTGCCTCAAGCATGGTTTGAACTAGATGACCACCTGAAGTTCATTCCCTCTTTCATGATTCTATGGCTCATAAATGTCATGTCTCTTCTGAAAGAAGCAAATTGAGAAAGCGTTGAAAGAGTTTGGCTAAGTGCTTGGGCCAAGGGACGACAATAGTGTGGGCTATCAGAGAGAGATTCCAAGAAGAGAAACGATTTCTACTGATGAAACAAATAATGGAGCTGTGTAAAGAAATCAATGACGACTAAAAGCTCAAATAGGAGTAGAACAATAGCTGAAAGTTTCCTTGTAAAGCCGGAGATGATGTATAGCCATAGATGAAATCTTTGTTGGGGCAACTGCTACCAAGTGTCCAGGCAGGTTGGAAATTCCAGCTACATAACTCAGAGTCTAGAAGGGTCAGACAGATTTATGATGCGACTAGCAACCTGACTGTTGCTGAAAAGGAAACCACAGGGTAGAGATATTCCTGTATGAGGGACTGGATCAGCCAGAGCATGTTGTCACGACAAGACAATTTCAGCAGCTGCCTTGTCCTGTTGAGTGTCCAATTTCTAATTCACAGAAGCCCAGGAAGGGTTGGATTATAGCACACAAATGATAAAAAAGTCTATCTGAAAGAAAGACTCTCTAAAAAATGAACATGGCACACTTTAACATCATACTGCTCATCAAATGAATGACCAGGAAAATAGAGAGAGAACTGCCAGCAGCTGAAGTCATTAGTCCAGCACTCAGGCTGCTGTGGCTGTAAGACACCATTATCTGGATCTGTGACAAGTACTTGAGATACAGCATGGAGCTAAATCAGACCCCCAAAAGGGGTTGCCACACCCCTTTTGGGGGTCTGATCTAGAGAAAGCCAGTCACTTAAAATATAAAGTTAATAACTGTAGCGAGCCTGTGTTAAAATGGAAGGAGTTATATGAGGGAACATTTGAAAGATAATACCCAGTCTGATTCCAAAATCTGAAGTGAAGGAAGGGTACTAGCCCTACACTGGATAGTCTTTGGTTGGGACTCTATTTAGTACTGACAAAAATATATCAACTATTACAAAGAACAGAGTGGGTCACAGAACTAACCCCCCCCAATAATAATAATAATAATAAAAATGGGCCTATATCTGATAAGATATGAGAGACAGAATTTCAGACTAGAACTGTGAATGTAGCTGTAGAAGATACAGCACTATATCACTCTAAGAAATGTTTACCCCATGCATAATTTCTGGAACACCATGGCTGCAACATCATTATTACACTGCTGCAGAATCTGGAAGAGTTGCAAAGGAGATGAATTTCAAAGAAGAACAGAAGAACTGTTAGTGGACAAACAATTACTGATAGCAAGCTCCACAAAAATCAACTCTTTTTAGAAGCCTGTTTGAAAAGAAATTGGACAGAGAAAATAGCTCTAAAAAGATCTGTATGGTAGCAAAATTCACTATTTTAAAACTGTGTTTAGAGATAATGGAGAAGGTTAACACGGGGAGCAGTGCTTTGCTAGAATGTGACTGTAATCAATCACAGATCTGATTATAGCTAACATATAGCAAGTATCTAAAGTAATAAGTAGTTAGTATATAATTTTTTCAAAATCTGTATGTACGTTTGCTTTAAGTATCACAGCTCCCTAGCGGGATAAACTGTCAACCAGATTTCTCACAGGAAGTGGAGGTCATGTAAAGACAGTACTTACATAACTGCAACGTAGTTTGGAGGGAAGCAAAACAGGAGGCCTGGGACTACTCATCTGTGAGAGGCTGGCACGCAGACTTAGTGCTATGGACACATGGGAGGCCAAAGAAAGATGATGGCTAGAGCCTACCCAGACCCATGGAAGCTCACCTGCTGAAACTAAAGAAGTGAGTTCCCAAGCCACTAGTTATAACCAAGTGAAGTGAGGTGTTTCTCTGGAGACCTATAAGTGTAAACCCAAGGGCTATAGCATTGATTTCTGCAGCTATGCATGTGTGTGAATGAGTCAGAGTCAGGACATAACCAGAAAGTAAAGGAGGAATGCAACCCTAGCAGATGGAAGGAAGAGCAATTGAGGGGACAGCGTTGAGAAGAAGAGATGGAGGTTTTTGGGGGTAGAGGAAAGTTGACCTGGAAACTTTGAGCAAGGAAACCACTTCCTGTCTCCTCATTCCTATTGTTTGTGTCTATGAAGGGACACAAACTGAGTATATTCTCTATAAATAAAACAGACTGCCCCTCAAAAATATCCAACTCATTTAATTTCTCTGCCTAACAGAAATAAGCCCAGAGAACCATAAAGAAACAAGCAAACCCATAAACATGGAAGAATAAGAGACATCTTTCTCCTGTGACTTCATATGCTTATCCTTGTCTCAGCCTGAGACAGGGACTCCAGATGATGTCCTATGAAGTCCCTGCATCCCCAGTCTAGATCATGCTCAGTCATTCTGCTGGGATCACTCGCATGCAGTAGAGTAGATTCTCCACACTGAGTATGGACCTTTTAGAGATTTACCAGCAAATCTCCAACAAACTATTATGGAACATGTGTGAACTTAGATGTTTCAGAGGTCTGTATCTGTGGCCAAATTTGGGCAGATTTCCATAGGAACAACAATGGTGCCATCCAGAAAGCCATTCTGGTTCCAGATTTCAAGCTCCTGGAAGTGAAAGGCAACCTAAATAACATTTGGCTCTTTCAACACACCTACAATTATTTCTTACAGGTCTGAAATGTAATACATTAGTATTTGAGTCAGAGGACAGAGGCCCTAATTCAGCAAGGCCCTAATTCAGCAAGGTATTTAACTGTTTTTCATTTTAAGTTTCCAAGTAGTCATAGCTAGAATTTAAGCATGAGGGAGTCAAGGGGACTACTCAAAGTTAGTTGGACAGGTGCCATAACTTCTTTTCTTGAATCTGGACATTTGTTAGTGTTCTTTGATCTGAAAGGTTTGAAGTTGTATAGCTACAGTTATAGATATACATTCATTATTAACTGAGGGCTAGGGGCAACGTCAACTGGAAGCAGGCCATGCATATTTTTATGTGATAGCGTTGTATTGGTGCTGTCAAGTAATAGTTGTTTTGAACTTTTTAACAAGTACCTAGATATAAAATTTAATGGTACCTCAGTTATAATGTGCTCCCTCTGGTGTTGTGACTCTGCCTAAATGGCAGTCTACCATGTCTATTGATTAAAAATACATGTAGTTTATTACCTGTTGGCTTATGTACAGCTTGTGTTCAAGTTGTCTGCCATCTTTTTCCAAATTCATGTTTTTGCAAAAAAACAGCTACCTTAATATTCTGTTTCAGGTACATAAAGTAACTCAAATATTCTCTGAATAGCTATACTAGTACGGCAGCAGTAGTCTGCTACATGAATTATTAAAAAACTTAGCCCGTTGATGTCTTAAAAGAGAAATAAAATACGACATTTTGAAACTTTAATGTCTGTAACTGTTTATATGAAACATGGTCCAATGGTATCCAAGTTTGTGGATAAACAATGCATGCACAAAGCAAACATAGCATACATGGATGCTAGAAACTACGTACCTATCAAGTGATCCTTGCATCCACTGATGAGTGGACTGAAGATCTCAAAATTTACATTCAAAACAGAAAGTAATGAGTTGCAAACTGTCTGTTTTCTTCATTAAAGCATACACACACAACCATGTTGTTGAATTTATGAGCATTCACACGTATAGAAGCCAAATAAAATATATTATTTACATTACCCTACAGTAATTTTTAATTGTTGACAGGAAATTTAATAGGCAGAAAAGAATAATTTTGGAACTAAACAACTGAAGATACCAGAGACTGGAATTCAATTATTCATCTTTCTACTGAGGTGCTTTGTAACCTTTAGCAAATCATTTAGGGCCAGATTTTCAATCAATTATCTTCAGACGCCTAAATATGTGGCCTGATTTTCAAAAGGACTGAGCAACTACCAACTATCATTGAGAAAAAATAAATACTGCAATTGCTGGGAATTGAACACACTGAAAAATATGGCCACTTCATTTGTGATATTTTTTACAGTCCTAACCAACATAGCTTATTAATTATTATCATTTAACTATCTTCAATTTGAGGGTTGGTGGCACAATATATCAGATACCTCCACAGTTTTCTATTCAATGCTAATATTGTAGCCTGGCTGAACCCCAATTTCATCCACTTCCCAAAATACTTTATCCATATTTTTCCCAATTTTTCTCTCCTTCTTCCCACATATCTTTGAACAACTGTCCAAAGAATTTGAAATGTCTTCACATAATGGTGTTAATAAAGTAATTTAATCTCATCCCCCTTCCAGATCTGAATACTGCATGTTCAGCTGATGCCTTGGGTTTTCAGGAAAGGTCACTGTCACACAGCACTCAGGTGCCCTGCGCCTGAAAGCAGAAATGGCTCGGGAGACACCCCTAGTGGCGAGAAGGGGGAGGCTTAACTGCCAGTCACCAGGGTAGCACAGGTGCTGGTTGCTAGGGCAACCAATGGAACCAGCCGACAGGAAGGGGCAGGGCTTGGCGCTTCTTAAGGCCAGGCATGAGGCCAGGAGGGCAGTTCCCCTCTGGTGGCCAAGGAGGGGGGAGCTTGGCCAGTGCAGAAAGAGACAGAAGATTGACTGCATGAGCATCCCCTGGTTGCTGCCATGGGTTGGAGTATTTTCCCGGTAGGGATCAGATGTTGTTTTGACCGGATGGTTTAGTTTTATAGCCCAGGGGCTTTGTGTTTTTGCATTTACTGTTTTAACCAGAGGAGCGGGTGAGGCTGTTAGGCGTTGGACGAGGCCTCATAGGGATACACACCCACAGGAGGCCTCAAATGCCTCTACACAAATGCTCGTAGTATGGGCAACAAGCAGGAGGAACTCACCCTCCTGCTGGCTGATACCAGCCCGGACATAGTGGGGATTACGGAAACGTGGTGGGATGCAACGCATGATTGGGCGGTGAATGTCAAGGGCTATAGGCTGTACAGGAGGGACAGGATAGGAAAGAGAGGTGGGGGCTCTATAT
>NW_017728949.1:30216928-30227015 GCF_001723895.1 Crocodylus porosus | reverse complement strand
GACATTTTCAGGATGTGAAGTGATGGAAGCTGTCCAACAGTTGCTCTGCAACAAGGACAACGATTTTTACAATGTTGGAACGCATGCCCTTATTTACTAGTGGTAAAAGTCCACTGATGGAGAGTGAAAAATAGGAGGCATTATTTTGACTGCCCTGTTGAGAAACAAAAGTATCTCTCTCCTGAAAATATTTTTGTTATTACCTCATTATCAACACCCTGGATGGTGTATTTAATATTGAAATGTATGGTTTTAATGTAAACAATGAAATATTATTAACTTCTTTTAAATGAATAGAACTATATATTGGTTATACATTTCACAGTAAGCTTTTGCATTTTTTTGCATTAAGTGTGGGTGGTTGGGATTCTTATATTGGAAGAAGATTAACATTTTCATTCCATGTGGTCACAAGCGTGAACCTTGAATGCTGGATTTAATATTTGGTTGTCATTCTGATACAGTTTACGCAAGCAGCTCACTGGCGCTTAACTGAGTATATGTTTGAAAATGCTCTCATCAACACTTATTTCTGCAAAGACTGAAAATGTCATAACCGGTTACGTGGTTGTTTTCTGTGCATTTTTTCTGAGGATTCATTAAACTTAGACTATATCAGGGTAATTTTGGCCAGTACCAAGGTATTTATCTAGGGAGCTACAAAGGTAAAAGCAGTGTCTGTGCAATTTGAGGCTTTAGCAGACTCTCATCATCCTCTGTGGTTCTGATTCAATGGTGACATGTAATTCAAATTGACCAATGGATTACACTTGTATGTGAGGATGGCGTGCCACAATGGAACCTTTTACTGGGGAGGCAGGAATGTTCTGTTTGGTTTCCTTGTAGTAATTGCCAAGCTGTGTTTCAGTGTTTTCTTTTCAGGGCAAGTGATTTCTCCTAGGCTGAGAATGCTTATTCCAAATTGGAAAGCATTGTGAACAATTTGCCCTACAGAACAGTCTGCAATTCAAATTTTCAGGATGTGGTTCAATCATTTCAGGCTGTCCAAGACTAGCCAGTTAGGGGGCAGCTTGCCACCCTTCAGCCTGGCAGGATAAAAAACAAAGATGCTAGTTTAATGAGTGGTTTGGAAACATATTTATCATTTAACAATTTAATGTGATCATGGTGTCCTAATTTCAGTAGCACTAACCCAGAATCTTATAAGGCTAATCACTAGGGTTTAGCAGTTTTTGAGGTGCTATATGGAAAAGGCAAGAAGATAAGAGCAGAAGTCATATGGGCATGAAAAACTTGAGGTATGGCTGGACACAGCATGCAGTTAGCATGCTGGTCATCCTTGGGAAGTATCTCCATCTGTGACGTTGCAATGAACAGCACTGGAATAGTAACGGTTATTCTGTGCAAAATACACAAGATCATTCATACATGACTGTAGCTGTGGTTTCCTTCAGGGGCTTTCACCCATCTGCTTCTTAGTGTTGTAATATATCTTCAGTCGTTTGTTTAACTGGTCTCACAACATCTTCTCTCTTATGCTTCATAATATGAACTTGTTTTAGTCTTTTATACTAGTTATATATTTGAAGCAGGTCTTTGTAAAATGCAACCTGTATTAACTCCTCGTGTGCCCTTGGATTGTACAATTTTTAAATTTTTTTTTGCAGTTTCAACAGGTAAAATATTCATAGGCTTTGGAAGTATAAAATCTTAACACCTGCTTACTTTCTTTGCATAATGTTTCAGATGTCTTAGATCAAAACAAATTTCCTTTGTGACATGACAATTCTCTTTTTTTGCCTGATGAAAAACACTTAGGCTCGCTGCACACAGACTGTACCCCATGACCTTCAACATCTGGCGGTGTAATTGCAGAGTGGTGTTTACAATACTCTTTTTTGACTACTACGTAACCAATTTTTGTTTGCTTAAATTGATTTCACTAACTCATCCTTCCCTTTCACAATAGAACCCTGCAAGTACAGTCCCTCATACTAATAATTCATAAAGCAGGCTATTTTTTTTAATGTATATTTTGGCCTGAAAATTCATATGAAGAAGAGGTCATGAGTTTGAAAAATGTATTATATTTATGGTGAGAAAAATAGGAAACCCATTTCAGTTCACTGAAAGATTTTTTTAATCTGTTAAAATATCTTATTTTTAGACACACAAGCAATGTAAAGTTACAGTATTAAAAATTCACACACGGATCTGGATTTTCAGCTGGAGTAAATCAACATAGATTCATTGACAACTTAAGTCAGCTAATAATTCTCATATATTAACATAAATATAAAAATAAACCCAATTGTTCTTACTAATGGAAACGTAAAGTATTCATCTAGAATTGTTTGGAGTTCTTAAAATCAGGATATCCAAAAATAAATTAAAGTTTGTCTTTAATAACTTTGATCTATTAAAATATCTTAATATAACAATGCTCCTAACAATGCATTTACTGCATTAACTTGACTTTTCTTATAAACTGGCCCTGTACATTTGTTTTTACATGGATTTTTATGTATTTTAGTGAGGAATATTATATACATAGTTCAGCTGCTTCTAGAAAAGCTAAATGATCTTTGTATTAACTGGCTGACAGATTTTGTGGCTTTGTTTGTTCATATTTTTACTGAGAAGCTACAAGAATTAATCTATATCTTAACTGGGATATTGATTACAAGTTTACAACCATCTGTGTTGTTTAATTTGTTGATACTTTACTGGATAGCAAAAGTATTCTGAAGCATAATTGCTCAAAACATATTTTGTCTCAGTTTAAAGCTTAATTTTAATAGGAAAATGGTGGAGGATTTAATGGATAAGAAGCTGTGTTTGCTTCCCAGATCATTTAATGAAGTAATAGAATGGGAAAACTTAGCTGGGGAGAAGCTTAAGATCACCTGGGTTTCCCCACACTTCCACTTAAAATAATTTCTCATCTAAGAGTAAATGGAACTGATGTCAATGAAAAAGCTCTGGCTATTCAGTCCCAGATCCTGAATAGGTATCCAGACACCAAAATCTCATTGAAATCAAGTATGGTGGCAGAACGCAAAAAAGCGTGATCTTTACAAAGTGGGTTAAAGATGCATTATCTAGCCTTTCCTTTCCTGTGTGTGTTTTTCCTTTAAATATCTGAGATTATAAAAAACTAAATTGTAATCCCCCTTGGTTGTGCAAAGTAATTGATCTTGAAGTACTAAGGTTCTTATATTATGATTTTAAAAGATTGATATTTTCCCGGCGTCAGTTGCTTCACACAAATAACATATTTCTTAGTTTAATGACAAGCACTGAAGAGTTGTATTTGATCTGGGAGAAACTTATTCCTTGCCTGGCTTTTCCTTTAGTTCTGAAATGTAATTTAGATAAGATTTGCAAAACCAGTCATGGTGGGAGTTGTTTGTTTTGTTTTGGGTTTTTTTGTATGTTAATCTCTTGGCCTCTTTTCTGTTTGTCCATATAAGCCTAAAAACAATTTTTCAAGTGTTGTAAAACCAGCAAAAAAAACTTTTTTTAATGAATTCTCATCTTTAAGGGCCAGGGATTTCCTTCAGATGAAACTTTTTTTAAATGAAGAAACACGGTGTTTTCTGAAAAATTGAAAGTAAGCGGTGTTTGTGTGGATTTGCATATACCTTAAGATACCAAGTGCAGTTAGGTCTTCCCTAAGAGGAATGAAGAAAAGAATCCTGCATTTAACAGTATCTGCAGCACTGAATGTCAGTAAATAAAACATGAATGTGTAACATCTGTGTGACATTTGCTTGAAGCTCACTAGCCCATATAAGAAATCACTTTGTTGGCAGACCTAGTCTTTTCCATGCTTGTGATTTTTCAGGTGATATTACCTCCACTTTCTGGTTAGAATTTACACTTTTTACAAGTGCTAGGAAGTAATTGTTCTGCATATAATGCTCAAATAGGGTAATGCTCAATAGATGAAGCAAGTAATGCCCAGTCATCTGGGCCTGACCTTACACGTGGGGGGGATTGGCATGTGGGGTTTGAACTGGATGTGCAACTTGGCCTGATTCCCTCCTCGTGCCAGATTCAGTTGCACGCCAGCCTGACACCTTGTCGTCTGGCCTGCAGGGCCTCCCACGAAGCAGTAAGGAGGTGGCAATTAATGAATGCCACTGTTCCCAGCCCAACTTCCAAAAGTTCAGACCCATTGGCAGCCCAGCAGGCTGGATGTTGAACACCACTGAACTAAACGAAGTAGCATCTACTGGCAATTTTATGAATTAGAGAAAAAAGTAGAAACCCCAAAGGTCTGTAAATTCAGGGATCTTTAAAATGCCAGGAGGAACACTACCCTTAGATTGGTTTTAGAGGTGGAAGTGCTGAATTTGTGCTGAAATGTGGTTGCTTTTTTGCTGCTTAGGAGTCATGAGACAGCATGGCATTCTTGTGAGTGGATGTGGCAGCATGCTGCAAATAAACTCCTACTTACATGAAAAAGCAGCTTATGTTCTCAACACTTAAAGGGTACTAAATAGGTGGCAAAATAAGAATTAGTGATTTAATTATGCTGTCCATTGAAACAATGTCTGGTTATAAACTTTTTTAAAAGCTTAGTTGGTGAGTTTATACATCCTAAAAACTTTCATATGCAAAAGTATAGCATTCTCCCTTCCTTCATATTTTACCACGTTAAAATAAAATTGACTTGCTTCATACCTTATGTATATAAAGCTTTCATCTTGTGGATGCAGATCATTTTGATGAATGATTTGTCTCCTAGATTAACTCCCCCCCCTTCTTTGTAATTTATGTGGTCCACTGCTGCTTTTGTTCATTATAGATAACTTGCTTATAGCAAGAAAACTCATTCTTTAATTTAAAAAGAATATTGAAATATATATTAATTTGAATGTTGTGATGCACATTAGTAGCAGCAAATGGAATAGGAAAGCCAGCATTTGCAAACAGTAACCTCTTTGTGGACTGACTTTCACTCAGACAATTAACTAGAAGCTTCTGACCTATACCAGTTCACCCCAGTTTAGACCACTGTGTTTCTAATGTATGTTTATAGGTTTCCTCAGCTTGATGGAGATACTGTTCACCAATAGAACATTTTATGTTTTTGCCTGTTAGTTGGAAGTAAAATATATTTTACAGCTTAAACTGGGGTCTAATAAAGATTAGAGGTCCATTTGGACCTGGTAGCCCATTGTGTTAGGGCACCTGGTTCAGTGGCGACACCCAGGAGCAGAAGTAACCTCCAGCTGCCAGGATCAGGTATTGTTAAGACTCATCCATTCCTATAGTCATCAGCATGCAGGGGAATACTTGAAGATGTGAGAGGGGGAAAACAAACAAACAAAACTGTACTTCACTGGAAGAAGCGGTGTGTTAGTTGGACCTGGCTCTGAAGCATCTGTATAGATCGGGCACTTCAGGGGGGCTTTTTGGTGCTTTTATCTAAAGCTGCTTCAATCAACTATTAGATAAAAGCCCCACTAAAGTACCCAATCTATACAGATGCAGCAGAGCCAAGTAACACTCTGCCTCTTCTGGGCATGCCCTGGGCTTGGCAGAGGAGTGCACCAAGTTTAAAATAAAGCACCTTTTTGCAGGGTAGAGGGGGTTATTTGTTTATTTTGTTTGCTTTGTGCCTTAGTTTAATGAAGAGATTTTATTCATGGGATAGATCTCTATGGCTTATTCAAGTAATACAGATAATCTGAGTTACATTTTAGTCTATTAATAAGAAGGACTAGTAGTATAAGTGTTGAAAACAACTGTCAATTCTATGATAGCACAACTTTGCAACCAAGTGCTAAAATTCCCTCTCCTTTATAATGATGCAGTTTGGTCTTACAATGTACAGAAACAAAATTAGATACGTGGCAGATATTACACAAAGCTTTTCATTATTTAACATGAGCTTAATTATTGTTAATCAGTGGTCTGAATCATAGTTAACATTTTGCTAGACTGTAAGGATATTGATTTGAATTCAAGGACCTAAAACCATGGGAAAGGAAGTGAAAAATAGACTGATATGACATGGAAAGAAAATGATAAGCATCAAGTTTAGGTTTCTATTAAATTGAAATCTTTTGGAAATATTCATAGATCCCTTTTATTGATTTATTGTAATTGCATATTAATGTATGCATGTATATTTTAATTATTTGAAGGAAATACTCTGTCATCTCTGTCTTTGGGTAAATCTGGCAGGCCTCTGCTGTTAAATCTTAGGTCTCTGCTTGTTCGAATGGTAGAAGATTCCCATTTTGCACACATGCTTTTATAGTTATGAAACTTTCATAGGCCATCTACCAGAGAATGAAAGATTCACAAATATTTAAGTAATCCTGACATTTTATCTAGCTGAAGCAGTCCTTTCTTTCCTGCATGTCTAGAACTGTAAATCTGCTATTATCAGGTTACAGCTTTGAACCTGCCCAGAATGGCAGCTCATCTCAGTGTGGCACCCTACAGCTGATTCCACAGACTGGTCAAGTCTGGTCTGAAGCCTCCTTTAGGGTCTAACCCTATGTCCACGCCCTGTTACGGGAGTGGCTCTCTGTAAGCGCTCAAATCAACAAAGCCAGGCTCCAACCTAACTCCAGCATGCTATAATGCCAACTCAGGGACAAGGAAAGATGGCCCCCAAACTTAAATGGCATCTCACAAACAAAAGACTACTTAACTCCCAGTTTCACTAAAATACCAGGTCTTGCAATGGATCCAGATGCTAGCTGTGCCCCAACATCAATACAGACCACATCCTCACTGGACTGAATAACATAGAGTATAAATATCTGAAGTTCATTCACTGTCAACCCTTCTGGTCTCATATACACCAACACCTACTCATAGTGCCCCTCTGCCCTCTACATTGGGCAAATGAGAAGATTTCTACTTCCAAGAATGAATGTTCATGAAGCTCATATCAGTTGCAGACTACTTTAGCCTCCCTGGATGTTCTATTCCTGACCAGAGGTGGCTGTTCCTAGGCAGCAAACTTTTAAAAACCAATTTGAATGGGAAATTACAGAATGAGAAATCCTTCGTAGACTGGATTGTGTTACATATGGTTTAAACAGGGACTAGGGGTTTTTGTTCCAGTATCTGGATTAGCTTGTGTGACTCCTTTTGGTCCTATGGGTTTACTACATGCCTGTCACTGACCCCCATCTCCTCCTCCTTTCTATCCATCTTCCCCGCCCCCCGCAACCTCCACCTTTTTCTATTCAAATTTCTCTCTCCTTTCCATATACTGTTTTGTGCAAGTCCTTTCACAGCATCTGATGAAGTGAGGATGTAAATCCCAGAAAAGTTTGTGACACATGAATGAAAACACACACACATACACACACTTGTATCTACTTTGGTTAGTCTGTAAAGGTTAGTCTGTCCTGCCTTCTATTAAATTCAAGAATTTCCCACCAATCCTATTTTCCTAAAACTCCTAGTTGACTTCAAAAAACCTGCAAGTGGAACATCCAGACATTACTTGCACACTGGAACACTACCCAAAAGACTGCAACCGACCTGAAGTAATACCGTCACTCCCACTACAGATTGTGCTAATTTGACTCGGCTGCTGTATTCTAGGCTGCCTAGAACCCTGGTATGTGAAGGACACCAAGTATGTGCTGCTGCAAGCATTTCTCCTCCTCTTAGCCTCCAAAGAGGCAAAACATTTGGAGCTGAAAAATAAAATAATAAGGGGAAAAATATGGCCAGGATTTCTGGTTTATAAAAATGAGTGGGAGAGCTCACTATTTATGTAACATGTGGCATGCCCTTCAGTGATGTTCAAAGCATATTATGTGCTGGCTCTTCAGCTGTGACATGCTACCTAAACTGTGGCATAACTTGGTGACATTCACTTCACTTGAAACATTCCTTATGGCATAAAAATCCTGTAGCCCCCACACTTGTGATGTATAGGTCATTTGCATTACACTATATTGTGATCCTTAATACCAGAAGCTGCTACATGAAATTAAGTCATTTTTAAGTCACTTAAAATTGTATTTGGATGAGTAACTAAATAGATTGTATTACTGATATTACATCAGCTACCAAAGCTAGGAAAACTATAGTATATATTTCTGCTGTTAAGGCCAAATCTGCTGATAAAACTATCATAAACTCCAGTGAGATTAGATTTTGCCCGTAATTGGGATGTGGTTAATTGGAAGAGAAGGATTGGATATATTGAATGAGTTTCCAAAACTCAGAGCCTGAATGTAAAATAGGAGGGCTTGATGACCCATGCAATGAATGGATTCCTGAATACCATTGGCTTCTAGTTTGTGTTGCTTCTGAAGGTCAATCTAGGAGAAAGCTACAACTTTAGGTAAGACAAACTGTCATTGTTTAAGCGTGTATGATTTTTTTGCTGCTGTTTATTTGTTGGATTTCTTAAATTTGTATTACCACGCTGCCTAGAAATCCTAGATATAAATCTGGTCCCATTTTGTTAAGCACTATTCAAACACCACCATCATAATGTTTTTGTGGTTAACAGTCAATTTGAGATTTTGATTCAGTTACATCTGAACTTTTTTTTCTTTTTGGTTAACCCACTGAACGATATAATCTCATACAGTTTTTGTTCTGCACACTTAACAGAACATGTAATGTTAGCAGGCTTATCAAAAGTTCTTATGAACTTTAATTCAGAGGATCATAAGGCTTTTAGATTATCTCTTTGGCTTTTTTAAGATTGTGACTGGTTTGCAACTACTAGTGTTGCCCTGAGGGGGTCAGGCCAATGCTCAGGATCTCAATATTGCGCTGTTAGACAGGAGGATGTGGTGTACAATTGAACAAAAACAAACATATAAATCAATCAGGTGCGTGCACACACACACGCGCGCGCGTACACACACATGCGCACACACACGCCAAGCCAGCCTAGGCACATGCATACCTATCACCAATTCAAGTACATACACTATACACCCCAAAAGTTAGACACAGATCACTAATTCGTATATCATGCACACGATGCTACACACACACTAGCAAATCAGATTGACACACATTCAAAATAACAGTCTAGGTTCATGCACACCTATCACCAGTTTAAGCCCATCCACACTACACACGCCAAATTTAGACAGAATCAGTTACCAACACCTGCACATCCAATACACGTGTGGATTACTAATTCACGTACCACACACAAACAATGATATCTATATATGTGTATTCACTCATTCACACATACCACTCACCTACACATAAACACAGGTGAGTTCCTAAATTGAGTGTTGTGATGTGTATGTATGTATGTGCTTAGTGTACTTGGGATACCTGGGGAAAGGTTAAGGTAAGAAAGTAGAAGTGTAGAAGTGAAAGTCACCAGGACCGGGATTAGAACCGGTAGACTAGAGGGGTCTGGGCTGAATAACTGAGGCTTGGGGGTAACTTTAGGTTAACTGATCTTAATCGATTAAAAGACAATGCCCAAAGCCTTCAGAACAGGGAAGCAATGCCGGCACAGAGGCTGGGACTAGAGCCAGAGCTATGGGAGAGCTGAAAAGGTAGGTGGGGAGAGGGAAAATGGGACTAAGGGAAAGTGCGAGTGTCAAAGAGGGGCTCCAGATGTGGGGATCCAGAGGATGGGTCTGAGGCAGCTAAAGAAGTTGCAGGGAGTGGCACTAGGTGCTGGGAGCTGGGGAAAGGCTCCAGCTGCTGGAGAAAACTGCAGGACAGCCATGAGGAGCTGGGAAGCTGCGGGGATGACTATAGAAGGTGTGGAGGAAGACTGAAAACAGACAGACAGCAGAAAATCACAGGAAAAGCAGCAGGAGAGACTGAAAGGTGGCAAGTCAGCGGGAAAGCAGAGAAAGGCAGCAGAAAGTCACAGGGAAAAGGAAGTAGATGGCACAAGAAGCTGAAAGACAGCAAGGACAGCATGAAAGCAAGAAGAGGCTGAGAGGTGGCAGAAAAGGGGAGATGGAATTGAGAGGAGATCGGGAAACTAGTGGGGGGGGCTGGAGCTGAGAGAGAGAAAGAGAAAACGAGGCTGGAATTTAAGGTAGGGAAGGGACCGGGATTCAGTAAAACATGACTCAACTCAGGGCTGCAAATGACAGTGGTTTTATTGAACAGGGACGATGGTGACACAATGTCTTACTGTTTC
>NW_017728949.1:30211096-30216828 GCF_001723895.1 Crocodylus porosus | reverse complement strand
CCCACCCACACACACACACACACACACACTCCCTGGACCACGTGTATAGGCACCCAGTGGGACAAGGCAATGGGGTGAGCACTGGCAGCAGCATCTGCCACAGGGAGAGGGGAATAAAGCTTATGAGAGGACTGGGGCTAGGATGGGATGTCATCCCCATAGCCTGGAACACAAACTGTGTCAATTATGCCTCTAACTCACTCTTGAATGCCAAATGTCAGATCTGACTTCGGTTTATTTCTGTTTACTCAGATTTTAATTTTCAATTTGGTAAAAGGAAACTGAGAAAAATAAATTTTCATTGTAAATTACATTTGTCTTCACTTGTATATTGCCATTGTCTTTACTTTTCTCCCCATGTTTTTCATTGGGATCCTGTATTGGTGACTATAATGGCACCAATACAAGAACACAGTTGGGAATCAAACACAGTCCATCTAGGGCTTCCATTGGCTTGGGATAAGTTTTCTGAATTGAATTAGTTGACTTGAATTAACTGAAAGATAAATTCCTAGTAAAGACCTAGTAAAGTAAATCCTAGCTTTCCCTACAGCCTTAAACTTAGCCTATTAACTCATACAAATAAGCCTGTCTTCACTACAGCTTTAATCAGTGATAGGTAACCTTAAAAAATCCACATTCTTTCTAGTAAAGTCCATAAATCCCCACTCCCCATCTTTGAGACAAAGCCAGAGTCACTATGTAAATTAGCTCAGTGAAACAGTAAATGATAATTACCTAGTATTAAGAAGTGTCTAACAAAAAAATATTCTAGTTAATCTAATCTGAAACATTTTAAGCATAAACACTGACTGTTTATGAATGTTAGAAAGCATCTGACTCCATTATACATATGTGTGAAGTGTTACCATATGCTGCTGTAAAATTTATTACAAGTCTTAGACTGTGTCAGCATTTAGTAAAGATACACAAAAAATGTAATTTACTGTGATATTGGAAGAGTCCTCCTGTAAATCCAACTATTTACAGGGAGTTCAGAGCCACATAAATTGTTGAGCTTACCATATACTGGATAATAGGGCTGTGCAGAGCAGGAATAAAGTTAGTTGTTAATGGCAAGCCAAAAATTGGCTGTAACAGTGGGTCTCATAAGTTAAAGCAAAAGTGAAATCTTAACCTTCCAAGGGTGAAGACATTCTCCAGCTGCCTTCTCATTGCAGTACAGAATTTGGGTGTCAGTGTAGACACAGAGGAAGAGAGGAGAAGAAGAAGAAATCACTTTGAGAGTTCCTGGGCATGTGTCTGTGTCAAACACATTTAAGTTATAAAGGTCCTTCAGATGTAAAAGTATTAGGGCTATGCAGAGCAGGTAACATTCGATTCAACAGCCATGTCGTATATTAAACCAGGTCCCGCTTCGATTTGCTGTCTGTTTCAAGTCAAAGCGGACCCACTTTGACTCGAGGTCGAAACTCAGTCGTATATTCGAGCTGCTTCGACTTCCCCATAGGCTATAATGGGGAAGGTCGAAGCAGGCTATAACTTTGACATTTCTTGTCTTATCTTGATGAAACTTACAGGAATGGTAGCTCTTGAGGAGCCCGCAAAGCCTGCCAAATTTCAACAGGAGACGTTCAGGGGGTTTGGAGAAATAGCACTCCAAATTCTTGAGAGAGAACCTCCTGTGACTTCTGTGTGGAAAGCCACAGGGAGCTCAAAACTGCAGGCTTGCTAGCCCCTGAGAAGACCACAAAGCCTGCTAACTTTCACAGTGATAGGTTTAGGGGTTTGGGGAAAACTGCACCTTAGGCTGCTGACAGACAAAACCCGTGATACAGATGGAGTGAGGAGGGTGGCATTCACTCCATCTGCATCTGGAGCTTGGGGAACCCCAGCAGCGGGAGGTTCACCTTGAGGAACACCAGCTGCTCCACCAAACCAGGATCCAAGCAGGTGCAATGGAGTGCCATGACATCCGCAGCCATGCTGTCACCAGTGACATACAACAACACTGAATCTAGCAGTGACACCCTCTCACTTGGCACAGTGGTCGGTGGACAGGACAGGTATTCCTGTGCAACTGTGGCCAGATCCGGCCACATCGGGCTGTGGGTTGCCCAGTAGGCCAAGTGGTCTTAGTCCAGGGGCTCCACAGGCTCAACAAGACAGACAGACACCACGGTGTGAAGGCTGTCTGCCTGATCCTGGGGTCTGGTGGGTCTGGACCCCCTAATGTTTGCCATGGCCTTAGCCCATATTGGGAGCGCCTGCGGTGGAGGGGAAGACTGGCTCATGGATGGCAGGCTGGGTTCAGGCAGTGGATCCCCCTGTTCCACTTCCCCCTGCCTCCGCCGTTCTGCCTCCGTCACTTTCTTAATAAGTACCTCCCTCCAGTGACTCAGTGTCTCACTGCCACATACGGTGCCCTTCACCTTTGGGTCATAGATGGTGGCCAGCATATGCACTGTGTTGAACCATGAGGGTTCAAGCCTTTTCCTAAGACCTCCTTCAGCCGCCTCACCAGTGCCTGCACATCTGGTGAAAGCGGTCTTCCCCAGCCAGGAACACTGGCCCCCAGGAAGCTCTCCATTTGGCTGCAGAGCTCCTTCACTGGGGACCACATGGCTCAGGAAGGTATCAGCAGCACTGAGGGTCTCAGGGGCCTCGAGGAAGGGCTTGAGGACCAGCAAGATCTGGGAGATGGTATCCCACTCAGCTTTGGTCAGGGCTCCCCAAGCAAAGCCAGCTCACGGATGGACTTCTATTGCTCCACCAGCCTCTTGAGCATCAGGTATTTGGAGTTTCACCGAGTCTCCACATCCTGGATGATTCTGTGCTGCGGGATATTTAGCTCTGCTTGTTTGTCCTGCAGCATCTTGCCCCACTTGATGCTCTGGTGGAAATAGCCTGCCACCTTCCTGCATCTGGACATGAGCCTGCTGGTGTTGCTGGTGCCATCACCGGCAGCCCTGTCCCCCTCCAAGGCATCCCTTACAATCAGATGTAAATTGTGTGCCACACAGCGAATACCAGCAAAGTTGGCATCACGGACTGCCTTGACCATATTGGCCCCATTGTCGGTGACCATGAAGCCGCGGATGACCTCAGCCTGCCCAATGCCCAGCCACCCCTGCACCATGTGGTTCATGGGCCCTCTTATCTCTGCTGCTGTGTGGGATTCATCCATCACCTTGGTGTGAAGCAGAGCCCACTGACAGCCTGACTGGCCACACCAGTGCCCTGTGAGGGAAAGGTACACGTGATCTCCACCCCAGCTGCTTCAGATATTTGAGGTGAAGTGTACGGTCACCTGCGGACCTGCCTTGTGCAGCTCCTCCCTCAAGGGCTCCCTGCATGCTTCGTATAGGGAGGGCATCACCGTCCTGCTGAAGGTGGTGCGTGAGGGCACCTGGTAGGATGGAGCCAGCAGCGCCAGGAGCCACCTGAACCCTGGCCACTCAACAAAGGTGAAGGGCTGGCCATCCAGAGCAAGCATGTCCCCAATGGTCTGGGTGACCTTGCTCACATTTGCAACTGGTCCCTTTTGCCCCCAATGTTCCAGGGTGCTCTGCCTCTGCTGTGGGGGGATGGGGGCTGTGGAGTGAGCAGGGGCCATTCCTGTGGCAAAGGGGTGGTACCTGCGGAGATGATTCAGCATCCCTGAGGTGGTTATGCACTTTGTTTCATAGTTTCATAGTTTCTAGGGTCGGAAAAGACCCAAGTACATCATCTAGTCTGACCCCCTGCCATGGCAGGAAAGATTACTGGGGTCAAACGACCCCAGCAAGGTGTTCATCTAATCTCCTCTTAAAGACCCCCAGGGTAGGAGTCAGCACCACTTCTCTTGGTTGGTTCCAGATCCTAGCCACCCTGACCGTGAAGTAGCACCTCCTGATATCTAACCTAAACCTACCCTCTGCCAGCTTGTGACCGTTATTCCTGGTCACTCCTGGTAGTGCTTGGGGGAACAGGGACTTCCCCAATGCCTGCTGATCCCCCCCCTGACTAGTTTGTAATAGGCCACTAGATCCCCCCCCCGAGCCTTCCCTTGTAGAGGCTGAACAGGTTCAGGTCCCGTAGCCTCTCCTCGTAGGGCCTGCCCTGCTGCCCCCGATCATGTGAGTGGCCCTCCTCTGGACCCTTTCCATGTTGTGCACATCCCTCTTGAAGTGCGTTGCCCAGAACTGGATGCAGTACTCCAACTGCGGCCTGACCAGTGCTGCATAGAGGGGGAGGATCACCTCCTTGGACCTGCTTGACATGCATCTGTGGATGCATGACAGGGTATGGTTGGCCTTCCTGACTGCCTCCCCACACTGCCGGCCCATGTTCATCTTGGAGTCAATGATGATCCTTTTCCGCCCCTGTGCTGACAAGAAGGGAGTTCCCCAGCCTGTAGGTATGGTGGCGGTTGTTCCTCCCCAGGTGCATCACTTTGCACTTGTCAGTGTTGAATCCCATCCTGTTCTCATCCATTCACCCTTGTGTAGGTCCAACTGTAGCCTATTCCTCCACTCTAGGGTGCCCACATCTCCCCACATCTTGGTGTCATCAGCAAATTTGAACAGGGTGCTTTTTACCCCCTCATCCAAGTCACTGATGAAGATGTTTCATAGTTTCATAGTTTCATGTTGAACGGTCACTGATGAAGTCCAAGTCACTGATGAAGATGTTTCATAATTTCATAGTTTCATGTTGAACGGTGCGGGCCCGAGGACCGAGCCCTGTAGAACCCCACTGCCCACATCCCTCCAGGTTGAAAATGACCCATCTACCACCACTCTCTGGGGGCAGCCCTCCAGCCAGTTGGTGACCCAGTTGACTGTGTGGGTGTCGACATCACAGTCCCCCAGTTTCTTAATGAGAACTTGTTCCCTTGCCCCGGCTGATTTTGGCTTGGCAGTGCACACAGATAGCAAACACAGGATCATCTGCCAGCTCATAATGATCCCAGACCATGCTAGGACTAGGCCTTTCTCTCTGGCGTGCGCGTACATCTGTGGATGCTGCTGAACTCTCCCCCTCTTCAGTAGTCAGAGGCACAGCAAGAGGAAGAGTAGACTCAGCTGAGCCGCTTGCCTTCACCTGTACAGAGGCACCTTCTGAAGTGCCTTCTGGGAAAGACCCTGTGGCTTGAAAGGAAAAAACCTGAGTGGTGTTGAGCACAAACTGGACTGATTCCTTCTCCTTCCCCAGAACTTCCCTTGCCAGGGCACTGAGATCCAAATCCAGCACCAGCCCTTCTTCTGGCACTGGAAGGCTCAGCATAGGCAGTGACACAAGGGTGGAGTGCACTGCTGTGCTGGTTGCATTTATGGTGCGAGAGGTTGTGGCTGCTGTCTGGACATGAGAGCATCTCAGGTACAGGCAGTGGCTCTGGTGGCACTGCTGCTCCCCTCTCTTTACTGCTTATAGCAGCCTCATCCCCTGTAGCAGGAGGAAAGAGGCTGCGTCTGAGTTTGGTCAGGGGAGAAACTGCAGCTCTCATGCTTGCAACCTTCCTTGCTCCCCTTCATGCAGTGTGGCCACCTGCCTTTCCAGCCTGCTTTGTAATGTGTTCCTTCGTATGTAAACTGGAACCGCTAAGTGTGCTGTGCGCCGCCGATTTACATTTCTAGATGTTATGTAAATGTGTTTGTGTGTGTAGATAATATATTGAGAAGCATTGGTGTGGTGGAAAGAATGAATGATGTATAAAAAAATATATAAATAAACTAAATTCCTATATATAGAATAGATCCTAGGCTACTACTAACCCTATCCAATATAAG
>NW_017728949.1:30151825-30210546 GCF_001723895.1 Crocodylus porosus | reverse complement strand
GAATATGTCGAATATTTGTCAAATCGAATATTAAGTCAAAGCTTTGCACAGCAGTACTGGATAAGACTTAAACATCTTTATTAGGCCCAGTTTTGTGTAGCGAACTCCAAGCACAATCATACTTGTTTATCTTGGAGGGCATTAGCATTGGTTTCTGTCTGAGGATTTTGTCTTTGTGTTTCTCACCGTTTAGGCAGAACTGTCCTACTGTAGGTGCTAACTTTTACTTTTGCCGAGGAGACGCTAAGATGATGGACATGTAGCTTTATGCAAAATTCACTGAATATCAAAATTCATTGAATTCTGTGTAGTTAATTAACAGCCTTTTGCAGGAGTCACTTCGCTATTTAGTGTTGAATCATTCAACTGTACAAACTAATATATGTAACTCAACTTAGTACTTAGCTATTTTCATTTAATTAAGAAATAAAATAGATATCCTGGCATTTGTTTGGGTCCCCACATACTTGGATCCTCTACACACTTAAGCTGGGCCCAAATGAAAACAAGAAAGCAAGGTATTACTGCAAATTAAAGCAAGTGTCTAGGAGGATAAAATTATTCAAGGAGGCGTCACGAAATCAACTGTACTCATGGCTTTTAAACTGAACAACACCAAGAGTATAGCGAGAGAAGGGGAACAATCACTAACTTGTAAATACTGTCTTATTAAGTCAATACTAGTATAATATGCAAGTGAGCATGTCATTGGAAATGGCTTTGCATATCTACCATAGATGTAGCTGCTTAAGTAACTGACATCATAGCAGTTTCATGCCAGAATACTTATTTTATTTCTTAATTAAATGAAAACAGATAAGTACTAAAAGGAGTTAAGTATATTAGTTTGTACAGTTGAATGGTGCTACGCTAAATAGTAAAGTGACTCCTGCAAAAGGCTATTAATTAACTACACAGAATTCAGTAAATTTTGATATTCTTGTATGGAAGAAATCCATGCAAGAGAGTTTTTAATACATTTTCTTTTCAGATTTGGGGGTGGTTTTCCTTTGTCTGTTGGTATGGTGTTTTTGCTTTCATTTAAACGAACCTGGGCAAAATCAATGTTTGTATTCAACATGTGTCCTCTAGCTGTTTTAAGTGTTAGTTTAATTACATTCTGTCTTTTGACATTTCCCCCTATAAATCACATGCTTGGGAAGAGAGAAAACATTACTTTTGTTCTTTGCCATCTTCCCTCCTCCCCTCCCCTCCCTCCAAAAAGATACACCACTTGTATAGCTTGTTGCTATACAGATTGGCTATTGCATTTGAATGATTACACGGTGGGTAAACTATTCCAAATGGGAGTAGTTGGTGTTTACATAAAAGGCTTCATATAACAAACTACTATCCTTTTCCATGTTGCGATGAAAATTTAGTTTTTAATTCTCTGATATATGAAGTATAGAGTGATTTGACTTGTCTGTCATGGGACTAATGATAAAGACTAAGAGTATTTGGTAGTATGTCACTAGTCCTTGCCTGCTGTTTACATAGGTGCAGTAGTAAGTGAAAAGGAGAAATGGATATTCACTTTGCATAGAAATATAATCCTTCCTCTCTAGTTTCAAAAATATGACCATAACTGCAGTTCCTGATTTTAGTATCTCACAAGTGTACGCTGTCATGTATCCCATATAACACATTTCATTTTAAAATTAGCTAGGATGAGCTAAGTGGGTTTGTCAGAATGTATGAAAGTTTTCTAAGGTAATTGGGACCTCTCTATATTGCATCTTAATCTGGGCCAAAGACAATTTCCATAATCCTTTCCTCCCTCCCTAGCCTAAATTTTAAAAATTGAATCCAGGCATTGAATTTGCATGAAAAAGTTTCCATAAATTTAAAATCTAGTCCCTTGATTTGTGAGAAGACGCTCAGTCACTTCACACAGGAGATGTTTATTTATTAGGTCATTTCCCTTTTATCTGAAACCTATTTAATACATGATGTATGAAACTGGAAATGGCTTCTTTTTAAACAATGAACATAGGTACTTTCTCTTCTCAATATACAAATGACTTTTTATTTTCATATTCTGTCTTCTACCATGGAGTGGGCTGACCAGAGTTAGGTTAAGCTAATTTAAGGTATGCCCTAGATGAATTTCTTGTCCCCATGCATAATCTAACACTGTTTCTCCTCAGCAGGAAGAGGTTGTAGCAGAGTTCACCTAGTTAAGACTATTGTTGTGGTACAGCCTGAATGTTTCTCACCTCAGACCATTGCTTGCTTTCTTTAAGTGGGTTGGGGTTAGTCCAGAAAATGAAGGACTGATCCCCCAACCAGGACTCTGTGCGGAAGAACACAAAGGCTAGGAACGGATATTCAAAAAGCCTGAGCCTGAACTGATTCGGTCTTTGCCGGTTAGTCTAACCTGGCTAGGCTGAATTGGTTTGTAACCAGACAGACAGACATTTTCTCTGGACTGAGAAATTCAGGCACATGCCTGCAGTGGCTCAGGCTAGACGCAAGGGGGACATTAGAGCAGCCCTTCCCTTGCACTGTACTGAGCTGAGGGGCTGAGGGATGGGCATGGCCAGGCCCTGGCAGGATGCTTTGATTAGAGAGGTCTGCCTGCACAGTCCCAGGCTTTTCCCTCCTGGCTGCTCAAGGGGCAAGAGTGTTGCCAGCTCCCAGCCCCCTGCTAGCACTCTGAGGCAAGAGGGGAGGGGTCTGCAGTGCATGTATCTGTTGATGATACAGAGCTTTTCAGTTGCCATCCCTGCTTCTTGATACTGTCTGCAGCAAACTGACAGGCAAGCAAGCTGGCAGGGACTGGATTACAGTGTCACCCCTTCAACAAAACAATAGTTTCTTTCCATTAGTTCAAACTCTTCAAGCAGCTTACCAGCTGACCTGTTGATTAGCTCCAAAAAACCCACTGTGTTGTCTGCCCATCCCAGTGAAATCGGAGAAACATACACACAGACGCCTCTTGGCATTAGCTAGCATACCATATGCCTAGGGTCTGTGGGGCTGGGGTCTGTGCTGTGGGAGATGGAAGGGAGGGGGGTATTCCTGTCTGAGCAGCGAGCAATAGGGTGGGGGGGGGTACAGCAGGGGAAAGCCAGGTAGACCCTGCTGTGCCTACAGTTTCTGCTAGAGCTCCTGCCAGGGAGCAGAGGGGAGAGGCTAGCTCTGCTGTGGAGCAGAGAGCCCTGTCCAGCCCAGAGAGCATGCCAGGATGCTGGGGGAGTCTGGTTTATCTTAAACCAGCCAGGAGTCTGGGATGGACATTTCATAAACCAGTTTGATCCAAATCAGTTAAGTCTGATACTACATTAAACCAGGTTTAATTAAACCAGCCATTTTCAAACTGGCTTATGTGTGCTGAACATTTGTTCTGTTACAGGTTTAAACCAGTTTCTAATCACTTAAATCAGTTTATGTGTAATGTCTATCCTTAGCCTAACAAAGCTATCAGGATGTGGTAATGGTAAAGTCACTAGGTACACAATCTACTGCTGTGTTGTATGTCCTCCAGTAAGAGTTAGCCCTACATTTAAAATGAATTGGGAAGTTCAGAAATATTCTTTCGGACTCCGACATCACTCCATGAGTTACACTTAGAGCATATTTTCAGCATTTTATGTCAAGCCTGACACTGCTAAGAGCATTATGGTAATATAAATAATAATGTCAACTTTTTCTTTTTAATAATGGAAGCTCTCAGGTGGGATCCTCACTCAGATGCCATGTACACTGCTGCTTTATTCCAGTTCACCCAGATAGGCTCATCTAATATGAAGGAAAAGATATTCCTGAGAGATTATGTATATATGCATTTTTATCAGGTCAGGAAATCAGGGTTTTATGAGATTTTTTTGTTTTTTGGAATTTGTGGATTTGTTTTGAGTTTGTTTGTTTGTTTATTTATTGGATTGGATTTCCTCTTTTCATTTTTTTTCTCCTTCCCCTTGAGAATGAAGAGAAAAACAAAGGGAAAAAAGAAGAAAAAGTTTCAAACATAGTGACATATGCCATAGATGTGCTTCCAGTTAACCAGAAAGCACTTTTAGTTAAAAAGCAAAGAGAATGTTCCAGTGAGATGCAGTTAGATGCTTCAGGAAGAGCAAAATGTTATTTAATTGATATGCTGCCCTCACATCTTGGGCCACAGGGAATGCCCATTTATTCAGACTGCCTAATTTGATGAGCAGAAACATTTACCAGTAGAGAAAATTCTTTTTTCCGTTGTTGCTTTTTTTTTTTTTTTAATCTTCTCCGCTTGTGCCTTTTTTTTGTTACTGTTTCTTCTAATACCTCAAGGTACCAGTACTGTGCAGGCAGTTTTCAGACCAAATGTCTCATTAAAGATGAACACACTTGCCTGATGTTTTCTGAGGAATCATTACATTCCTTTTTGATCTCTGGCAACAACGCATGGGAATGGAAAAAGTCGATCAAAGGAGCTGAACATATTTTTTTTTTTAAAGAAAAGAAAAAAAATTGTTATCCTAGTTTACATGAAATTCTGTGCAGTTTGTATATTCTTAGCTAGAAAAATGTTATTAGGTACAGAGAGAGCCACTTTGTGGTGGGCTGAAAATGGTGTGACAAGTGAAAAGGGCTTGATTTCTTTTTTTTCTTAATTCTTCAGTAATGATGTTGTCTACAAAAATGTTAACACTGGGATTACCTGCAGAGTTGTATGTAAATGACTACTTCATAGCTGACTGGCTACAGGTGATTAAATGAAAACTTATTCTATTTTGAGGAGCCATTTAGAGAATAAGTGCTTAGTTTTTAATAGGCGCATCAAAGGTGTATACTTTTTATATCTTCTAATTCATCTCCTCTTTTGAATTTTTAGTAAATGTTTAAGATTTTCTACTTTGACATTTTATTGTCATAATAAAGATATTGCATATGATTTTGATGGGAAAAAATCATACACATGAGGATGTGCACACAAACTGGGTTCAGTCAGAAGTGTTTCCCATGGATTAAAGTAGTGGATATTGGTTAAATATATGCATTCCAGGTTCCGTGCAGTTGTAGACTCAGAATGGAAAAACACTGTTTATGTATGTAGAAAATACCTTGGTCTGTATACCTTCCCAACCAAATGTAATCAGTTGGTTTCTTACTCCTTCAGTCATCTTACAGCAATGTAGCACTACGGACAGGCAATATGGGCTGACAAACAAACAAACAAAACCCCAAATCCATAAAATAAAGAAAGAATCAAAAAAGTGCAATGATTCTCTCCTTTCTGCAGGGGGAAAAAAAAGACTTAGCAAAGTATCTCCATGAAGAGGCTTTCTTATTGAAACATTCCCATTTTCCCTGCAGAATATTCTCCCCCAGTAACTATAATTAAATCTGAATATACTTAAACTAATAAAAGATTTGTTTAATTCCCTCAGTGAGTTGTGTTTAGTGCATTATGTTTTATGAAAAATCTAAAATATTGTGCCCTTTTCTGACCAACTAGATGGTTTCAATTGAAAACATGCAGCACCTTGACAGGTTAAATAGCTCATTTTTCAAAAACATGTAGTGGGAGGAAGAAGGGAAGTCAGAGGTTAGAAAATAAGCTATTCTTATATTTTTAATACTATAGAAAGCATTTCTGAAATAATAATTACAGTGGTAATTTTATAAGGTTCCTAAAATAAATGCACATTTATCAAAATAGGGAGGATGATTAAGACGGTGATTTTTCTTTTTGGTTAGCATGCATGGTTTGGTAGCCCAGCAATGGATCTGACTGCTCCTTCTTTTCATATTGCTTTGGTTTTCCCTTTGAAAAGTAGTTTTGTCTACTACATGGATAGACTATGTTCAAATCCCCCTCAAGTATGTGGGGAGTTCATCAGGGTGAATCTGTCTGTGACTATTTTAAGTTGCCTTTGGCACCCTAAAATTAGCTAGGCATAGGGCATAAAGACTAAATTGCTCTTCTTGCTGGTTGTCCCTAAAGCAGTTCAGGCTTGAGGTGTATTGTTATGTAAAGAGAAAAAAAATCTGGCACTGCAGTTACTTGTATTTACCTGTTCAATGAAAAAATATTGTTGAGCTTGTAGTACTGCCAGTCTTGGGCCAAGAATTACATTCTTTTGAAAAACTGACTCTGCAAAAATTAAACTTTTTTTTTTCACTTAAATATTAATCACAATTCTGGTATCTGATTTTTACCAGAGGAATGTGTTATTGAAATGATCAAGAGTGACAGATGATCTTACCAAGTGGACTTGATAACTCAGTGCTCATTTCAGTCTCTAACACCTGTAATTCTTTGCATTTCTTTTAGTATTCCTCTTATCTTAGTTGAGTAATGTTTCCAGTTTATTTTGTAGCTACTGTTACAAAATAGTGAAGAAATATGCTGTTTAGAATACCCTATTAGTTTTCCTGTGCCTTCAGTTCCTGATATATGAAATAGAGATAAGGTATATCCCGTCTCACAGCAGTGTGTGAGGATACATGTATTAAAATTTTGTGACACCCTTGGATAGTATGGTAATAGATGACTGGTAAATACTTCTGATACAGGATGCCTTCTGTGCTAAATTAGATGATTTGGCAGTCTTAGCAGTTGCCTTCAGTATAATTTTTTTAATGCTTTTTGGTGCAACTTTTATCTTGTATGAAAAATCTACAATATGAATTGCAGCTGCTTTAATAACTGTTTTACCCGATTACTTCTGGATTTTCTGTAATTTCATTGCACCAGAGAGGTATCAAAATCCTTCCCTCCAACATAAAACAGAGTGCTTTGTACACACAGACTTTTCAAATTTACTTTGTATTGTATCTGATATACTCAAATCCAGTATATAAAGGCCCATAGTGACTATCACACACTGAAGTTGTGTGCCCCCACCCCTGCACGCATATAGTACTCAATAAAATGTGGTATTACTTTAAAAACCCTCTTTTGAAATAATATCAGGATTGTTGAGTGGAACTTTGTCTGTGTAAGCCACTGAATCGCATAAACAAGTAAATACAAGTTAATCTTCTCGAAGTCAGGAGGTCTAAGTGAATGAAAAACATAGCTTTCTCCAAAGAAACTTGATTGAAAAGGGGAAAAAACCGGCTTTTAGCAGTATTCCATTGCATCTCCCATGAAATTCTGTAAAATCTGGCTGCTATCTGAATATTTTTGGCCACAATGGAAAGAATACAGAATTGCAAATGACCTGTATGGATGAAGCAGTGAGAGGCAATGACATAATGATTGCTTCCTTATGTTCATTAAAGAGACAAAAAATGCTTATTTGCTTTTTTTTGTCCTTGAGAATCAAGTATGTTTGAGAAACCCTTAATGCATTGAAATTATGTTCATTCTGACAGCTTTTATTATCCAATTAACACAACAAGGCCTGTTTGTCAGAATGTCACAATATGAAATTTCTCATTGCCATAAGCAAATCAAGACAACTTATTTTTTTTAAGTGTCTACACAAGTCTGGGGGCTACAGATGCCAAAACCAGAGTGTGGACATGAAGAAAGTAAGCATGAACTGTGGAGTTTTACCAAGGCAGAGAAATTGAATTGATATGACTGAGTTCTGTCCATTTATAGACAAAAACACAGAACTTGGGGGGAGGGGTGTTGGGTTGTTTGTTTTTAAAGAGAAAGGGGGAGAGAGGAGTTGGGAAAAATGGTGATAGAACATATAGTACAAAAACAATAATATCACATAGTGTCTGTGTCTACATGAGTAGCGGACTGTGCATTAACCAGCATTATTGCACTGTAACATCCTGCATAGCTTTTTCAGGTGCTACTGCACTGTGCAGTAGCTCATTACTATTGTGCAGCATTGCATCACAGTTAGTGCCCACCAACAATTCTGCACAGCAGACATATCCAGTAGCAGATGGTGTTATCTTGATATGCAGTATTCTAGGATCAGAGAGTTGTATCCAAATTACAGGTGAATAACAACAAAATTAATCTATTTACATAAGTCTAGGGGCAGCAAATTAACTAAATAACAAGGCAACAAAATAGTGCAAAGATAGACTCTTTCATAGATTTCATTGATTTCTAGAGTCAGAAGGGACCTGTTAGATCATCGGGTCTGACCCCCGTTCCAGGCAGGCAAGAGCACTGGGGTTAAGTAACCCCAGCCAGATGCCTGTCTAATCTCTTCTTGAACACCTCCAAGGTAGGGGAAAGCACCACCTTCCTTGGAAGCCTATTCCATATTTTGACAACCCTTACCATAAAGAATTTCTTCCTTATGTCCGATCTAAATCTGTTCTCCTTCAGTTTGTGGCCATTATTTCTGGTAACCCCGAGGGGAGCTCTGGTAAACAGTGTCCCCTATTCCCTGCTGACACCCCCCTCACCCTTCCCCCAATGAGTTTGTAGGCAGCCACAAGATCGACTCACAGCCTTCTCTTATGGAGGCTGAAGAAATTCAGGTCCCTCAGTCTGTCTTCACAGGGTCTTACCTGGGGGCCCTCAACGATATGAGTAGTCCTCTGAACCCTCTCACAGTTATCCACATCCCTCTTGAAGTGCGGTGCCCAATACTAGACACAGCGCTCCATCTGTGGCCTCATCAATGCTGCACAGAGGTGAATCATCACTTCCCTAGACCTGCTTGTGATGCACCTGCTGATGCAAGAAAGCAGTGAGCCTTGCTTATTACCTCATCACACTGGTGACCCACATTCATTTTTGCATCAACCTGGACTCCAAGATCTCTTTCCACTGTTGTGGTACTCAGAATGGTACCCCCCAATCTATAGGTGTATTGGAGATTCTTTCTCCCCAGGTGCAGCACCTTTCATTTATCCTTGTTAAATTGTATCCTATTCTGATCTGCCCTTCCCCAGTCTATCCAGATCTGCCTGAATTTGCTCCCTGCCCTGCAGTGTGTTTACTATGCCCCATAGTTTTAGTGTCATCTGAGAATTTGGACAAGGTGCTTTCAATATCTTCATCCAAATTGCTGATGAAGATATTAAACAGTACTGGTCCAAGGACAGAGCCTTGGGGGATACCACTGCCCACATCCCTCCAGGGAGAAACCGACTTATCCACCACCACTCTCTGGGTGCGTCCTATAAGCCAGTTTTTACCCACCTTACTGTGAAAAAATCCACATCACAGCTACTCAGTTTGCTTGTAAGAATTGGGTGCGACACCATGTCAAAAGCCTTTTTAATATCCAGGTAAATAATATCTAATTCCACTCCTGCATCTAAGCACTTTGTGACCTGGTCATAAAAAAAGACCAGGTTCGTCAGGCAGGATCTGCCTGCTATAAAACCATGCTGGTTGCCCCCTAATATTGTGTTACCCGCTGGCCCCCTGCAAATGTGATCCTTTATGATTTTTTTCTAAGGTCTTGCGGAGAATAGAGGTGCAGCTAACTGGCCTATAATTACCTGGCTCCTCCTTCCTCCCCTTGAAAATAGGGACCACGTAGGCCCTTTTTCAGTCCTCTGGGACCTGTCCCAAGTGCCACGAGTGCTCAAACAGTTGCTTCAGTGCTTCTGCTATGTCATCAGCCAACTCCTTTAGTACCCTTGGGTGAAGATCATTGGGGCCTGATGACTTAAATACGTCTAACCCTTCCAAGTACCCCTTCACTAGGTCAGTGCTAACCAATGGTGGATTAGTATTACTCTCACTCTAGACTAAACACTCATTGGGAGGTGTATTTGTATCCATGTCCAGGAAAACAAGCAAAGAAATTATTTAAGAGCTCTGCTTTTTCCATCCTATCAGTTACAAGTTGCCCTAGTCAATTCTGAGCAGCCCTGTATTACCCTGTGCCTTCTTCCTGCTCCCTATGTACTTAAAGAAGGACTTTTAGTTATCCTTAATCTTTGTTGCCAACTTGAGTTCTGTATCTGTTATGGTCTTCCCCTCTGCTTCCCTGCAAGTGTGAGCCAAGCAAGTGTACTCCTCTTTGGTGGCTGCCCCCTGCTTCCACAGCCTGTAGGCCTCTTTTTTTTTTCTGAAGGCTCTCCTGGATTTCCCTGCTCATCCAAGAAGTTTTTAGGCTCTTTTGCCTCCCTTTGTGTGTACTGAGATGGTGTCCCTCTGTGCCTGTAGGATCAGTCCCTTGAGGAACTTCCCCCCTTTTTGGACTCCCATCTCACAGATGTGATTACCCCTCAGTCCCACCCTAACCAATCTCCTGAACTCATTGAAGTTGGCCTTCTGGAAGTCTAGCACTACTGCTGTACTAGTTGTCTTTCCCACCTTATGCCAGATAGTGATACCAACTGATGGTCATTATCCCTTAGGTTACCTTGTACCTGTAGATCCCACATCAAGTCCTCTCCTGTGGCCAGCACCAAGTCAAGTAAGGCATCTCCCCTAAATTACTAAGAAAATTTTAACATTTTCGGCTGAACAAGTAAAAAGAGAGCGAGAAGCCTCTGTAGAGTCAGCTCTGGGTTCTTACATTGTGTAGTGGGACAGAAGAACTTAGTATAATTTAGGACTGCCAAGATAAAAAGGCAGAAATCAGAACAGAATGCAAAACAGCTTCTTCTGGCAACAAGTCAACAGCTTCACCTGTTTCTGAGCCTGCAGCAAAAAGAAGCTGTGCAGAACAAAGGCACAGCAGCATATGAAGGAGTGCCAGCGGTGGTGATTGTATTTAAATGCAGTGCCCTTTTATAATTCCTGTGAGGTTAGCCCTCTGTACTGAAGTAGGGATTTTCCGTTTCAGGAGAATAGAGTTTCCATGGAGAAAGTGAGTGAGGGGAGGAGGTGTCTTTAACCTATAGCCAAGCTCCATCCAGCAGCAGCTGCAAAGCAGATGTACTAGTTCAGAGTACCACCTGAGGTTTTCTTACATTGTAGTTTTCCTGTGGCCCTGGCTATTTTCTGGCACCTAGAATGATGCCATCCGGCTAGTGAACACTGCTATAATAAACTCAGCCAGTGTCACCACATAGCTATAGGAGATTTTCCATTACCACAGTCAACACTGTGCAATTCACCACCCTCGTCCCTGTGCAAATGCTACTCCATTATGTATGGAGTTTTTGGATTTCCAAAGTCAAAAAGACTTTTGTGAGTTTTCCCACATCTGTCACATTGCCTGCTGCTCTGTCTTGGCATCAAAATATAAGAGGAGAAAAACACCTATAAAAAAGTTTTTGGAATGGAAGAGATTTTTAATTACTATAATTTTTCAATCCAAAAGTCTTTATATAATTATGAGAGAACTTACAAGCAGAATGCCTGCTTGCTCTCAAATTTAGTGTGCTCACATGTCATGTCCCACTAACAAAAAAAAGCACATGGATAAAAAACTTCAGAAGTCTGGAAGAGAAGAGATTGATACTGCAGATTCAAATACAGTAGTCTTAAATATTTCCTTCCACTCCAGTGCAGTTTGTTCTTTGTACTTTTCCCTGCTACAGCATATTAAGTAAAGGAGTAATTAAGTTATGATTACAGTTCTGTATCATGGCTAAGTACAGGCAGTCAAAGAGCCTGAGGAAGAATCAATCCAATCTTCATGGGTTTCTCTAAGCTGCAAAGATTGGATTGGCAAAAGGAATTTACCTTCACCTTTGGGGAGCCAGGCAAATGCCTGCTGGACCTTGTGGGGAGCAGCCAAGCCCAGCCAAGCAAGGCTGTCCCTGATAGGCTGTCAGGCACATGCCTGCAGTTCCCTCCTGTCATGGCAGACCCTTCCCTGTGCACAGCCTTAGGCTTCTAGAGCTGGTTGCCAAGGTAGCCCAGGGGTGACAGGTGGTGGTGGTGGAGTATGGGGAGGGGGGACAGAGCCCAGCACCCCAGGCTTGGCAGCCCCCATCTGAGGTCTGCACCATGAGAAAGGATTACCCCTGGCTTCCCAGATGGGCAATTGCCCTGCCCCTGCACCAGACCCAGCCTCTCAGCTGCAGGGGGGAGGTGGATGGTCAGGGGAACAACACCTGAGGCCCCCGCAGCTGGGGGTTGCACAGCATGGGGGCACTCCCTGTGGTGAGAGATTCCCTCCCCCCAGCCTAGATGGATGCTCTCCGCAGCCCCGCTTCCCATGCTATGTAGACCGCAGCTGGAGGGGGAACTGTGTCCCGCCCCTGCCTTTACCCCACCACTAAGAGGCTGGGTCTGGCATGGGACTGGGTTAATTGGCCAGCCAGCCTGTGGATGAAAAGCCCTTGTTGTCTGGGGGGGCATGCTGTGAAAACCCCGGCTGGGGCTAGGGCAGAGGGCTTTGTCCCCCCCTGCCTGCCTCCCTGTGGCTGAGAGGGAGACTCTGGCACAAGGGTGGAGACTCTGGCACAAGGGTGGACAATAGTCTTGCCAGGTTGTGGGGGAAAAGCCCCTTCTGCAGCCCCTCCACATGGTGAAGACTCCAGCGTGGGGCAAAGGTGGAAGGCTTTATACTCCCACTCCTGCAGCTCAGAGGCCGGGTCTGGCAGGGGGATTGGGCTGAGGCAATCATGGAGCCAGGCTGCAGGGTGGAGAAAGCTGGGCTGTGGGAGGGAAAAGGTCTCACTGCTGGGGTTCCCTCAACTGTACAGACTCTAGCTAGGGTGCATAAGGGGCTCTGTGCCCCCTCCCCACCAGTCCACCCCCTGCCCCCTGGGTGTTACCTCAGCTCTGACAGCCTGGGGGCAGGGCTGGCCTGTCTTGGGCAGAACAAAGGAGCACTGGCAGAGGCCAGCCCACCTAACCTGCAGGGGAGGGGGCGGTTAGCAGGGGCCACAAAGGAGCCTGGATTGCCGGGGGAATGAGACCTAACTTGTGTCATGAGGGGAACACAAGTTCAGCAGACTGGTTTAACTTAAGCTGATTCAATCTGGTATACTATCAGTCCATGTCTCTCTTAAACTGGGTTCCACCATTTTGAAACCAGTGTATGTGTACTGAACTTCTGTTCTGTTACAGGTTCAGACCTGTATCCAATCACTTATACCAGTTTGTGTAATTTGCCCCTAGCCTACTGGTACTTTTTGAAAACTCATGATTTTTCTATCAGGTTTTCAGGTAATATATCTTTTTCACTTGAATAGCAATAATGCACAGTGATAGGCAGTATCCTAATATGCTCCTAGTATTATCACACAAAAATAATCTCATTTTAAAATTTGCATTTACACAGTAAGATCCTTTCAAACCTATAGTGAATGCTACAGTGCTGACTCTGCCAAATTGTTCTCTCTCATTTAAGTGCAATACATCAAGAATGATTTTTCTTACCTTGGAAAAACTATGCAGCAGTTGAACACGAATGTGGAATTTGGAACTCCTGCCTTCTGCTGTATATGTCTCCTGGTATTTTTTTCCCCTATAACCTTGGGCAGGTTATTTACTCTTCCAGTATCTTGCTAACTATAGGAGAGGGAACAGATTTCCTTTGATTACTTACCTTGCAATTAGCTTCCTTTATAATTCTATTTTAGTTTCTCTAGTACTTTAACAGAAAAAATGGCTGGCTGAAATCTAGGTTATTTATCTTATAGAAGTACCTTCAAACTTTTCAGAAAATTCAGATAGTATTTTTTATCTGAAGAGAATTTAAATCAAACCTTAACATATTTCTTGTTACTGAATATATTGATCATGTAGTTCATACCACTTATTAATTAAGTAGTTTATTTACTGCTTATTTTAGTATTGTAGTGGCATCTAGAACCCTCAGTCATGGACCAGAACTTCATTGTACATCATACAGTGTAGAGTGCTGACTCCCTGGGCTGTGGTTTCATTTCTCATCCACTAGGGGACAGCAACTGTTGATAGGGAAACGCTCAGATGTGACTTGCTGTGAAAAGCAGACAGTAATAAATGTTCCTTGATTTTTACCGATAAAAGGCTCTAGTTTAAATAATATTAGCAGAGTGGTCCCACAAAACTGTCCTTTCAAATATAATCTGAGTAGCGGGGACATCTTGCTAAAGTTCCACATTGTATCGTCAAGTCTTAGCTATGTAACTGAGAGGGGGGCAGAGACAGGGAAAAGGAGAAAGAGAATTAATACTAAATGCTATTTCCTTTAGAAAAACAAGTCATAAGTCTGTCTCATCTGCCTGCCTGTGCTTATCTTGGGGCACTTATATATCTAACATTACTATCACTGTGTAGCATGCTGGAAGGTATATTTTCAAAAGTCCAATGATAAGATGACTGGCAAGCAGCCCCTAAATAAAATAGGAGCATATGATATAATTTTGAATGCTGTTGTGCACTCTGGAAATCCAGTAGAATTTGAACTTTGGGAACTTCAAGAAGAAAAAAATAGTCAGATATATGTTCATAGTTCCAAAAAACACAATGTAGAAGTAGTATAGTAAATTTAGTATAATATTCAGGGATCTTCTACCCAGGTTTTACAATGTAGTTTATAGTATTGTTATGTCCCCCAGCTGAGAGCCATCAAGGCAGTTGACAGCTCTTCCTGTCACAGTTCCTCTACGTTTTATTGAGAAAAGTAAATAGTTTCATATTTACCTTTTCTCTAATTTTTATACTTACATTTTTCAGCAGAACTGAATCTTGCTTTTTTGTGTGTTGTTTAAAGTTTCAGAATGTGCTAAAATAGTGTAGAACATTTCTTGCACAACACCTTGCCATGAACAATATGCACATGATTCTGTTAACACCTTTCTACAGTTTGTCTTTAAAGGCAAAAAACCAAAGATCTTCATAAAAATTCGGTAACAATCCTCTTTTGTCTGCATGCTGTCAACTATCCAGTTTAGTGTGCATATTTATAAAATCTCAGAAGAATGAGCTTGGCTGAGTCTTGTCACATAAGGTTTGCATTAAAACACAGTGGGTTTATGGAAAGCTGAGAGAAGCATGGCTCCAGATGTGTTGCTCTCCTAAGCAAGGTTTTTATTAAATTTCCAAATACAACACTTCTTTATTGTGTGTCATCGTGACTCTCAACAATTAAAAAGAAATTATTTCAAAATAGCTAATGGAATTGTATTTATTATTCATATACTAAATACAGAAATGTATTTTATGCACCCTCATCAAGTTATTTGAAATTAAGTATGGTGCTATATTAAAGAACTTGTAACTCAGCTCTGCTATAATTCTATTTTGTATTATAGTTTACCTATTTTACAATCAATTATTATAGTGTTAAAAATATTAGTGCTACTTTCTGACCAGTCTGCCACATTATATTTTAACAGAATAGTTTATTTTGCTCTTAGTAAGACCAGCTTCTATTCATTAAAATGAACACTCATGAGATATACAAGTTTAATTGAATGTCTCTCTGAGAATCAGTCTCATTGTGCTGCATAGTGAATTTAAACCAATTCATAGAAGTGTTGCTTTTAACAGATATAAAATGTTTTAGACAAGTCATTTAAATTAAAGCTTTGATATACTATATGCTATTTTATAACATTCTGCTTAAAAGTAAACTGAAAATTCCTCCAAACACAAGAGTTCTTATGGTTCTGTTGGCAGAAATGTAAATTTTCCATACAAAAAGAATCTTATTAGGAACTCATTACTCCAATAGCATTTATTGGTGTGGGTAACTACTAGAAGTCAGTTGGTCTAATGTATACACAACTACCCATCAATTCAAATAGTAGTGAAACAAGGAGGAGTTCACAGTTTACCCCAGAATACAATATTTTCCTCCTCCTCCTAGAATACAAAATCAGCATTAAAAATGTATTTATTTTTTTATAAAGTAACTGGCATGTGTTACACTTAAGACATGATTAATCAATTGACCACATTTTTCCTTATTTTATCATGCTGTTAATTGTATTAAGCCACAAAGTTGTTACACAAAATATGGGTAATAATTTTGTGCTAGTTCCTATCGCACCATTTATTGAATGCATGACCAGGCTGACTGGGGCTCCTAATCAGTTGATCAGCTTGATTGCCACTCCTAGCCTCAGGGGCCCATCAGAGTCAAGGGCTCTGATGTGGCTCCAAGGCTGGAAGCATGGTCAGCTCTTGCTCTGAGCCACAGGAGCGTACTGGAGACCCTGGCGCCAATATTCCCCCTCAGCTGGGAGCAGCCACAGATCAGGGCTTCCAGCTGGAGTCTAGGGCTCCATGGCACCACTGCAGCTGGAAATCATAAACTGACCTGGGCTCCCACCTGCAGCAGCTCATAACATGGTTTTTGCAGCTGGGATCCTGGATCAGCCACAGGAGTGCACAGTGTGCCTCCATGGTTGGGAGCTCAGATCAGATGATATGACACCCAGCTGCAGGAGCTTGATTTTCACATGCCTGCAGTGGCTCAGGCTAGAAGACGGGGCGTGCTAGAGCATCCCTCCCTTGCTTCCACAGTGCTGAGCTGAGGGGGACATGGTCAAGCCCTGACAGGGTGCTCTGGTTAGGAATTAGGGAGGGGTCTCCCCCACCAAACCAGCAGGGAATTGATAAGACAGTGTTTATCATCCCTAACTCAATGTTTATCACCCCATTAAGAAAACAACAGAGGGACATTACCAGCGACCTGTTGATTCTGCCTTTGTCCTGTCTGCCACAGCACGGGCTGTAGTCAGCATGTGCTCTGCTAGCTAATATACAGACATCTCTCAGCAAGGCAGAGGGAAGGGAGGAATTCCTGCTTAGTAGGGAGTAGTGAGGGGTGAAATAGGAGCAGCCTGCATTCTCTGCCGCAGCTCCAGCCAGGGAGCAGATAGGAGGGGCCAGCTCTGCTGTGGAGCAGAGAGCTCTGCCCAGCCCAGAAAGCATGCCAGGATGGTGGCAGAGTCTGGTTTATCTTCAACTAGCAAGGGATCTGGGACAGACATTGCATAAACCGGTTTGAGCCAAATCAGTTATGTCTGATACTACATTCATCCAGGTTTATCTCAAACAAGTTTCACCCATTGTCAAACTGGTTTATGTGCGCTGAACATCTTGTTACAGGTTTAAACCAGTTTCTGATCACTTACACCGGTTTATATGTAATGTCTGCCCCGGCCTTAGTGTTTCCTTTGCAGCTCTGAAAGAACACCCACACCGGTTAATCCAATATGTTGCCATCTCCTTTCTTTTCATTAATTCTACAAAGCTTCAAGGGAAAGCATGCAGCAAAGGTGGAGCATCCCTTTGTTCTATGAATAAACAGAACAAGGAGCACAGGGTTCTTAGAATAGCTGTTATTTCTTCCTGCCACCGCTTTCAGGAAGTTTGGCCTATAGGAAGAATTTGAATGGGAGTGTTTGGACCCATGCTTTTGGTTCAGCCAGTTACAGGAAGAAGTTTGCACTTGGGATTTCAATATAGTGTGTTGATTTGGGCTTGTTTCAGCAAATAACTAATAATATCCTAATTACAGGAGCCAGGCAGAGGTAGCATCTAGAAGTCAAAGTAATTAAAGTAACTGTGTTCATGTGGGAAGACGGGTAGGAAATGCAGTCATCGAATTAGAGTAGCACATCTTCTCCAAAGGATTCTGGTATTGTACTTCTATCCTGTAAACAAGAGTAATGGCTGCTGTTCCTTCCTGTTCCAGCCCTGCAAATGATTCCAGCTACCGGGTCTGTGTAAACTTGATTCCATTAATTTTGGGCTCAGCTTGACAAAGCCGTCTCTACATTGAAGTATTCAGAGCCAGTATGGAATGCACCTCCACTGTGGGCAAACAGAGATCCTGCTGTGCAATTACTCAGCTTGTGTCCTGCCAGTGGATGTATTTTATTCTCATTATAAATTCAACCAGATTACACTGGAAGGTGTTCAAAAGGAACCACAAAGGGCAAATAAAAGGGAGATTCCCACATTTCAGTGTTCATCTGAAGAGTGAGCCCTTCATGAAGTAAAAAATTACAATATATAAAAATGATTCCAATCTAAATTCCAGTCCAATCGAATATCCTGTGTATAGCTGGGCAGGTTTTTTGTTTTTGGCTTTGGGTTGTTTTTGTTGGGGTTTTTTGCAGTCCTCATTGGAATGAGGACAAGACCTTTCAGAGGTTTTTCATGAAAAATGAAATAGAGCAGTGGGTGTAGGAAGAACGCTTGTCTAACTCAGAGAAGGGTTTGAACTGGCATTTTCCTGCTTTTTTTCTGTAGTGGAGTTAGTGCTCTAGCCTGGGTGATGTTGGTTATGATAGGATTAAGACACTGTCTGATCAAAAACTCCAGGCCACAAGAAGAATTTCACAGGAAATGTTTCATTGCAACTGATATGTTCCCATTAAAAACAAATTGGCATTTTCCAACAACAGAGGTTTTATTGTTCTAATCCTCTCTCGAGTGTTTGCCAGCTGCTTTGCAGGAAGGTGTAAAAGACACTATAATGGGCAATTCTACAATATAATGCCTATGGGAAAAGTTTAATTTAAACTTCCTGCAGTTAGTGAGTATTTTATATCCTGAAGTATGAACTTGGATAACCGTGATAAATGTCTAAGTTCACCAGTTTCAGTGTGGCTGATATTAACATAAATGTCTCATCTTTTCTTCTTTGCATCAATATCTTGTGCCAGTCACTAGCCCAGGCTATATTTTTGTGTGTGTGGTGCATAAAGTTTTTTTTTTTTTTTTTTTTTTTAGTAATACAATAAAGACTCAAAAAAGGATCAATAAAAAAAGAAATAGAAAAGGTTATAAAAAATCTCTGTTTCAATTTAACCTTGGGGAATCTTGGAATCATGCCTTAGACCAGTGGTGCTCAACCTTTTGGCCTTGCAGGCCAGGTGAGTGGCACAGGGCTGATCTGTGGACCAGGTCAGATCTTGCATGCCAGGATTGGTCCCACATCAGGCTCTCTGCAGCCTCAGCTGGCACCCACGTACCAGGATGGGCCTTGGGGCCCCTTGCTGCCTCTACTTGTACTACCCCTGCCTGGTCTTGGATGCCAAGATTTGGGGCTCTGTGTTGCCCAGTCCCTGTCCCGAATGCTCTGGGGCCCTGTGCCATGTCTTTCTAGCCCCACACGCTAGGATTGGGCCCTGGAGTTCTGTGCTGTCTCCATGTAGCCCTGTGCATCGGGATCAGGCTCCTTACCATCAAATGTAGCACATGAGGCCGTGGCTTGCAGGGTTCCTCACAGACCCATGGAGAGCTGTTTGCATCAAGTGACATAACACTGAGGGCCGGATCTGGCCTGCAGGCCAGAGGCCGACTACCCCTGCCTTAGACTATTACAATTGATAAATCCTAGTTTATATTTTAAAACAGATTCAGTGCAGTTTTCAAGAGCTGTAAGTCCTAGCCCAACTTCACTCCCATTGAAGTCTATTTTATCATTGGTTTCAATAGGATCTTAGTACTTACTGCCTCCAAAAACACTCCGCTGTCTCTAGTATTGGTATTCACACTGGAAGCTGGAATCATGCTAATTGTAATGATTACAAGCTAAACAAGCATAACTTGCTTGTTTTTAACATATGTGCCTCAATATTCTAAAAAACATTCCCTGTTTGTGGATGTAAACTGACATAGTGGTTTGGATTTAACTTCTATGTTTGCAAGTACCACTCAATGGTACTTGTAAAGTACCACTTTGTTTGCAAGTACCACTCAATGGTATTTCCTTTGGATCTGGAAGCAGCACATTAAGTACTGTAAGTAATTACATGAAAACTTATATCTGGATGGGAGAATTTTGCATTTGCTAATTGTGTCTGTGAGCCTTTCCCAGAAAGGGAAGATATTGTTTATAATGCAGTTCCTATGGTAAAATATGAAAACCACTATCATCTCAGATTTACATCCTCAAAATTGTTCATCTTCTTAGATAAACCACTCAGTTAAAGTGTGCATAGTTTTTTTTAACTAAGGTATCTTCTCACTGTTTTTGGCTAGTCCTGTCATGGCAGGGTTGAGCCATTAAGTGGTAAAATATAGGTAAGGTACACACTGATGTTTTCCATAACAAGCTTTCTAGCTGAGTAATCAGAGCTGTTTAATCTTCAGTTTTAGGAGTATGCTATCTCTCGCAAGTAATGCACGTTCTGATTGTTGCTGTTAACCAGCCTTTTAGAATTAATTATGCTACTAGATGAATTAACACAAATATACTAATTCATTAGTATATTACCTAACTAGTATATTTTATTAGCTTTATAAGACTAAAATGAGTCTTATTTAAATATGTTATAAACTGATATGCTCCATTGTGACATTTATGTTAACTTTTTAATTTGTCTATGCAGTAAGTTTCTTTTATGAAGTCGCAGCATAAAAGGATTATCCTCTTTTCCCCTCCAACAGCTGCAAGAGCAAAGCTACCTAATAAAATATTCTGGTAATTTGAGAGTTAAATTACTCTAGGGACAGATTTTAAAGGGGTATAGACTTGTACTGGTGTCAGTGAATTTTTCAGAGCATGTAAACACTACACTTTAAAGATTTCAGACTAGAAACATAAGTCTAAATGAATAAATTTTAGAATAAGTTCACATAAGTTGACTGCTATGTAAATTAAAATTACAGTATCATGTGCTTTAAAAATATAGCCAGGGTCCCTTCTGCATCTGAGGGAACCTACATGCCTCCAAAAATCTGATCTCTAGGCAGAAATAAATATTTGTTATTCTCCTCTGAAACAAGGGCAGTTGTACTACTAGCAGGTTTCAGAGGAAGACAGTGACTATTTAATCTGAATTATCCAATGAAATATTTGTTTACATCGTAGGGTGTATGTTGCTATTTTTTCTATGAAATCTTAAATTATTTTGAATGATTCTACCAGCTGATATTTGAGCTTGGTTTCTCAATAATGGCATTTCACTCAATAAGCCTAACACATTCATGTACACATTTTCTATTCTAGGTTGTGTTGCATGTTCCATTTTTAACTACAGAGACGCTGCTTTTGAGAATTCTAGGTCCACCTATGGTGCTACGTAACGCTAATACTGCTACACCAAAGTTATATACCAACCCAAGTATAGCCTAATCTCTACAAGATGTATGGAAAGATGAAGTACTTCAGAATGGGATCCACAGAAAAAGAAAGAAAAAAACCCATGCTGAGTGTGGAGCTACAGAGTCTAAGCAGCATGAAATATCCCTGAGAAATTTCCCTCCCATGTTCCTAGGAACTTCCTTCTGCTCTGGCTCCCTGGATGTAGATAGTCCAGAGTCACATATTTAAGCTTTACTTTAAAATATGGAGGTCAGTCCTTTCATTTAAAATGTCGCTGATGGTGGTGCTGATGTTCCTTTTATCCAATTAGTTCAGTGATTGGAGAACTCACTCAGGATATGGGCGACCTGGGTTCAAAATCCTCTTCTAGATTCAAACCCACATCTCCTAGATAATGCAGATAGTACATTATTAATGAATAGATAGTACATTATTCCGGAGTCAGTGGTAGGATGAAGGACACACAATTCCCTGATGTTCAAACAGTTCAATTTTACATAAACTAAAGCAGGAGTGGCCAGCCTGTGGCCTGTGTGCCACAAGTGACATGGGTAGCTTCTATGTTTAGCAAATGGCAGATCAGGAAGAGGACAGGCAACACAGTGGCGGGTAGGCTGAGGAGCAAATAGCAGAGCAGCAGATCAGGCAGGGAGCACAAAGCAGAAAATAGAAACCAGAGCGTCAAATCAAGCAGGAAAGGGGGATTGAAGTAGCACTCAGGGGAGGTGCAGAGCTAATTTGTGGCATGCGTGACAAAAAGGTTGGCCCCCAGAAAACAAATGAGGGTCTCTTCCCACAAGCAGAAACATGTGTTTCCCTGGAGACAAACAGCAGTGGCACATTTGTGCTGCTGCTACTTATCTCTAGGCACACCCCTGCATGTGTTCTCTGGCATGCAGCAAATTGCCTCAGGTGGGGTAAGAGAGTCTGGTGCTACACTAACTTTGAAATTCAGTTAAGTGATAGCATTATACCTCAGTAAGTCTTATAATTTCAATTGAAATTTTCTCCAGGAATGGAGCTTATACTGCAGTCTGTAAGTAAAATATCAAATAGCCTCAATAGGACGCAGCAGAAGAGCATCTCTTCTTTATTACAAACTGTAATAGAATGCTTAAGTAAGTAATTGGATCGCCTTATCTCTGTGTTTAGTAAAACTGTTATTGAAAAAATAGTATTTTCCTTCTCTGGTTTTTAAACCAATTTTGTTTGTTTTCCTGTAATAAAAAAAAATCTTTCTTGAAACAGTGTGAAAAGGTTTTTTATTTGGAAAAAGAAATACAGTAAGATCTATGTCACAAGGAATATATGAAATGTCTTCGTTTGCTACATGTAAGATCATAGTTTAGAGCTTCTTCCTTCCACATATGATTTGGCATGAATCATTGGATGATCTAGTATCCCATGATGTCCTCACGAGAAAATTGGAGAATTGTGGGCTTAATGCTGAGACAGTCAGGTGGGTGAGAAACTGGCTGCAGGATAGGACCTGGAGAGTCATAGTGAATGGATTATCCTGGCAAGAAGTGGGCAGCGGTGTTCCACAGGGGTTGGTGCTTGGTCCAGTACTTTTCAACATCTTTATTAATGATTTGGATGTGGGGGTGAAGAGCTCACTGGCCAAGTTTGCGGATGACGCCAAGTTATGGGGAAGCATGGTCATGCTTGAAGATAGGCTACAGTTACAGGCTAGCAAGTTGGGTAGATCAGAACTTGATGAATTTCAACAGTGAGAAATGTAAAATGCTACATCTGGGGACAAACAACCCCCATCACACCTACAGCCTTGGCAGCACCAAACTGAGTAGCACCACAGATGAAGGGACTTGGGGCTAATAGACCAGAATATGAATACGAACCAACAATGCGATGCTGTAGCCAGTAGGGTAAATAATACTCTGGCATGCATCAATTGACGCATCTCCAGCAAAACCAAGGAGTGATTCTTCCACTCTACTCAGCACTGATGAGACTGCAGCTGGAGTACTGTGTCCTGTTCTGGTCACCACACTTTAACAAGGATGTGGACAAGCTTGAGAGAGTCCAAAGAAGAGGCACCTGTATGGTCAGAGTCTTAAAAGGCAAGCCATATGAGGAAAGGCTGAGGAATCTGGGACTCTTCAGCCTGAAGAAAAGAAGGCTGAGTGGGGACCTGGTAGCAGCTTACCATTACAATAGGGGAGTGCATCAAGGGCTCGGTGAGCAACTGTTCACCAGGGCACCCAAAGGGAAAACAAGGAGTAATGGCCACAAACTCCTGGAAGATAGATTCAGGCTCAATATTAGGAAAATCTTCTTCATAGTCAGTGTTCAGACTGTGAACCAGCTCCCTCCAGAGATGATTCAATCACCTACCCTGGAAATCTCCAAGAGGAGACTAGACAGTCACCTTGCTGGGGTCACCTGACCCCCAGTTATCTTTCCTGCTTGATGCAGGGGGCTGGACCCCATGATCTACTGAGGTTCCTTACAATCCATGAATCTGAATGTTTCTATCCTTTCTGTGGGTATTTAACACAATCATGATCATTCTAACAGAACTTACCAGAAGACTTATTACCCCATACTAATTATTAAGGCCCCAATCCTTTATGTGTTGTAAATAAGAAGTCCATTAACTTTAACAATATGAGCCTCATAAGAATAGAATGAGAACTTTTCATGATGGAGAAGCTAGGTGACATAAATTTAATATAACAGCATGAATGTGTGACAGCATGTTAATAAGCCTATAACAATTGATCAGGGATTATAAACCATTAATGATATTAGGATGATTTTGACATAGTGGTGTCAAAGTAGTAGGGAAACAAAGGCTAAATACAAACATGCAAAAGGGTCGAGGCAGAAGTGATCTAAGTTTCACACTTTAAGTGCCCTAAGTTAGGCCAGGAGTGAACACAACAGATGTGCACCCTGGGGGAAGGGGTACCCAGGCTGCCTGCACTGGTTGAGGCCAGTAGTTTAGAGATTTCATAGATTTCATAGACATTAAGGCTGGAAGGGACCTCGGAAGATTGTTGAGTCCAGCCCCCCGCCCAAAGGGCAGGAAGTCAGCTGAGGTCATAGGATCCCAGCAAGATAAGCATCCAATTTGCTCTTGAAGATGTTCAATGTAGGTGCTTGAACCACCTCCGATAGCAAGCTTTCCAGACCTTGGGGGGCTCGGACAGTAAAGAAATTCTTCCTTATGTCCAGCCTGAAACAGTTGTATTAGTTTATGACCATTCGACCTCATCATCCTTTGGGGCGCTCTGGTGAACAAACGTTCCTCCAGATCCTGGTGGTCACCCCTGATAAACTTATAGGTGGCCACCGGAACACCCCTGTGCCCACGCTTTTCCAGGCTAAAGAGCCCCATGGCCTGTAGTCATAAGGTCTGTGTTCCTGCACACCTCCCAGCAGGCTGTTGGAGAATGCCAAGCCCAGCCAAGCAGCTGGGCCACCCCAATAGGCTAGTACCACCCAACCCGACCCCTAGCAGCCAATCCTGAATGGCCTGGGCTCTCCCTGGCCCCAACCCCTGCTAGCAGCCAGCTGTCAGCAGCAACAGCTGAGGGGTGGGGGAGAGCAGAGGACTCCGCTGGACAGCCCCTTCCCAGCTCTGCTGCCTTGAGATTTGAGGTCTCAGCCTCATCTGCAGCCACTGCAGGTGCCTCTTGCCCCTGTTTTAGAGCAGGGAGCCCCAGCCTGCTGCAACCTCATCCCTCCTGCTTCCCTATTTCTCCCCAATGCTGTCCTTGGCTCCTCTATGCCCCTTCCACTTCACCAGCTCCCCAGAAAAGTACTTGCTCTGCCTCCTCTTTGCTGCTGCTGCTGCCTCTGCTGCTCCTAGTGCTTGGATAGATCATGGAAAGTAAACCATCCAATGGCAGGGAGTGGAACTGGCAGCAGCAGCAATGGGATTAGCTCCAGTCCACCCAGCCCAAGTGCTTAAACTGAGCAGCTGAAGAACCCAACCCAGGTAGGAGCCTGAGACCCTGTTTAATCCTGCCACTGCTTGGGAGGATGGCTCTGAGGAAGGAGAGACAGGGGAGGGAGGACTCATTATCATGCCCAGCATCTGTTTCAGGTCCGCATGCACCTCCCTGCTCAGTGTGCCTCTCTCTCGTGCTGCTGCTATTTGGAGTGTGCACTGTACAGAGAGTCTCACTTGGATGAATGCACATTCACACATCCACCCCAGGGCACTGCATGTGGGGTGTAGTCAGGCATGGCCCCTAGCACTTCCACCCACCAACTGGCGTGGGAGGGGCAGGAATAGGGGTGTGCAAAATGGGCTGTATTCGATTCAGATTTGGCCTGAATCAAGGACAGTGATTTGATTCATTGATTCGGATCACTGTCCCTGATTTGATTTGGCCGAATCTGAATCTGAAGATTCAATGCTGATTTGGAGAATCAGCAATTCAGCCACAGGTACAGCTTTAAATGCTTTTTCTATATACCTCAAGGTACCAGACATGACTTGTGAATGCTGCAATGCTGGGGCAGATGGAGCATCCCACAGGAGTACAAGCTTGGTGGTGACCAGAAGTACTAGGTCTACTTCCTAGTCCACCAGAGAGCACTCAGGGGGGCCCTCCTGTGTCCCCCTGGCTCAGTGATCAGCTATGGGGAGACCATGCATGCCCCCCCAGACCCAGGAGGTACCAGTCCCTGACCTGGTGGGAAATGGGGGGAGGGGGGCCCACGTGCTCCCTGGTAGACCCAGAAGTGCTTCTAGTCCACTTCTGGGTCTGCTACGAAGAGCATGGGGGCGGGGGTGTTCCCCACCATGCCTGTGGGATGCTCCATCCATCCCATTATCTCAGCATTCATGAGCCACCTGCTACCTTGAGGTATGTACAAAAAAATTTAAAGCTGTGTCTATTTCTGTATTCTTTTGAATCTCTCCAAGTCAATTCAGAGGGTTTTGATTAAATCCAGAGAGATTAAAGGGTGTCCTTATTTGATTCCGAGATTCAGCCACTGAATTGGGCCAAATCTCCACCAAATCGAATCAGGGACCAAAGGTTTGCACAGCTGTAATGTGCATACACACGGGGGATGGCGGTGGGGAGTCCAAATAGCTGCAGCTGAAGCCCTGGGCGCATTTCTCTCTGCCCACTCCCCCACACACAGTATTCACCTGCTAGTCCACCAGCGCTGTGACTGCGTCCCTATGAACCCAGCCCACCCCTTTCTAGCACTGTGTCCACTCCCCAGGGCAGATAGCTATGTGTGTGTGTGTGTGTGTGTGTGTGAGTGGGTGCATTGGAAGGGAATGCTTGTTTTTGCTTTTATAATTGAGTCCCCTCCTTCCTCTACTGCCCAATTTCCACTGGCAGCTGGCATGGCCCCTAGCCACACCTCCTGCCTGTGGCTGGCTCTGTGAGAGCCTACTCAAATGGAGCAGATGAGCATGGGCTAAGGCTAGTGCACTACCCTGTGAGGGGAAGTCAGCAGGGCCCACAAAGCAGCCTGGGTTTCCAGGGGACTGCTACTTAACTTGAGTTGCTAAGAAGTTCAGTAGACTGGTCTAACTTAAATCACTTAAGTGTGATTCTACATTTATCCAGGTCTGTCTTAGACTGGGTTCCACCATTCTTAAACTAGTCTATGTCCATCAAACTTTTGTACTGTTACAGATTTAGACCAGTTTTTGGTCATTTGTATTATGTAAATTTCTTTATCTAGCCAAAGGGAGGATTTCTTTGCCATAAATGGTCTTCCACATCATAAGCTCTATCTATGTATAGACCCAAATAAAAAAAAAGGGTATTTCAGCACTAGTTGGAAAGTGGACAAATTTCAGAAAAATCCGTGAGAAGTTATTTCTTTTTTAAACTTGTTAGTGAAATTTCTAAGTGTTCCAAATAGCTGTAATACTAAATTAGGACAAATGTTGCCTCAGTTTAAGAAAAGTAAATCTGAAAGAGATGAGAGAACTTACTTTGTCCTTTCTTAATACTTGAGCTTCATACTTAGTATTTTGGGATTAAATCAGGGTCATATAATGAAATGAGTCATCTTGTCTCCACATTTTTCAAAGGGCCAATTATAGCAGTGGAATTAACTGTGAAACACTGGTAATAAATGTAATCTTAAATCCATTAAATCCTTATCTGGAATTTAGCATTTTGGGGATATGTTTCAAATGCTTTTTCTTCAAAGCAAGAAATCACAGAATAGAGTATTAGACTGACTTTTGAATGGGGAAGTAAGTAGCTTTTTAAATTATGTATAAAAAATATTTGTGGAGCTGAACTGATGAAAGAGCAAACTCTCTCATTGTCCCATTAAGGTCAATAAAATTGGCAATGTAAAGAGTCAGCTCTTTGTGAACCAAATAGAGTATTTGATATCTGTAGCTGAAGCACAGTGAAGTTCTTGGAGGAAAATATTCCTATTAAAAACTGTTCACTGTCCTCATACAGGGATATTATTTTCCTTACTTAATAGTATCTGTATGATCTTTGTTTAATCATTACGATCTCGAATACAATATGAGCATTTTACAACTTAATGTGAAAAAATGTGTTCAACACAGTATCTATTAAATAGTTTTAATTCTTAAAAAAATCCTAGATACAGAGAATGATGCATTTGTTAAATGTGATTGGATTTTGCATCTCTCTGCTTGGTTGTTATGGCAGAGGAATAAGGGCAATAACAGTAAGACTAAGGTCACATTGGGGATTTATTATTGTTAAAAAGTATTATAGATTTTGTAGAACATTTTAGAGTTTTACAAAAACACTGGAAAAGAGAGATTAATGCATTGGTTGCTGTCACCTTCCACATGTAGTATATATTGTATATTGCAAAACCTAAATTTGACTGTTAATCTTTGCATGAGTGGACATTTTAGCTACCAAATCATATTTCACAAATCCATACCCATCTCTCTTTTTCTGTTTGTTTTCCTTTGGACAAGTACTTGCTAGAATAAGAAATAGATTATCACTTGTTTCCTAAAAATATTGCTAATTTGTCTTCAGAAATTGGTATCCATTGCAAGAGATTTTTGTGAAATTTCTGGTTCTTGACCTCTGTTTGATGTTGATATATTCCATGAAACAAGGCTGTGTCTGCTTGCCCTCAATTAGTATGTCTGCCTGTGAACACTCATCTAACTTTGGCAGACGCAGTATAGTATGTGAAATGTTTTGCTTTTGGTTTGTGTCTTTTCACTGGAAAACAAAAATTGTCATTATGTATCTTCTTAAAATCAGGTATATGAAGCCAGTTTTCCCATCAGGAAACTATTGTCTTTTGCCTCATGGCAATTCATAAGAGTGCCTTCAATAAACAGAATGCAGATTTGAAAGAGTGAGCGGCAGCAAGTTGGAATGGTGTGAGTCAGCAGTTAAAATGCCGTATACCAGCTAAGTTTCATCATTGTTATCTCTAAGGGGCATGACAGAGTTGTTAAAGTTGAGGTGCGATGGGATCTGATGAGGGACCCTGTTGATCATGCTTCCTGCCATGTCACATGTACATAGCAGGAGGTATGATTGTGGAATTCTGCATGAGATTCGACACCTAGGGGAGCACGTAGCGTTTTCCCCTGACTGGAAGCCTGGATTAGCTGACTGGGCCCCCCGGATGCAGGAACACATACTGCACTCCTTGGCTGAAAGCCCCAATCAGCTGAGGGGCCTTCCAGCCTCTACAATACACAGGAGCCTTGAAAGACTCTGGCCATTCAATTAAAGGCATAATAAGAACCAGGCACAAAGTTATTACAGATATTTTGTGTAATAACTTTGTGACTTATTCCTTATTTTATCACACCATTAATTGGTTGAACATGTGGCCAAGCCACTACTTAAAATGTGATTAACCAGTTAATCTGGTTTTAAGTGTAATATGTGTCAGAAACCTAATGATCTGTTTAAAGGAAATTCAGGTAAATAAGTTAAGGAGCAGTTTCTACCTCTTTCTCCCCTTCCAGTGACCCTACAATAGAGTTAACTCAGTGTCTGGAAGGAGAACTTGAAAAATATATATTCTTCCTCAGCCTTTAATATTTTTGAAAATTATTCTATTTCTGTCCTTTTAGATATGTAACTTTACTGTATGTTTAATAGTTGGAAACAAAAGATCCCAGTGGATTTTTAGTGTATTTGCCATAACACAACAACTTGAAATTTGCTAACAAATTTACAATGCTACATTTTTTTCTTTCTTTGGAAATAAAGCATTTACCCTTTAATCTTCTCAGACTGCAGTACCCCTTATTCAGAGTTGAGGTGTATGGTTCAGGTTAAGTTGAAGAAAAGGGATTTTTAAATACTGAGGCAAGAGTATTGTCTCTGGTCATTGAAAAATGTCTGGGCTCATTTTGCTCAAAATTTTAAGCTAATTCACCTTCAGCCAGAAAGCTGGCACAGAAATTTCACATGGAGAGATGAACATTTTGAAAAGGTACATGTGATTGCAAATGGGGTTTTAACACTAGCTCTCAAGTTATTAACTCTCTTTCTAGATCCCTGTCTCATTGGTACAAGTACAAAACATGCACACAGGGACAGGATTTCAGATATTACAAATTGTTCTTACTGCTGCACATACATTCATTTTCACTTACAGTCCTATAGCCCAATCTGATAAACGCTTACTTCTATGCTTAAAGTTCAAATCCCATTAGCTTCAGTAGAACTACTTCCATTCTTTCAGGTAAGAATGTCTTTGTGTGCTGGTAAGAACAGAGCCTAACATTTTGCTGGGCCTCAACTTTTGCTTAGTGAAATTTAAATACTTTTCTTTTCTGATTGTCCTACTTCAGAGGAGAAAGGGTTGCCACTAGGCATTGTTTTAAGTATTTGACTGCATAGACAGCAGAGAATGTATTGTGATTACTTGCTGACATTTACTCATGTTTATGTATTGCTTCTGTGTAATCTTTTATTACTGGCTTTATATCTAGAGGGAGTCATGTTCCCATATACCTTTAGTCTAAGTGAGCTGTTGCTTTTGCTTCCTTTTCAGAATTCTACTGCTTTTTGCAAGCCTTTCTGTTGGAGGATTAAAGAATTATTTTCCTCCTTTTTGAAAAATGTCAGGGAATTAAAATTTGAAGCAATAGATTACAAAGAGCTCAGTAGTCAGGCAAGGAGCTACTGGAGAATGGAAGAGAGGCTTTAGAAGGAGCAAAGTGATGGGGGGGGTTGTGGGGGCAGGGAGAATGGAGGTGCTGCAAGGAACTGTTTGGCAGAAAGGGAAAGTAATGGAGCGCGTGGGGATGTTTGTGAGTTGAGGCAGGAGATGGGAAGATGCCAGCAGACAGCTGGGAGATGGGGAGTGGTTCAAAGACTGCTCAGGTAAACAAGCTTCCATATGGCTGAAGCATAAGTCATACTAAAACTTGGGTTGTTTTTTTTTAATTATGAGTCAGAGATGGGAGGTTGCAGAGGGAGCATGAAACATGCAGTCTGAGCCAGATTTTCTAAACAGTCTATATCTACTGTAAATCTGCAAGACATCTATTTTTTTTCTATATATTCTTTAATTGCCTCACCAGCACACTAGTTGGGAACTGCAGTTAGTAATGAGCTAATGCATCAGAGTTATCAATTGGACCATCATCAGAAGTCTCATGGGAATATAGAGATTTCAGGATGATTATTACTTGTGTGTGCAAGAATTACGTTTAACCTGTTTATTCTGCTGTAACTGGAAGTTGCTAAAATGCCACCAACTGCTTTTAACGCCCTAACGTAAAGTTAGAAGCGCAGTCAGTCAGGCTCTTCCATTTCACAAATATCTTATCACACAGACATAATTACTATAATCAGTATAATGTAATTGAATTCTGGACGTTTCTTTAGTTTATGAAGCAGCAGTACCTCCTTTATAGGTAAGACTGTTAACGATCTTCCATTATTATAAGGTTCTTTTTCAAATCTTTCCTCTCGCTAATGCCTTTCGTCCACCCCACACAAACAAATAAAAAAAAATTAACGACGATCTTAAAATTCATCATTGGCATACCATTCCTAAGTCATGTTTTCTAAGATGCTTGGTAGAAATCAGAAATAATTTTGAAGCTGTTAGCTATAATTTTCCAAAGCACCTAGGTAAAACAAAAGCCTTTTTGTCAAAGAGTGATTTAGGAGCCGAATATCAATGAAAATGAGGTTTATTTTCACAAGATGTGAAATATTTCGTGTCAGTGTGATGATTTGGAAAAGGTTACCTGCTGTAATTAAAACGTTGTCAAGTTTGCTTTAACATTTCCCTAATTTTTAATTTATTCAAAACTCCAGAATGGCTTGGCCTGGAAAATCTGTCTGGTTTGTATTAAACCTTGCTGAAAAGAGTTTGTAGTAAATTGAAGTGGTCAGTGGAGGAATGGAATTGATCTATACACAAATTGGATGGTTCGGTATACATCAGTGTAACGTAGTATAATGTAAATCATGCAGCATTGTGTATACAAAACAAACCAAAATCTAAAACCCACAAGCTATCTGTGGAAGAAGTTAACTATAGGTTTATTAAAGCAGAATGATGAGAAAGAATCAATTTCAGTTTAGTTTGCTAAGTATTTACAGGAGAGGGAATTTGGCAACTAAGTCCCCAAAAGTGGCTATTCAAGCATTTTGAATAAGGAGTACATATGAAAAATCATTCTTGCTTTATAAATTCATAATAATATTATAATAATTTCAACAATCATGTAATTTATATTTTCCTTCCAGTTTATAATCACTCGTTTTATTTAATCCCCGTTTTACTGGATTTCATTGCAACACGTATCTAATGTCAGATTTTGTAAATATTTATAAGCATAAAATGAAGAACCAAACTACAACTTAGTAACATGTCCTTCAGAATCAGCTAAAACCACTATTTTTTATTGATGTTTCTATTTTAACATCTTTCAACTTGGCCTTAAAAACTACCATTAAAGGAAATCATTATGAGTCACTAAATTAAGGCCAAGCAGAGATCACTGCCCATACAGTGTTGTGCTGTGCTCATGTATAGTAAAAAATAGCTCCCTTTTCTACAATGTGTTCTATGGCAAAAACATTCTGTAGGCAAACATAGTCTTTGAGAAATGGGATGCTCATATTGAGACTGATGAGTACCTATCAGCCTGGGCCACCCAGCTCAAGGTCTGCCCAGCTCAAGGAGGCAACCAGTCTATTTTTTGGGCAGGTCATGAGCTGGCTTCCATTTTTACAGGCTTATCTCTTAACCCCCCACACCTCTGACCAAAGTATACCTATGACCCCACCCCTCCCTGCCGATTGGTGGGGAGGTACTGGGCCACACAACAGGCAGCCCTCAGCCAATCAGTGGTAAGGGGCAGGGGTAGCATTCATCTTGGGCTCCCCTTTGTGTTGGCAGCCCCCCTCCCCTCCCTCTGCAGGCTTCTTTAGTAAGATTTTTTTAAAGTTTTTTTTTATTTCCTTTAAGATTTTTTTTCTTTGCAAATTCCACAGGCAATGCTGGATTTTGTGATTTCTGCAAAATGTGTGAAATCATGATTTGAGTATGTAGGTCCCTACTTATTTCATAACTGGGCACTGTCATTTTTCTGAATTGTGATATTAGATGGCAGTCTCACGTATATGATTAGATGTAATATGACAACTAGATGTGTTCTCATACATTTAAATATAAATATTTTTGGTTATATGCCCATTCTTTGTTTAAGCATGTAATTTGTATCTGGGCTTTAGAGCCAAATGCTACATCCATGAAGTCAGTGGCAAAACCTCCAATAAGTAGGGACCTACTCAATTTGTGATTTTACAGATTTTGCAGAAATCATGAAATTGGGCAGTGTCCACAAAATGGCTACTGCAGCCCATCTATGCAGCCTGATGGGGGTAAGGAAGAAGGCGGGCTGACAACACAAAGGGGAGCAACCTATATGGCTGCTGCCCCCACCTCTCACCATTGATTGTCTGAGAGGGTTGCCTGTCATGGGCCCCTGCCCCTTTCCATTAATCAGCAGTGAGGGCTGAAGCTGTACAATGGACAGCCCTTTCAACCAATCAGCAGTGAGGGGTGGGGGCCACCGGGGCCCTGTGGACAATCGGAGGCCTAGGGAGGGGCCTCTGATAAGTCCCCGAAAATGTGGTCTGGCCCTGTGATCTGCCCATGAAATTGGTTGGCTGCCTTCTCGATGTGGGTATTCTTAACCAATAACCTTAACAGGACATAGATTTTGCCCTTAGCTGATGATGCAATCTTTCGGTAAGGTGAGGTAATGCATTCTTTAAATTCGGTCTTCTACCTTGTATGAAATATTATTAAGTGGCATTTGTTGTTTTGCACATAGGTATATTAATGTAAAATAATAAAATAAGTAACTGAGTCTTCATTATAGAAGAAGTACAAAAATCCTGAGAGAGAATAAAAAAATGTAGGTGTATGGCAGGTTGTACATTTTAAACTATGTCTGGGATTAATCATTTTCCAGAATAAATGGGAAAAGTTTCCTTAGTTTATATTATTTTGTTAGTTATTAGGTATTAAACCTCAATATCTAAATGGCTGGCATAAATACTCATAAAAAGAGTACTACCTGAAGTGGTCTGTCAGCATCCCCTGAATATAAAAGTTTACGATGGAAATTGTTTCTGATGGTAATGTTTTATATTTGAGTTAACTGCTTTAGATACACTGAAAGAATCAATGCAAAAATAAAACATGATAGTAATTTTAGTATAATGATGACTTTTTTAAAGTTTATTGGATTAATTTAGATGAACTGTTTCATCACAATGTAGATTTATAATGAGTGTAATGATTAACTCATAGAGTGCAGTATGAAACAGGTCAAAATGAGATTCTTTTAATTAAAAGATAAAATACACTTATTTAACTGGAATTATGAATAAGAGTAAAAAAATGATATTATATACATGTTAGTTTTGCAGAGTAGTTACAGTTGTTAAAATTACTACGTTTACATTTTATTTAATAAATGGTAATTCAGGTGACAAAAATGTGATGTTAATTGATATTTAGTCAAGGAAGTGTTTAATATCTGATTTAAAAATATTTTAACACCTATGTATTGTCTTTATATCTGTTATGTTCTATTGTGTTCAGCAATGGATGAAACCTTGTTTCCATTGAGGTCAGTTGGAGTATTCCCAGTAACTCTATGTAGGTTAGGGATTAACCCTGTGGCTCCATTTATATATTGAGCTATGGGTAAATGGATGCTTTGCCTATACAAAGCCATCCTGAAGTCCCTGGGTCTTTGTGGAGGACAAGGAGGGTCAGATCTGTTTGTGAAACCTTTACATCAGTAGAAGTTTACTCATACAAGTACCATCACTGATGTCACTGGGCCTGATCTAGCTCTGAGAAATATGCAGATGGGGTGTGGAATAAGCAGACCATACACAGATATAGCTTTCCTTGCAGAGTTGAGGTGTTATCTGCAAGAATTACATGTCACCTGTCTTAACCTAAAATTTCATGTAACATAAATTACCAAGCTTTTGTAGAAGATTTAATTGAAACTGACCCTGACACCTCTGTTTACTTAATCTAATGTTCTGTTACCCTATAGGTTTTACTAAGAAATACCATAAATAAAACTAATTAGTAAATGCATTTTTTATAGAAAGCAATAAGTTATTTGAAAAGCAGGAATGATATTTCCTATGAGTAGCTAGATTGTAATTATGCTATCATTCTCATAGTATTCTTACAATATAAATGAAATGCCAGATGTGTGGTAATTTAAAAATAGAATATAGAACCTTTTAGTATAATTACCAAATACTGTAATCTAGAAGATGTGAAATCTTTTTATGGAAATTTGGATGCATGTAGTTTAAGTACTATATGTAGGTATTTATAAAGCAGGACAACAAGTACAAAATGCATTCTATACATTTGCTTAAAAAGTCTTAAATAAATGTGCTTTGACTATCTGAACATGCCGTTTGAAACATGCAGCGTTGGCCTAACTTTGCCCCCGTTGAAGTTAGTGGTAAAACTTCTCTTGATTTCAGTGGGGATTCAGAGTTAGTTTACCACTAGATATTTTGTATATGTCATTCTGTTTGTCCTTGAGCTCAGAATTTCATGAACAGCGTAGTGTGAAGGCAGGGGAGCATTGGGCAGAATAGGAATAGCGATAGCTGGTAAAGTGAAAAATGGAGTAGAGGGATGGGCCTATGTCAGAGGAATTTACATATATGTTCTTAGCTGTCTTGAGACCTTGCCCCCAAATGGCTTAGTGTTTGTAGAGGTTAGGACTTGTACAAACCTAGTGTCTGCTCAAAGGCCATGACACATAATAAGGAAACAAAAAGATGTTTTATATAAGTAGCTGTAAAAGAAAAGAATTTGTATTGCACACTGAAATTTATGAGGGGGTTAATGTGGTTAAGAAAAAAACTTTCTAGAAGTGAATCCTAGGATGTTGAGGCCTGTACAGTTTGCTGCTTTAGATCTTAAGTGCTGCTGAAGGTAGGAAGCATGCTGGTATAAGCGAATATCCTTAAGACAAACAGGAGAGTTTAACCACAGTGCATTTTTTACTGAATGGCCTTTCCAGGTCTCATAGTAGAGAGTCAACACTCACATCACAATCTTTTCTCTGCCTGAAAACACAGGAGTATGCGTTGTGTTGTATAGCTTTAATCAGTTTCTTGACTGCCTTAAATCACAGTAATAGGAGTTTTTGAATAAGCATTAACTTGCCCTTTCACATTGATGGTAAACAGGTCATTAAAAGGTATAATTTCCTGAACTGCCTGATTTTCTTCATAAGAAAAGCATTCTCTCTTAAATTTATTTCAGGAAAGGTCTAAATCTTCCTTGAATATCTATTCAAATGAGGTATTTTAGTTATATTTTGTAAGATTGTAGACATAGAAAAGCAGCCTGGTACATATAATATATAATTCTGCATGGGGTTAATTCATGATCATATATGTTTAAGTTTTAAAATAGCCATTAATGTGCACAAATACTAAATGTTCTCTAATGCTTTACCATTATTTTATTTTATACATTATTATTATTAAATATATTATTAATTTTATATGATTGTTAATTTTTTATTTTCTTCATGTGCATTGCTTTTCAGGTTAAAGTGCAACAAAAAATATATTTGACTAGCTGGTTCTCAATATGAATCGTGCTTTTAGCAGGAAGAAAGGTAAGTACTTTTGTTTTTGTTATGTAAGAGACAGTTGTGACCTGATGAAGAATACCTTGTATTTGAAAGCTTGTCTAACTCTATCTCAGCTATACAGTTGGTCCAATAAAAGATATCACCCCAGAAAATCCTTGCCTTTTGCATAAGAGACAGAAGAAATCTTGCATAAATACTTAAAGATCAAATATTAGTATTACAGAAGAGACCATTTCTGAATCTGAATAGTTGTATCAGACCAATTAGTTAAGAAGGAAATGAGTTTCTGAAATTTGTATGGAACAAGTCACTCAAGATTAGTAGCTATGGAGAACTCATCTCTCTGGAGCACAATGCTGAGAGCTCATGCTATTTTCTTTATTGATTTCTGACCAGAGGGTATGCCAGAGGGAGTTAGAATAATGAAAGGGAGACATAGAGACTTCTGCTTACCATTTATAATGACTGGGCTTTTATTGGGTAAGCTGTTTTGGAAAAATACTTTTACAGAGATAAACCTTCCTGTGAAATAAAAGCTCTGTGATTCTTAAGGCCTAGACTTCTACTGCTAAAAATTAAACTTGTGCTATTCAGAAAGTGTGCATCTCTACTATCAGTATAGCAGCTGATTACTAGATGAATACTCAAGAGTTACTGATAGTGTTCCTTCAGCTCGTTCACATTCTGTTGTATACACCTACATTTTTTATTCGTCCTCAGGACTTCAGTACTTTTTTCTGTAACTGAAGACTTAGTTACTTAATTATTTTAGTAATTTTTACAGGAGGTTACAGACAGAGATTTGTTTCCTGATTTAACAGCAAATGTTTGCTGTTGGTTGTTATTAATTAGTACAACTTTAGGGCTATATCTTTTGGCTTTGTTGTTTACATAATATGCTTTTCTTCTAAAAATCCTTAAATGGCAGACTATGGGTCAGGGTCTGTTGTGGGATAAAAAATGAAACTCTAATAGAGTCACTGTGAGTGTATCCAGTTATACTTCAAAAGAATTTGCTCTTATATTTTCTATATCTTTAATAAAATTAGAAACTTTCAGTTTCTGAATAATAGACTCTAACCAAGTGCAACAGCAATATCTCTGTAATATATTTGGGACTTATTTAGTATACATTAGGTGATTCTAACTCTGAAATCCATACACTGGTAACTTTTTTTCTTTTCCAGACAAATAATTCCATTTCTTGTTGATGCTTGATTCTTGCATTCCGTTCACTGGTGTTGCCTCACTTTCCCTGAATTTTTTTAAACACAAATTTCATATAGTTTGTATTAGATTCCTCATGTTCTTCCATAGACATGATGGGGTGGGGGAGGGGAGTGTTCCATTCCTCTTTAGTTTTGTAGTGTGGTAATTCACCTTGCTTCTGGTCTCGCATTGGTTCTTGCTGTACTGTACTGTGAATATTTGTGTCTCCCTTTGTGCATCAAGTATTGTCTTGCCAGTTAGTGCTGTTTGTAGGTGATAACCTGCACTGATTGTCTTTATCCCTTCATCAGTGCCTGTGTAATAATGTACTCTTGATATCAAATAGTTTCTTAAACTGGGCTTGTATATGTACTGGACCTACTGTCAAGAGAAATTGACTTGTACTTTCTTAGCTATAGGTTGAGTAGTCCAACCTTGCACCCAAATGGCCTGATGCTCACAGAATTTAGGATTTGTATAAAACTAATCCCTGCTGAAAGGCTGTAGACACATTAATTTATAGTGCTACATAAGCACCTCATCACTTTGTATTGCGTTGTTTGGAGTATATCTGTTCATAGCCTCCTGACTGGAACTCTACAAAGTCACTGCAAAGACACACTCTCCAGCCAGGGGGCAATAAGAGGATGATCCTTTGTTTACCCTGCCATGGGTAGATCTATTGCTCCCTCAAGAGCAGGGCAGCAGCAAGCTCTGTGACAGCACAATATGGTGAGCAGAGCTGTAGCCCCTGGTCCTGCCTATGTTGCATCTCTGCTCCCAGCAGGCGGTCAGAGAGCCAGATACTTTCTCTACCTTCCCCACTTGAGCGGAAAGGAAAACAGAGTACTGTAGGACACTGGGAGTCCAAGAGACACCTTAAACAGATGTTACCTAAAAAATATAGAGCTACAGAGAAGATACGGTTTCAGACAGGAATATTTCTATAGTATTTGTGCTATTTTATGTTGCACTACAAGTGTACACATCTGTCCCCTTGACTTTTGTAGTACTACAAATACGATGCCTGTGTAAAGTCTCTTTTTCAGCTGACTTATTTACACGGAACCAAGCAGTGGGAGCCTGTCTCACAGGCACTCTATTGAGCAGCCAGAAGTATTGCTAGTGGAGTGATTGCTGGGTGATTGCTTCCTGTGTCTGACAAAACTCTAACAAGGAGGTGGGGGGAATAAGCCCAGGAGGGTATAAAAGGAGACTCCCTGAGTGATCATGGAGAAAGCAAACGGGGACAACAAACAGGGCAATGTGCTGGTAGCGAGAGGAGGAAGGGGAAGAGGAAGACAAGCCAGCCACCAGATCCTGCTCTGGGAATGCAAGTGAGCAACTAAGTCACAAAAGTCTGGCTTGCGGAGTATTTGCTTGGTGGGCTGTGTGGTTGGGCGTGTACTCTGAGCAGCTGGGAGTGCTGCTATCTGGATGATTGATTGCTGGGTGATTACTGCTTGTCTGACAAAAGCTCTAATGAGGGGGTGGAGCTGTTCCAGGCAGAGGAGCATTTAAAAGGGATGCCCCACATGACCAGGGAGCGAGGGAACAGGGCAGTTTGCCAGTAGTTCACAAGTCAGTTTGCCACCCTCCTCTTTGAAGGGGAGCCTTTAAGGTAAACTCTTTCTTTAATTAAGAGTAGCTAATTTATACATATGAGGTGTAAGTAGCTAAAACTGAGCGGTTAGGCTAATACTTAAGCCTCTTTTTTAACCAGAGTCCAAAGGAAGGAGGAGCTTATTAGAGGAGTTTCCCTGGAAACTGTTGCCATCTTCCTTTGCTGTAAGCTTGGTGAAAGGAAGCAGGTTAGCAGGGAAAGGGGAATCTTTTGGGACCAAGGAGCAATGAACAAATCAGCTTACAGGGGAATTTTCAAGGGAAGATCTGCTTGGAAAGAGAGGCAAGAAGAGAGAGGTGGTGGGTTAGGAGACCAAATAAATGGCTGGAGGATATCTCAATGCCAGAGCCACTGCCACTGCCAGCTCTCCCTCTACTTGCTCTCTGAGGGGTGAGTTCAGGCAGGACTGCTCACCACTGAGGCTTTCACCCAGGTCCTGGTTTGCTGCTGTGCAGACCGCATATGGGTACTAGTGATACTTCCAGGGGCAACCCTGAGAAGATCAAAAGTGACTGTAGGGCTCTAAGTGCAAGGGCGAAGGGGACAGGGGCCCAAGTGGTATTCTTCTTGATCCTGCCAGTTAAGGGAAGGGCCCGGACAGGAGTGGGTCCATCCTGCAAATCAGTGCATGGCTGCATAGATAGTGTCTGCAGCAGGACTTTGGCTTCTTTGACTATGGGATTTTGTTCCCAAGATGGTGGCTTGCTAGGAAAATATGGGAACCACCTGATGAAGAGAGGGAAGAGCAACTTTGCAGACAGGATTGCTAATTTAGTGAGAAGGGCTTTAAACTTAGTTCACTGTGGTATGGAGACAAACATTCTGAGTTAAGTGGGGAAGCAGGTGACCTGGAAGAATTACAAGCAGGAGAGGGCAACGGGGAGGCCTTATTCTTCCTGAGAAAGTAGGGCAATCAGCAAGTTGCTTCTGATGTCCTGTATACATGAATGTATGGAGCCTGGGAAACAAATAGGAAGAACTGGAAGTCCTTACACAGTCATGGAACTATGATGTGATTGGAATAACAGAGACTTGGTGGGATAGCTTGCATGACTTGAGTAGTTTCATGGATGGGTGTAAACTCTTCAAGAAGAACAGCTGGGGAGAAGACAAGGAGGAGTTGATCTTTATATAAAAGAACAGTATGATTGTTCAGAACTGCAGCATAAAACTGAAAACAGGTCTGTTGGAAGGCCCTGGGTTAGGTTCAGAGGGGAGAGTGATAAGGGTGATATGGTAGGTGTCTGCTATAGACCACCAGAGCAGGAAGATGAGGTGCATGAAGCTTTCTTCAAATAGCCAGAAGTTTTCTGATTACAGAAAACAGGTTCTTATGGGGCAACTTCAGTTGCGCTGGGAGGGAAATATAGCAGTGCACAGGCAATCCAGGAAATTTTTGGAGAATGTTTGGGACAACTTCCTAGTGCAAGTGCTGGAGCAGCCAGCTAGGGGGCCCTAGTTTGCTGCTCCAAACAGGGATGAATTGGTGGTAAATGTAAAAGTGGATGGCAACTTGAGTGGCAGTATCCATGAGATGAGTGAGTTCAGGATCCTAAGGAAAGAAATGAAGGTGAGCAGAGAATAACGACCCTGGACTTCGACTCACTCAGAGAAATGATGAGCAGGGTCCCCTGGGAGGTCAGTCTGAGAGAGACAGGAGTCCAGGACAGCTGGCTGTACTTTTAAAGAAACCTTACTGAGGGCACAGGGATGAAGCATCCTAATGTGTAGGAAGACTAGCAAGTGTGGTAGAAGACCAGCTTGGTGTAGCAGGGAACTCTTCAATGAGCTAAAACAAAACAAAAACCAAAAACGAAAGTTGCAAGAAGTGGAAAGTTGGACAAACTATGAGGGAGGAGTTTTAAAGTGTTGCTTGGACATGCAGAATTTGAATCAGGAAAGTAAAGCACAGTTGGAGTCAGATATAGCAAGGGACAGCATTTAAGGGTAACAAGTATGGCAGTAGCAAGAAAAGGAAGGTCAGGAAAAGTGTGCATCCCTTACTGAATGGGGGAGGCAACGTACTGACAGAGGATGCAGAAAAGGATGAAGTACTCAATGCCTTTTTTACCTCAGTCTTCACAGGCAAGGTCAGCTCCCAAACTATGGCACCTGCCAGCGCAATTTGGGGAGGAGGTGAGCAGCCAACAGTTGTGAAAGAACAGGTTTAGGGATAGTTTAGAAAAGCTGGATGTGTACAAGTCAAGCAAGTCCTCAAGTAATCTATTTCTAAGCAGTTGGAGGAGAAGGTGATTAAGAACAGTCAGCATTGATTCACCAAAGGCAGGTCATACCTGAATAACCTGATTGCCTTCTATGAGAAGATGACTGACGCTGTGGATGGTTGAGGTCTCCCATAACATTCTTGCGAGCAAGCTGAGGAAATACAGGTTGGATGAATGGACTGTAAGGTGGATAGAAAAGTAGCTGGAACATGGACTTAAAGGATAGTAATCAGTGGCTCAGTGGCTAATTGACAGCTGGTATCAAGTGGAGTGCCCCAGGGTCATTTTGGGGGCAGTTTTGTTCAATGTCTCCCTCAATGACCTGGAAGATGGCATAGAGTGCACCCTTAGCAAGTCTGTGGATGACACCAAGCTGGCGGGGGTAGAGCTAGGATTTAGAGGGACCTAGACAAATTGTAGGATTGGACCAAAAGATATCTCATGAGCAGGGATCCTCGCCTTCTCAGTTAAAAATAGCAAATTCTCTGACAAAATCCTTCAAATCCATTATTAAAATTAAAGGCCTCCCACAACATCCCCCATCCACCCCAGCCCTGCTGGTGCCCCTCACTGCCCCCACAGCCCCCCATCATGTTCATGACCCTCACTCCCCACACAACAATCCCCCATCCCTTCTTGTGCCCCTCACTCCCCACCACAGCCCTGCCCCCAGCTGCCCAGGCTATGGGGCCAGGGACTCAGGTCCACAGCTCCCTGCCCCCAACAGAAGGCAGTGGCTGCTGCAGGAGGAGCATGGATGCAGCTCTCCCACTGCTGCTGACTACTGCCTGCTGCGAGCTCAGGCAGCTGGCTCCTGGCTGCAGTGCGTACTCCTGGGGAACAGGGGAGACCTGTGCCCTCCAGATTTGAGCAGGGCGGGTGCATGCTGCAGGCTTATGCTCCCCACCCTGCCACCCTCCCCCAGCACCTCTGCAGGGCAGGGTGTGTGAGCCAGCGTAGCAGGGTACAGCAGAGATGCTCAGGAAAGCTGACTGCCTCTGCAAGCTCTGTGCTGCCTTGGCCACACTTCCCCTGCAGGTGAGGGTAGCAGCAAGGGGCACAACCCTGCTCTGCTGCCTGTGCTGCCTCTGTGGCTGGGGCAGCGCAGAGGTTTCAGGGGCAACAAGCTTTCCTGTGCAACCCTGCTGTGCCCTGCCATGCCAGGTTGCACACACTGCACTGTGGAAGCCCTGGGAGAAGGCAGCAGGGTGGGGAGCATGAGCCCACAGTGAGCATCCGTCCTGCCCCAGCCCTGCGCACAGATCATGGGGTATGGTATCCATCCTGTGCCCAGGAGTGTACATTGCAGCCATGAGCTGGCCCCGCCCCTGGAAAAACCTGGCCTGGCAGTAGCCCACCACTTCCGGTCCACACGCTGCCAGCAGGCACTCCATATGTGGCTTCCCCCAACACCTCCCCATTCCCACAGCCACACACCAATGCCCTGGCAGCCACCATCCCTGCCGGTGCCCCTCAGCCACGACCTGCAACCCTCCAGCCCTACCAGAGGTGGCCCCCAGCCCTTTCCAAGCCCCACTTATCTTAGGCTCCAGGAAGAACAGTGAGCCAAAGCCAAGCCTTGGGTAACTGAGAGCCTCAGGCCCCACCATTTCCCCTTCTCCCTCCCCCTCCGGACAGGGTTGGGGGGTTTCCGTCCTGTTTGGAATTAGCTCTTGCAGGCTGGAACTCCACCAGCCTACAGAGCTCTTTGCAAAAGTGGGAAATCTGTGGATATCTCTGCTAAAAGGGAAAACCCATTTTTTTCTCTGATAAATTTGGGAAATCCATGGTTCTTCTCTGTTTTGCAATGGGAAATGGAAAACCCAGATCCCTGCTCATTGGGTTCAATAAGGACATGTGCAAAGTCCTGCACTTAAGACGGAACAATCCCATGCACTGGTACAGGCAGCTGTGCAGAAAAGGACCTGGGAGTTACAGTGGACAATCAGCTAAATATAAACCAGCTATCTGCCATTGTTGTGAAGAAGGTTAATACCATACTGAGCTGCATTAGTAGGACTAATACCAGCAGATTGAAGGAAGTGATTCTTTCCCCTCTATTCGGCACTGGTGAGGCCACATCTGGAGTACTGTGTCCACTTTTGTTCTCTTAGCCCCCACCCCCCATCTACAGAAAAGATGTGGATAAATTGCAGAGAGATTGGAGAATAGAAGTCTGAGAGGGGATTTAATAACAGCCTTCAACTACCTGATGGGAGGTTCCAAAGATGATGGAGGTAGACTGTTCTCAGTGGTGGCAGATTACAGAACAAGGAGCAACGATCTTAAGTAAGAGAAGGATATTAGGAAAAATCTTCTCATGAGGAGGGTAGTAAAGCACTGGAACAGGCTACCCAGGGAGGTTGTGGAATCTCCATCCTTGGAATTTTTTAAGACCCAGGCAGACAAAGCCTTGGGTGGGATGATATAGTTGGAGATCGTCCTGCTTTGAGCAGGAGGTTGGGCTAGATGATCCCCAGAGGTCCCTTCCAACCCTTATTTTCTATAATTCTCTGAATTTGGACTAAAGGATTTGGCCAAGTTCTAGCACTGAAGCTGAATATGTGCCTTCTAAATCTTGAATTTCTGAAACTAAGATGTCTTTGGTATGCTTTCATATTATACATAGGAGAACTGGCTCTAGAATTCCAAGCATGGAAAGCATTCCTTCTGATTTTATTATGTGGATTTAGGATTATTGGGACTAATCTTCCTCTGCAAAAGTGAATTGAAGTTATAATCCTCCAGCTAGCCTGGCTCCAATGGGAGTGGGATGGAGAAGGCATCCTGTGAAAGAGCACCAGCCTTTTGAGGAGGTTGTATTACAGATGTGATTGAATCAGCTGACGAATTGTTGCAACTTGATATCCTGCTGCTTCACTGCATTATTACAGCATTATATCCCAATCATATAGTTAGTTTCTATCGAATCATGGCTTCGTATACATAAATGGAGTTTTTTGGAATTTTTCTCTTTATTAAAATTGTTGCTAAAGCCATACTTATTTTTAGTAATGAATTATTTAATGAGAAGACTGTATATTAATTCTAAATATTGTATTTAACCACAAATGAAAAAGAAAGGGCTATATCTTCACTAAATTTAAATATATATGCATTGAAAATATTAAGTAAAGCTGGCTTTTTAGTGCATAACTAATGCCTACCATTAAACCACATAAGTCTTAACAGTTTCTTTAAAAGAGCCCAGTCTAGCACCCTGAAAGTAATACAGATGTGTCTCTCTGTGTTCAGTTACATAAATCCAACAGTGTGTTTTCAGCTCATCTACCTATAGGAAGGAAAACCCAGACAGACCGGTAGCATTTCCTAAAATTACTGAGAGATAGAGGTAGTTAGGTGTTAGTGGTAGTTAGCAGTTAACAAAAAAAATCAAAAAAGAAATAAATCAAAACTGGGACTTCAGTTTTTTTTTCCCCTTCTAACATATTTTTGTATCATTTCTTGTTGCATTATTCTGCCATTTTAGAGCTAACACAGTATCGAATGTCTATCTGTCTGTCACTTTCCATTCTTCTCCGATTCATTTTTTTCTGTTCCTGGCCAGTTCTTTACCATGTGTCATCATAATTTAGTTTGTATAGCAGTACATGCTCAACTAGAATGAGTACTACAGAACATTTTATCTGATTAAGCAGAACAATAGTATTAGCTGTGGTAGGCAGAGATCATGATCTTCCTACTCTTGGCTTCTTTGCTGTTTCTTGTCATTTGTGTACAACCTTATTTGTCAGCATTTCTGGGAATTTAATATATTTTCCAGTAATAAAGAGTTTTGTAAATCTTGTGACTGCATATAAGTGACTCTCTTATACTCAAAAGTCTGACTGAGTATTGGGTGAGCCACTACCCAAAATGGTTCACCCATTTTTCTTGATACATATACATAACTGTAGAAGCATGTGCAGAAGCATGTGCAGATGTCCCTAAAGCAAGTGAAAATCCTCCCTCCCTTCCTTTTCCTGGTCAAATGTGTGCTCCCTCCCTGCCTATTTTGACTTGGTGTCTCAGGGATAGGGAAGCATCAGAACCATTCCTGGCTCCTACATGATTGGCTGGGCTCAGCTGGGGACAGAGATAGTAGCAGCATGCCTGTCCCACAATCAGGCAGGGGGGTGGAAACTTCTCTCTAGCCTCCATGTTGCCATTGTCCCTCCCCAGCTGAGCCCACCCTTGGCACAGCCCAGCTGGTTCTGGAGGTTCCTGACCCTGAACAATGCAGAAAGCACCAGGGGCCAAGGGGAAGGGGATGGCAGGAACAGAGGGGGAATATCTCTAAGCAGGAAGAGGAAGAGAGGTAGGATTTTCACCTGCTTTAGGGTCTTTAGAAAAGGCCCCACACACTCCCAAGTCATGGTCTTTCTGCACTGGTGGGAACAGGGGGTACAACTACTCCTGCAGTGTGGTTGCTGCTCAGCACTCCCTTTGGGGAAATACTGGATCTGCCCCTGTGCAGAAGAATCAGGCTCTGGGTGGGGTAAGCAAGCAGAAAAAGAACAGACAATTCATTTAAAATAACTAATCATTGCTGTTTCGGGGCATGCTCCCTTTTCTAGCTTCAGGACGCCAAATTAATAGTCATTACTGTTAAAAACTAATTACTCATGCACAAACAGGAAAATTAATAAGAAGGACTATTGTTTGTTTGTTTATGTTTAATTAAAAGCACAAGATATATTTATTCGGCCAAATGGGAAGGGATATATTTAAACAAAAAATAACTAGATGCAAAATCTTTACCCAGACATGTTAGGATGCCTACCAGAAATAAAACAAATTTAAAAAAAAATAACCTCACAGTCATAGAACATAACAATTTGTGTAACTGACAGCTGCACTTATTTGTTTGGGGGTTAGATTCAGCACTGAATTAAATTCTGGGAAATTCTCCTAACTTTACAGTGCATGGGCAGAATGTAATTTACCACTGAATCTGAGCCATAGTTTGTTATATCCTAATACATGTGTTTAATCCCAAGATTCTGAGAGAGATTCTGAACTCTAACATCATGTAGAAAAAAATATATAGTTTTTAAGGAAATAATTTCTGCTAGGTAATTGAGTGAATTATGGAATAAATCCACAATATTGACTGCAATACATTAAAGTAGTAGCCTATTATAAATTTCAAAGTTTTATAAATTGCATTTGTCTATACAAATAAACAAGACCAGCATGGTTCTTTATGGCAGTCTTTTATAGAAATGTAGATGGACAAGATATAATGGGCAAACTTTAAAATGCCAGGAATAACTCGAGAAAAAGTTACAGAATATGATTGAATTGGATGCACTGGCTATAAAATGATCTTGAGGGTTTTTATAGACCCGTTGCCTATTTCTGACACAACAGATATTTGGGGTTTCTTGTTCATTTTTTTCAATGTGAGACAGACAGGTAAAGTCATAAAAAGGGGCAGAAATAAATGCAACATAGAGGCAAAAAATATAAAAATATTTGCCACCCAAAGACTTTGAGCTCTAAAAGCCAATACATTTTTCCATTTAGAATGACTATTCATTACTGTTTGTGTGTAATGTATGTTGAAAGTTGTAGAGCAAGCCTACATGTGGCTTCAAATGTTACATGAGTGTCCACTTCCACATTTACGAAGATAAAATATGTAGTTCTGCAGTTGCCACAGACAGACACTTTAATGTGTGTATTGACACATTTTGGTTTATACATGCATGCAAAAATTCTAACTTTACTGTATATCAGGGGTATGCAAAATAGGCCCTATTCGGTTCGGATTTGGCCTGAATCAGGGACAGTCATTCGATTCGTTGATTCAGATCACTGTCCCAGTTCGATTCAGCCAAATCCAAATCTCAAGATTCAGTGCTGATTTGGAGAATCAACAATTTGGCCATAGACACGCTTTAAATGTTTTTTCTATATACATCGAGGTACCAGGCACAGCTCGTGAACACTGTATCACAAAAAATGAAGAATTGTATTATTATATTCCTTTATTTTTTTTGGTACAGTATGTAGCCTAATCTTGCTATTCATCTTCTAAAATGTATAACAAAAATGTATAGGATGTATGATAGGGTTGAGATGATATCACTATTTGAATCCAGTGTTTGCATTTCCTCACTTTTTATGTTTTGTACCTATGAAAATTCAATATTGCTTTAATAGCATTTTGTCATTTAAATAAGCAGTCATTCATAAGGCTCTGAATCTCAAAATGGAAGGACACTGGAAAGCTTGACTTTCTGCAAAACCCATTCTGTTATAGGAAGATAAGACTTCAGTGTCTTGGCAAAGAATAAACTGTCTTCAAGGATCATTTTAGTCTTCACAAAAAGAAAAACAAACACACACAGGCACAAAAAAAAAAACCCAAAAAGAAAAAAGGAGCCACATTTAAAAAAAAAATCAGATCTATCAATAGGACTTTTCTGTATCTATCTGAGGGCAGAATGTGTCTCATAATTTTGATAGCATACTTAATCATAGTTAACTAGTCATAACTTTAATACATTGCTGTTATTAAACACTCAGGTTGTAGTTGGTGTCTGTAATTTACTCGCTGAGAAGGTCATTGAAACAAATCCATGATTTGATTATAGAAAGGCCTGGATAAATTTATGGCCATTAATAACGTTGGAGGAACTTAGTGTAGGTGAAACTATGATAGCCATAATCAAAACTCATGTTTCAGGGCATAAACTCCATAGCCTGCAGGGATCAAGAAGAATTTTTTTAACCTTATGTACAACATTGCATAATTAATAAAAATGCAGTTGTCAGGAGCTTGCTTTTTTTGCAATAAGTTACTAATGGAGGAAGGATATATTACTAGACGAACAACAGGATGGTAATTTTTATGTGCACAGTGGTGAACTTTTTTTCCCTGATATGAAGATGGATAACCAAGTTCAAAACAGAATGTTATTGTCTGGAAGTGAGTAATATGATGTCTGGTCCTGAATCATTAATACAGTTATAGGTACTGACCCTAAGGAGCTTTCTCTTCTTCAGAAGACTCTATAAACTTGTTCATTTGTAAGATCTTTCTTTAATACAAAACTTGATCACACAAGTAAAAAAGTAACCCCAGAGTCATAACTTTTCTATACTCAGCCAAAATATTTCTTGATATCAAGAAGAGTTTTATTTTAATAAGGCATGAATAAAAAATTCAGGATTTGCTTCCTAGAAACTATTGTATTTTCATGGGATGAAAGACAACCCTTTAGGTATCAGGTTCACAGTATTATAACATGTTGTACATTGCATTGAATGTAGTTTTTTTCTAACTCTTTACAATGAGACCTGCAAGGAAGTAGTATTAAGTGTGGAGAAGTCTGGCATGAATAATTAGGACACCAAAGCCACATCTAAACAGTAAACTTATCCTGTTTCAAAGTGCTGTCCTCAAACATGCTTCCCAGGTCTGGGTGGGCTCCTTCCTAAACCAGAAAAAATTCAACTGCATTCACACAGCATTTCAGGTGCACTGAACACTGTTGAATGATGGGACCAGTTAGTCTGCCTAAGACTACACTGCTTCTAATTTAGGGAGCAGCCCATCCAGAGCATTGCAGCATGATTGAAGATATCATTCCAGAGCACAGTAAGGCCCCCTACTACATTCTATGTACATCATGCAATTAACTGGTCAGTCACGCAATAAATTTAGACTGGCCCCAATGTGCAAAGTAATTAACACATGATAAAAATTACTACCCAGTGCTTGGGTGCTTCAGTATAAGACATTTACTGTGCAGTTGACTTATTAAGTGCTCAGTAAACATCTTGGCATCTACATGTGTGCCCCTGTTAGGGTGCACAAAACTAATAAATTCCACAGCAGGGTAGTCTTGTAAAATACAAATACTATCCTGCTGCAGATTTTTTTATGTGCAGCAGTGCACATGTAGATCATACCCCAGCTGTCTGGGGCACAGGGGCTAGGAAACATTAAAAAAAGCCTGAGCCTTCATTGATTAAATCTTTGCAGGTTAATCTAACCTGGCTAGGCTGAACCAGTTTGTAACTGGACAGACATTCTCTCTGGACTGAGGACATGCCTGCAGTGGCTCAGGATAGATGCTGAGGGGATACTAGAGCAGCCCTCCCTCCATTCACATGGCTGAGCTGAGAGGGCTGTGGCCAGGCCCTGCAAGACTCTCTGATTAGGGAGATCTGCCTGCAGGGTCCCAGGCTTTTTTCTGCTGCCTGCTCAAGGCCCGAGAGTGTTGCCAGACCCTAGCTTCCTGCTAGCACTGAGGCGAGGCAGGGTGTGTAGTGCATGCATCTGTTGATGATAAAGAGCTTTTCAATCTCTCTCCCTGCTTCTTTATACTGTCTGCAGCAAACTGACAGGTGAGCAAGCCAGCAGGGGACTGATAACAATGATTACCACCTCATCAGCCAAACAATAGACTCTTTCCATTACTTCAAAGTCTTCTTAAACAGCTTACCTGCTGACCTGTTCATTAGCTCCAAATAGCCCTAAGCAGACACGTTGCTGTCTGCCTGTCCCAGTGAAATTGGAGAGAGAGACACACACAGACTCTTCTCAGCATTAGCTAACATACCATGTGCCTAGGGAATGTAAGGCTCGGGTCCGTGCTGTGGGAGATGAGAAGGAGGGGTGGGGGAGAATCCCTGCTTGAGTGAGGGGGGAGTAGGGCGGGGAAGAACCAGGCAGACCCTGCTATGTCAGCATTCTGTACCAGAGCTCCAGCCAGGGAGCAGAGGGGAGGGGCCAGCTCTCCTGTGGAACAGAGAGCCTCACCTAATCCAGAGAGCATGCTGGGATGCTGGTTTATCTTCAACTAGCAAGGGATCTGAGACAGACTTTGCATAAACCAGTTTGAGCCAAATCAGTTAAGTCTGATACTACATTCAACCAGGTTTATCTCAGACTGGTTTCAGCCATTTTCAAACTGGTTTATATACAATGAGCATCTGTTCTGTTATAGGTTTTAACCAGTTTCTTATCACCTAAACTGGTTTACATGTAATGTCTGTCCCTAGCCAGGGTGCTTCAGTGTGGGGCTAGCTGGCAGGCAGCCTCATGCCCCAGCCAGCCCCCTATCGGCACATGGAGCCCAGTTAGAGCAGCCCTAAACAGGCAGTCTGACCCCCTGGATCAGCCAGGCCAGGCTGCTCCAGCTGAGCTCCATGTGCTGCACACAGAAAAAACTTTGGCGCAATAAGCTCCAGAGTTTATTTGTGCGCATTGATTTCACATGTAGATGCACCTTTGAAACTCCCAAGCTGGTTATATCCAGCTTTCATTTGAACACATAACAGGTCCTAAGTTGACCACATAGATACAGCGCAAGAAAATAGTATTAGTTCAATACAGTCTATGCTAGAGAAGATCCTCAACAAAAATAATAATTTGAAAAAGAAATTAACATGATTTTAAATAGTAACCCAACTAGTCCTCTGTCTACCAGTAGAAGAAATTAGGCCTAGTGAATAAGGTGGTGTCAGACACATTAGCAAGGGGAGCACCACAATAAAAACACCATCTGTGACCAAGGTTTCCTCTAAGGTGCATGCATGCGCAGCAGCACAGAACTAAAAGTGTGGCCATGCACAGCCTTTTCAAGGCCGTGCAACAGGAAAGGCTGAGGCAGGAGCCTGGTGCAGGCTCTGCCGGCTCTGGGGAAGTGCTCCAGTCCCCCTGCATCAGGGCTGGGCAGTGGAGCACTTCCATGGAGCCAGCGGAGCCTGCACCAACCCCCTGCCCCAGCCTCCATCCCTGCCTTGCCTCGCCTCACCTCAGGGGGGAGCCACTGCCTGCCCCAAGTGAGGCTCCGCCGGCTTTGGGACGCTACTCCACTTTCCCCCTGGCCTTGGGGAGTGAGGAGGCATGTGGCTTCAGGGCTGGGGAGAGGAGCAGTGTCCCAGAGTCGATGGAGCCTCACTGGGGCAGGCAGCAGCTCCTGCCCGAGGTGAGGCAAGGCAAGGATGGAGGCTGGCGCAGGAGGCTGGCACAGGCTCTGCTGACTCCGTGGAAGTGCTCCACTCCCCAACCCTGATGCAGGGGAGTGGAGCACTTCCCCGGAGCCAGGGAACCCACAGCAGGCTCTGGCCCCAGCCCCTGGCCCCCGGTTCCAGCCCCTAGCTTCAGCCCCAGGCCCCCCGCCCTCGGCTCCCACCTCTGGCCCCCAGCTCCGGCCCCAGCTTCCAGCCACCAGCCCCTGGCCCCAGCCCCAGCCTCCAGCCCCTGGCCCGAGCCTCCAAGCCCCAGCATCTGGCCCCAGCTCCATCCTCCAGTCCCTGGCCCCGACCCCCAGCCCTCAGGCCCCTTCGGTAAGTGTCTCATGCCGGACCAAGGCAGCATGCTCATGCACTGAGGCTGTGCGCTCATGGACCGCTGCTCCTCGGAGGGAACATTGTCTGTGACAGCCATCTTCGTCATATCCAGCAGATTCCACGTGAAGGGTCAGTAGGACCATGGTCTAATTTCCTCTTACCATTAACTAGTTTTAAGAAACAGATGTTTTATGGATTGCAGTGGGCCACACCTTCTTGATATTAGTGGCTGTGCGTTTGTTTGGTTTTTTTAATATATGAATAGGAACTGCAGGATTTGTGCTATAATTAAAACACAAGGGATTTTTGTTGCAAGGGTCCTTCCATACCCACCACACCTCTGATGTATATGCAGATGTGATGCAATGAGCACTTATTAGACAATTCAGTTAATTACATAATACATATTCACACTGGAAAGGAGCTTGTGTACTTGTTACCTCAGCTGAAAAGGAACTGGTTCCCTTCCTTAAAGATATATAGTTGCCTAACTCCCTTAAATTCCTCTGGTCTCTCAAATTTTTGGAACGCTGTGTCAAGTCTGGTTTAGGAGGAGGTGGAGGAGGGCTCAGTTCCAGAGCAGTTTATTAGTACTGTCATAGAAAAGACAGTCATAGGAAAAGGACCTTGCTACCACATGTTATTCCCCAGCATCAAACCAAAAAGTCATGGTCAGATGCTAGAGGCATTGCCAAACCACAATATACATGTTTGTCTCTCACACCTCTATATAGAAGAGCTCTAAGCTGTCCCCAGTCCCACTCTTTTTTGCTACTGTAGGCTAGCAGGATAGTACCAAACCTACTGCACAACCAATTTTTCCTTCTACCTCATTCCTGTGTACTTTAAAACATTCAGAATATAATTTTATTTAAATGTTTTAATGTGTTGTACGTGACTAATATTCAGAATACTCAAAACATGTGGCCTTTTAGCTATGGCCTCTATATAAGTACTTCTTTAGTGTACAAAGTTCACAAGTTCCTTCTTGATTTAAACAGTAGGGTTGCTTATGATGCACTTCACTGTTGTGTCTATACAGTGCTTTTACATTACTCAGGCTACCAAGCCTAGCAAAAGCTATACATCTATTAGTGCCTTTAGCAGCCAGGAAAACTCAAGCCTGTTACAATGCGGCATTTTATTTCAGCCTTTAATCTCTTATGTGCGGGTATTTGTCAGCCTTTATTTTATTTAGATTTTAAGCTCTTTTTGTTGAGATCCTGCTGTTTCATATGTTGGTAAAGTGCCTAGCACACAGTTGGTACTATACAAAAGATAAATAATAATAGTAATGTCAGCTGTTTGTTTTGTCAATTGCATTTCAAAACCTTATATTATATTTATTATTTCAGAATGAATAATCGAGTACTAAACCATGAACCTCGGTTAAAATTATTGTTAAAAGAAAGGGATGAAGCAGTGCAGCAAACTGCGTGTTTCCCTTAAAATCATTCAACTATTAAATTGAATATTCCTGTTATGTTTTCTCATAATTTTCAATATCACTTTTCGGTGCAATATCTCTGACATCTCTTGGGTTTTATTCATCTAAAATTGTTCTATTTAAATTGAGAGATTTCTGGTGATTTTTAACAGGCTTTTCCAGAATATCTTCACGCTCTATGTGATTTTTTTCTTCCTATCCTTTATTCTGTTTCATGATACAGAGTTGATACAGATGGTGCTGCCAATCTGCAGCCATGATCAGGTCCAGGAAATGAGAGTTTAACGCTAGTGTGAGTTTACTTTTAATGGCACAGTGGGTGTAAACAGACATCGCTTTTGTGCCACCATAAATAGATGATGGCAGCACAAGTTGTAATCAAACATTTGCCCTCACCCACTGTTGTGCTCCAGGTGCCCAAGAATGTTGCTGCTGAGATTTATCCTGGCACAGCTGATCCTGCTCCATAGATGATGTCTGTTTATAACCAGTTCCTTCTGTTATACAGTAGGAACTCTTTCTTGTTCATTTAGACTTTCCTAGTGAAAGGCAAGGGTCCAATCCTCTAGAGAATCAAAATATAACCTGCTTTTCGCAGTGATCTGCCTAGAGTACCAGAGAAATTCTCCCTGTATTTATTTTAATTAGGAAACCTCCATCCAGTGTTTCTTATACATATATACACGTGACAGTCATGAAAATATTATTAACAGTATTCTCTTCTTATACTATTGCTACAGCCCCTGCCACTGCTATGGTGCAGTTTAGAGTTGGTCAGTAGGCAGCTGAGCATTTCCATTGACTTTATTTAGGTTAGGTTTTCATCCTTTTCCCCACAGTTCGATGTCTCAACTACAAGACCTGTTAACTGGTTTTGATAGTAAGAGGGAAACAAAAAAAACCCCAAAAAACCCCTACCTTGATTTCCAATGAATAATTTAAGCATTAGTTACAGTATTTGGCTGTAAAATTACTTTAGAAATCAGGAAAAGATCATTATTTTTCCTAACTTTTTGCAGTTTTTCAAGGGAGTTCACTGTAACTCCTCATCAAAGACTTATATTTATGGAAGTAGACACTTTAGGGCATCTTATTACAGTTTGTGAAAAATTGTATGGCACAGAAATACAGAAGTACATTGTCATTAATATTTTAAATAAATACTTCAAGCTGGGTGGTACTATACAAGCATGTACTGCTCTGGAATAGCATCCACTTAAAGGCCTTGTCCAAGTGTTCCTTTTTTATCTGAAGCCTCTACTTACTGCCTCACTGCCCCTTTTTTTTTTACTTTATTTCCCTCTCAACATGGAAAGACCTTTAAAAGTCTATGCTTTAATAATAAGATACCAAATTACTCTTGTTTTGTGCTGTTTTTCTTCCTTTGCTGTCAACTTCATACTAGATTATTATTTTTTAAAAGTCATCTTTATTTCCTGGTGAACTCAAGGTACCATATTGCATTCAGAGCCCTCTATAGCAGATGTTACCTTCTCCCATGATTTACATTGGAATACAGGCAAAGCCAGTATCAGGAGAGCAGAATGGTCACCTTTGTTTACTACTGTATCAAATATAGATTCGCGCTACTTTTAAAGAACAAGTGGTAAATCTTGTTCTTCTATACTGGAGCTATACTTTGAAATAAAAGAAATGGGTGTTACACAGGATTAGTTTTTTTTGTTTTTTTTTCAGCTCAGCTGATCCAGTTGATTGGCAAATATACATATTACCTGGGGCTGTTGTCCCACATGGTTAAGCCACTGCTGCTTCTAGGGCTTCAGGGGCCTGATCCTGAACAACAGCCCTGGGTGACAGGCCCCAACCTGGAGCATATTAATTCCTCCAAGCTTTGGGAACCTCCCAAGGAGGTCACTGTTCTGTGTTTGCAGATGCATGTCTGGGTCGGGTCCATGCAGCATGAAACTCATGCCCCAGAAATCCCCTGCAGGGGAGTTCCCAAGACACATGTCACTCCATTAACATACGGATGTCAGCTGCAATAGAGTGGCAGAAACTGTTAGTAGAAATGGTTGTGTAGCCCTTTGGGGGCATTTGTGGTATGACAAAGGGCAAGGACATCTGTATACTTGCATTTTTTCCTGCCATAAAAAGTTTTACAGCTGGGCAATGTCTGTTTGCAGCCTAGTAGTTTTAAATATTATACCTTTAAAAACACCAAATATTTGTCTCTCCAAATCATATTTTATGGACTTTTACATTTCAAGTGTGAAGAATTGTTCTTCTGTAGCTTTAGAAGATATCTTTTTCCATAAAATAAAAATTTTAAAAATAGTTATTACAAAGAGGGAAAGTTAATGTATTTCACAAAGCAATTAACTCATGCTGTCAATGCATAATAATATTCACAGCATGACAAGTAAGACATTGCTTAGACATGATTCTGATTAAAAGAAAATGTGCAGGTTTATTTAGTGCGTAAAATGAAAAATTAAGTAAATTTGAAAAGTCTGTATGTAATTCTACAGTCTAAAATGTGATTTTTTTTTCCCCTGTAGAAATGTGTAATTTTTTATTGATTTATAATTGTTATTACTTTTTGAAAAATGTATATAAAAATGAAGGAAGAAAACACAGAGCAATTTAAAATTTTATACAAATTTATAAGTCTACAAACAGAAAAACATCATAAGTAAAATGTCCAACCAATATTCTAGCCAGAAAATATCAGAAAGAAAAGGAGCAAAACTCACTTAAGATGCATGCAGCACTTTTATGTGAAGAAAGAGACTTAGTGTTGCAGAGATCTATAAAAATGCTTAACATGGAAAAAGATCTGTGCATCCAGGAAAAAGCATCCAACTTACCATGTATCATTAAAAGTTATGAATCTTTTGAGTGATCAGATTTGTCTCTTTTCTGGCCTAAACAATGAAGTTACAAGATGATTTTGACCTTCATTTTCCAGCAGTAATTTTACTTAGCAAACAACGTTAACTGCAGTTTGTCGGTGCTAGAATAATATTATTTCTCTAGTATATTGAAAATTACCTAGACAGCACTGAGACCTTTTACAGCCAAACTATATGATTTTAAATGCATTATAGAGACCTGTCTACAGGCCTATGGAAGCATATAGATGGCTGGGTATTTGCCATCAATCCATTATCAGTCAACTCTGCTGATTATTTTTATGTTGGTGAGAGAGAATATAGCACATCTACAAATGCCCAAATATGGTATATGTTTGAATGCATCATTCAGCATCTCCATAGAGGTAGTGTTTAGAAACTAAACACTAGTTTGGCACTAGTGTGGAAGTTGGTACACTTAGATTCAGTCACTGCTACTCAATATGCTTCCTATGAGGTGCTGGACCAATATGTAATTCAGGGCCTGATTTTTTTTAGAGGTTTTTCAAAATTCCAAGATGAAGAAGGACATCTGTAGAAATCAATGAGCATTGAACATGTAGGCGTTTTTAAACTCCTTCTAGATATTTTCCAGCATTTTTAGGCACCTAACTACCTTTAAAAACTGACAGCTGCTTTCTTTGCTTCCAACTCTATAAAATACAAATAACAGTACTTTGCCTAATACCTTAAGGTTTGTGAGGCTCTCAGATGCTATGGGGGAAAGGGTCTATTGATAGCTTTGATAGGTATTTACCTAGTAAAATTAAGGTGATGGGTACATTTACAGATAGATTTTATTACTGTTACAGAAAAAAATCAATAATATTATGCGTGTCTTTTTTTGATTTTGCTGTTTTGCAGACAAAACATGGATGCATACTCCAGAGGCTTTATCAAAACACTATATCCCTTATAATGCAAAGGTAAGAACTTTTTCCAGGGTTTTTGCTTTGCAAAATTAGTTTTAAAAAGAATTAAATAAAAGATTTGCAAGAGCTTTTATCAAACAAAAAGCTAGGAAAAAGCAGATAAAAGATACTGAAATAAAATAGATTCCTTTTGTAGATGCAAGAATCTCCAAGTATATCTACCTATTTACTCTGCTTCTTCCTACCTGAATGATTGTGATGGTTGACTAAGACCCAATGCTGCATTCTTTTCATAGGCAATGTTCACCTTTAATGTAATAGATGCTAATCGAGTGGTAGTTTTGGTGCACAAAAACAGTGTTAGTGGGCTAGTAGATATTATAGGATACAGACAGAAGTGAGAATTTTTGCCTGACATGACCACAGAAAGCAATTTATAGCTGTGACCAAACACAAGTTCACAGCTGCAAACAGCTTTAAAAATGGCTGATTGTGTGAGAATCTGACCCCTCATCGCATAGATTCATAGATGTAGGGTCAGAAGGGACCTAAGTAGATCTTCAAGTCTGACCCCCTTCCCTGGGCAGTTATCAAGCCTCCTCTTAAAGACCCCCAGGGTAGGAGCCAGCACCGCTTTCCTTGGAAGTTGGTTCCAGATCCTAGCCACCCTGACTGTGAAGTAGTGCCTTCTAATGTCCAGCCTGAACCTACTGTCAAACAACTTATGGCTGTTATTCCTTGTTACTCCGGGAGGTGCTTGGGGGAGCAGGGTCTCTCCCATTCCCCGCTGGTCACCCCCTGCTAAGTTTATAGACAAGTTCAAGTCCCATAGCCCCTCCTCGTAGGGTCTGCCCTGGTGCCCCCTCCTCTGGACCCTCTCGATGCTGGCCACATCTCTCCTAAAGTGCGGCACAAAGCCTGAAAGCTTGGAAAGAACAATTTTTCCAACTATTTAGTTGGTCCAATAAAATATATATCACATCTACCCAAAGAACTTTGTCTACCTGTGTCCTTGGACCAACACAGCTATAAACAACAACCATAGAGAATGTGTGGGATATTTTTAATTCCTGCTATTTATGTGAACCAACAAGTTTAATGCTAAAAGTGCAAAGTCATGGTATAATGACAATTAAGAAACATAGTTAGTTGATGAGAGTATTTATGGAAGGTATTCCATAGTACTCACGGTGTTCCATAAGCACTCATTGTTATGCTTCATTGTTTTGTCAATGGAAACAACAGTTCCCGTTCTTTTTCCTTATGAGGAAATCAGCTTCCTGTCCCCAGAGGAAAACAGTCCTTTGGGAATCAGGCATTGGTACAGCAGAGGAAGAAGAAAAGGACATGGTCATTTATAACTAAACACTGTATCAGAATGTATACATACTAACGTTGCTGGGTTTTTGGTTGTGGCCTTGTTGGTCTAAGGTCATAGGCAGGCAAGGTTCTTTGGTTAGATGTGATATCTTTTATTAGACCAAATCAGTTGGTCTAATAAACTAACTCAGTTGATCTAATAAAAGATATCGCATCTAACCAAAGAATCTTGCCTACATACTAATGTTGCATAGATCACTAATTCTAGCAGACCTGAATTTTGAGTGCTTGATTTTTTTTAACCTTAAAATGTTCTTTTAACACTCTTTCCACATTTAATATACTGATTCAACTGATAACAGTAATAGGCTGTCCATCCACTCTCTGGAACAGCACCGGAGGGAAATGAGTTACACAGTTTTGCGAGTGAGTTTCATCTTCAGTGGCAATCCCTCATGGTTGAAGATGATTACTCCTATGGGTTAAGTGAAGGGTTGTAAATGAGTCCATTGGTGGCTAAGAAAACCAATCCTAGAGCCACAGACTCTGGCAAATACCACAGCTGGTGGTTAAAGGAAGGGTCGGTCTTATTTCCTTCCCTTCCATTTCTGTCATTTTTCTGCTTCTGGGGCAAGATAGTTTTCTTCAAAGTATGATGTACTTTTTCTTACAAGGCATCACCATGTAGCCATGTCCCAGGCTAATTTTTCCCAATTTGCGGTGTCAATGCTGCACTTCTTAATGTTAGCCTTGAAGCATTTCCTGTGGCTCCCGCATGTCCTTTGTCCTTGGCTGAGTTGGGAGTATAGCAGTTGTTTTGGTAAACATACAACAAGCACATGCACACGGTGCCCCGTCCACCACAGCTGATGTTGAATAATCATAGATTTCATAGATTTCATAGACATTAGGGCTGGAAGGGACCTCGGGAGATCATTGAGTCCAGCCCCCTGCCCAAAGGGCAGG